>NC_064821.1:196064149-196374026 GCF_024166365.1 Elephas maximus indicus
CAAATTCAGGGTCTCCCACTAAGCTTTTGGGCTCGATAATTCACTAGAATGATTCATATTTTTGTTGTTAGGTGCCATTGAGTCCATTCCTACTCATACAGACCCTATGTACAACAAAACAAAATGCTTCCTGGTCCTGTGCCACCCTCACAGTCATTGCTATTTTTGGCACCATTATTGTAGCCACTGAGTCAATCCATCTTGCTGAGGGCCATCCTCTTTTTTGCTGACTTATGATACCCTTCTTCAGGGACTGGTTCTTTCTAATAACATGTCCAAAGTGCTTGAGACGAAGTCCCGCCATTCCTGCTTCTAAGGAGCATTCTGGCTGTATTTCTTCCAAGAGAGATTTGTTTGTTCTTCTGGTAGTCCTTGGTATATTCAATATTCTTTGCCAACACCATAATTCAAAGGCGCCAATTCTTCTTCTGTCTTTCTTATTCATTGTCCAGCTTTCACATGCATATGAGGCGATTGAAAATACCCTGGCTTGGGTCATGCAGACCTATAGTCCTCAAAGTGACATCTATGCTTTTTAACACTTTGAAGAGATCCTTTGCAGCAGATTTGCCCAATGCAATGCGTCTTTTGATTTCTCGACTGCTGCTTCCATGGGTGTTGATTGTGGATCCAAGTAAAATGAAATCCTCAACAACTTGTGTAGAACTCAGGAAATCCTTATGCTTACAGTTACAGTTTTTTTTTTTAAGTACACTTTTTGTTTTCTTTTATTAAACTTTATTTATTTTGTTGTTTTTGAGAATATACACAGCAAAACTGAACCTATTGCCGATGAGTAAATTCCGACTCATAGTGAACCTATAGGACAAAGCAGAACTGCCTCATACGGTTTCGTAGGCTGCAAATCTTTACGGAAGCAGACTGTCACATCTTTCTCTGGCAGAGCGGCTGGTGGGTTCAAACCAGTGATATTTGGGTTAGCAGTCCAGCACTTAACCAGTGCGCCACTAGGGCTCCCTTATACACAGCAAAACAGTTTCTACATATACCATGTACTGACATTTTACATTCTTCAAGTTATGCATCCATTCTCATCCTTCTTTTCTGAATTGTTCCTCTCCCACTAACGTAAATTCACTACCCTCTAATTTTCTTATCTAATCTTTCCAGTTGCTGTTGTCAGTTTGATCCCATACAGATAGTTTTTAAAAGAGCATAATGCTCAAGGCAGACCTTTTTTACTAGTTAAGCTAAACTATTGTTGGTTTTAAGAAGGCTTCAGGGGATATTTTTGGCTTATGGTTTAAATATTATCTCAGGGCAATGTTTCAGGGGTTCATCCAACCTTCATGGCTCCAGGAAGTTTGGAGTCCATGAGAATTTGAAATTTTGTTCTGCATTTTCCCCCTTTTGATCAGAATTTTTCCATAGAATCTTTGATTAAAATGTTCAGTAATGGCAGTCAAGCACCATCCAGTTCTTCTGATTTCATGGCAGAAGAGGCAAATGTTCATGGAGGCAATTACCCACACATTCCATATGCTCCTTCTATTCCTGACTCTCCTTCTTCTGTTTCTCCAGGTAAATAGAGACCAATTGTTGTACCTGGGGTAGCTGCTTGGGAGATTTTAAGACCCCAGTCACTATGAAGTAAACTAGGAGGTAGAACAGAAGTACTAAACATATTATTTGGCCAATTAACTGGGATGTCCCATGAAACTATGACCATAAATCTCCAAACCAAGGAACCAAATTCCATGAGGTTTTTAGTTGCACATAAGAAATCTCAGCAGCTACATTTTTTTTTTGTCATTGTTATATCCATCACACAGCTTTTGCCAATTCTGCTTTTTACAGGCACAGAACTTCTTGACAGCAATTCTAATAATCATCGGTGCAACCCTACCCTTAATCAACGCAATATTTCCATCACCATTAACCCCTTCCCTCTTCCTCCTGTTACCAATCGCCAATCTGACACAAAGGATCCTTGTCATTTCCCGAGTAAGAATACACACAAAAGACAAACTTTATCTTCAGCAAGGTTTTTTTTGCTTGAGTCAAGCAAAAGGAATTAGCAGGGATCTAAGCTTCCCCAAAGGACTGACTCGAAAAGGGAAGCAAAGCTAGGGCTTATATGGGTTCGGCGGAGACAACACAGTAATGAATATTTAGTGGGCTTCTTTCAAGGGGCGGGTACTTCTCAGAGTGGCGGTGGGTGTTAATTAGGTTGCGTGCACATCTGGAATCCAAGATGGAACCTGCTGATATTCAAGATGGAGTCCTCTCAGCAGCCCTTGGCATCAGTTATGGGATACTGTGCAAGTGCCCTAACCTTTGGCACTACATCACCATCTTTTGAGAGCTAAGGAAGGTTAAACGGTAGTCACACCTTGTTCTTCTGCACATGCGGGAGCCTGTAAAGGGGGAAGGGACTAGAAAAAACACTAAGAAGGAGATGGTAATTCACGGGTTGTTTCACCTTTATCTCATGTTGACAGGGTGTGGTTCCTGTTTACCCAACTTCTAGATGGTAATCTTTTAATAGTTCTTCTGTTCTGCCAGCACAGTTAACCCTACCTTTCTCAATCCCCCCAGAGATTTCATACTCATGATTATTTATGAGGGTGCAGGGGCATAGGTCTCTTCTGTAACTTCTTCAAGCTGACACTGGGTTATTGGCCTGCCTAGCAGAGTAGAAATCTCTTCCTATCTGGTCTAAGGTTTTGTAAGGACGGGCAGTCTCACTTTCAGCAATGGGCTGGAAACCCTGCATCATCTTGGAATTGTTGTAACCTAGAGAATACAAGCTTTATCAGAAGCTTGAGGAGACAAGGCCCAAAAATCAGAAGTTGAAGTATGGCAACTAAGGGGCCCCAAAAGAGTAGAAACCAAGTAAAAGAGGGGAGTGCCTCCTGCACTCTCTGTCAACTCTGTCTGTCTTTTCTTATGGGCTCTCTCTTCTCACACCCTCGCTTTCTAGAACTCTTCCCAGTCTCACATTTTTTCTCTCTCTCCAATCTTTGTCTCTTTTTGTCTCTCTCTTTCACTCATTCTCTTCTCCTCTATCCTCCTGTATCACTTTCTCGTCCAATCTTCTTGTTTTTCTTTCATTTTAGTCTCACTTTTTTTCACTAACCTATATAGGGCTATAGGATGTGGGCTATGTGGCATATGAAGGGGCACCAATATCCTAGGAGTCCGACAAATGCATGTGATTGCTTCACAGTTGCTGGGTGGGGGTAGGCTTGGACCTTATCACTGCTTCGGGCATCACTCGCGTCTTACCCAACCAGAGAACACTCGAGGACTTGACCGACAAGCCAGGCTCTTGTATTTTTCCTTGTTCACCATCCACGACTGGAGTTGTGTGACTATCTCACCAGCTGCGGTCTCGTCTTCTGTCCAATTTCTGGAGTTTTTGAGGATATCTGTAGAGCTTTGTCCTATGAAGGTGATATTAACCATTTGTTGATTTTCAGTAGCTTCAGGATTTATGCCAGTGTGTCTCTGCAAGGCCTGAAAAATTCAAGAAACTCAGAGGAGTTTTCTTTAGTTCTCTGAATTACTTCATAAAATTTTGACAGGTTTTTCTGTTTTTGTATCCCAGTTTTAAGGCTGTCTAGTAAGCACTTTCTCCTACTCATGCTCTTCTTCTTATAGTAGTCCCACTCTGGATCAACTCCAGGGACTGTGTTATTGGTTGGCAATTTGTCAGGATTCTGGGGGTCTTTATTGGTCCAAAAAATTTACTATTTACTAAATGCTAATAGAAAAGAGATGAGTGGAAAGTCTTTTGTGTTCTGTTTGATTGGGAGCACATTAATGAGCAATACAATAATGACTTAGTTGAGCTCCTAGATGGCGGCCATTGCAGGCTCTTTAAACTCACGGTGCTGGCTTTCCACCAGATACCATCTGGCTCTTCATCAGGGTCTTAAGAGCAAAGTTCTCATCAATTGCAGACTCAATGTACATCAACATTTTAGCTCAAGGCTTTTCTTTTGCCTTTTAAGTGTGTAAGACAATAGAGGATAAATTTTATTATGTCTAACACTATCAGGACTATCCCTTGCGGTAGTGATCCAGCTCATGTACTTATTCTTGATGGTAACCAACCCAAGAAATCTGGTGTTTGTAAGGGTGTGTGTAACCAAATAGCTTGTTGTCCAATTCTATGTGTTTTACCTCTCTTGTGTTATTTATCCAAATGCAACAAGAGGTATTTGTTACAGCACAGACTATACTTTTCTTGGACCAATAAATAAAAATATAAGGCTATTCTATTATGTCATGTCACTTTGGCTTAATGAGGCCAGAGATCACTGTTGTGTTTCCATCCCACTAGCAACTTTGTAAAGATTTCTCTGATTCAAATATATCATAAGTAGGAATTAAAGTTACCAACCAAACTGTGAGTGTTGGATCAATGGACTTTCTTCGTACTCTCATTTTACAATGGGTAACAAATTCAACATTACCTTTCTAATATTTGCTATAAGTATCTAAAGATAATCCTAAAGTTCTCAAGGTGTTCCGTCCATGCATTTATCAGGAATCTAAACAAGAAATTGTCCACATAAATTCACTATTAGTTGGAAAGGGATCATCTAAACTAGCATAGGTGGGTACCCAACCCACTGCCGTCGAGTAGATTCCCACTCATAGTGACTCTATAGGACAAAGTAGAACTGCGCCATAGAGTTTCCAAGTATCACATAAAAACATATCTAGAAGGAACACACAAAGTTTGTTCAGAGAAAACAGAAAATATAGAAAACTTACATGTGACAACAAAGTTTTCATTAGAGAATTCATGATTAGCAAGATAATACAGGATGGACTTCTGTTGGAGGTCTCCAGTTAATCCTTCTAAAACATACTAAGTGTTCTCCCTGAGTGCAAGCTGCCCCTTCTTAGTTTACCTATTAACAGTCATGGGTCACTTTCTCAGAAGCAGAAGTGGAATCTAAGACAAAATTGAGTCTGAGCCATGAGGTTGAGAACCTGGTATTCTTAAGATATGTAATTTTCTGTATAGCAAGAGGGTGAGGGTTTGATTATAAACATTAAACAGGTATTTCATGTAACATTGTCTAGAAGACTGATTAAATCGATTACTGATTTGCTCTAAACGTAACTCTATTTACTGATCTTGGGAGCCAGTTTCTCAAAACGGACTGAATTCTTTAAACACACACACACACACACAATGCCCAGAGCAAAATAATCTTGCTAGTTTATCTGGACAATTGCTTGCCTCAAAGTGGCTTCAGGAACCAGTTTTTTCCTCAAAGTTGGAAGTTCAAAAAGACACCCAAAAGCGATGGCCTATGGAGGTTACTGACTTCCATGAAAGCCAGAAATCTGGATTCTAGGAGAACTACATATAACTCTGTCAGGGTTCCCTCTTTTGGATCATGATCTTGTTATAGAATCTTTGATCACAAATGCTCAATAAATGATAGATGGACATCTTCTGTTTTTTTTTTTTTAAGATCTCAGTTACCATACAGCAAATCAGGAAGTAGAATAGAAACACTAACAATAATATTAGGCTGATTGTCTGATATAAGCAATGAAACCATGACCCTAAAGTCTTTGAACCAAATCTCATGAGGTATTTGTTTATGCATAAGCAGCATCAGTAACTGTTTTTCATGTGCCTCAGCAACAACTACATTCTCTCACACCTATGATTGCATATTAATATAAACACAACAACGTTTATCTATTAAGGCACAAACTATTCTTTTAGAGAACTAATGGGAAATCTAATGGTATTCTAATTTGTAAAATCTTAGCTGAAATTTCAGACACTTCTCTGGTTATGATATTTACACCTTTGCTAAGTTTACCAACAGGAACTTCTAATTCAAGAGTTAAAATAACTAAACTCATTAGTGATATAATTTAGGAAAAAAGAGGAAAATGGTTTTTATCTCCAGAATGTAGGACGTTAAAGCATTTCTTATTTCCAGAAATAAAGACTTTAAAACATCAGCAATATTTTTATATAAAACCCATAGTATTATTTCAGCTACTCAGTTGTATATAGTTAACTTCTGTTGAAGTGATTCTGGATCGCCCGCAGTCTGCAAAGCCATCAGCTTCTGCATAAGAGTTCTCAAAATCTTGATGAGTCTAGTCACAGTCCCTTTCATAAGCCCAATATAGTCCATCTTTTTTTGTTGAGATATTCTGGTTAAATGTTTTCAGAAAATCAGCAAAGTAAAAACATCTGCAGATGAAAAAACTTAATATGGCCATGATTAATTTATAAACATAACTCTTGATAGTGAAAACCCTGATAGAAATTAATTACAAGCATAATGTTAAGGCCAAATCAGTTAATAAAAACTTTAGATAAAAAAAAATCTCTAAATATAATCATTAACCATATTTTTAAAGAGCTTCGGATATAATAATAATAATCTTAAGACATAATACCATATAGTCAGGATATACTAAGAATATATCAAGATTATCAAGTCTCTAAATATCTGAATAGTGATAAAAATAACTTTATAAGTAAATAGTTTGAATTCTCCAGTCAAACTATTGGCTTTGATGCTAGATTCAAAAAAAATAAAGTCTCAGCCAAGTTAGCAACACAGAAATAATAATAAAATTATGATATAATATTATGTATTTGTTGTCTAATATCAAGCAAAAACACAAGAGGAAATACTAACATGAATTTTAACTCAGTGAATCAGGTACTTTTCTTGAGTTTAACAACATGTTCCACGTAATTTATAACATGTTAAATAAACCTTTTTAGCACTTTTTCTTTATAAAAAAACTTTCATGGCTTTCATACTTGTTAGGAGTGTATCATAAGTTACCAAGAAATAACACTTTTAGTTATTTAACAAAAGATCTTAAAATAAAAATAAAAACCTTAGTTTTTTTTTCTTAAAGCCATGTGGCTTGGCTTCCAACTCAGGAATCCTATTCTAATGAGAGAGGCAGATTAACAAAGAAGAGATGAACTCTAACTCAGTAGTCAAAGGAACTTTTGTTATTTTAACAGAGAGAAACCTAATTCTTTGTTTTATATGCTACTTAACATTAAAGCTCTTAAAAACCTCATAAATTAAACGATTAAAATTTAGTCAAACAGATAAAACTTTGGACCATTAAAAAAAAATTTTTTTTTTCAATAAACCTCTTAAATGCTTTTTTGTTGTATGGCAAAAATGAACTTACTCATTAGCAGACCCAAATACACACATATATATACTGTAGTAAAGCAGCAATTTTCCTTATCTTTTTTTTTTTTTTTTTTGTCTTAAAAAAGTCTCTGCCTAGTTGGAAAGGGTCTTTTAAAAGCTTCCCTGGAGCTATACCTTAGAGACTAGGGCTGGGGCTAAGAAGGCCTGATCTTGCCCCACCGTTCCTACCTTTTAACGTATGGTAGAAGACAAGATTAGGTCATTCTAATTCATTTACATATGTGGGTCGCTATGAGTCAGAATTGACTCAATGGCAGTGGGGGGGGGTGTGGGGAAGTCAATCTAGGCATTTTTTGAAAGGCAAAAGAGAACTAATTTCTTTCCCTTTTACTGTTCTGGAACTGTTACTTTTATTTTAAGACAATATTATCTTTTTTTTTTCAGCCCAATCAATAAATTCTCAGGAGTTTCTGTAAGTATGTTCTAATTTAACCTGAATTTCTTTTTACTAATTAATTTTTATGTATCACACCCAAATTACACGTAAGACACACACAGAGGTGACTGAGATAGTCTTGTAGTCTCAACCTCCCAGACAGGCCCAGTCACACATAAGATTTACACATAAGATGAACAGACAGCGAATGCTCAGACCAGACAAGAGAAAGGGAAAGGGAGAGCGAGCACGATCTTAGTGAGGTCTAACACATTAGTAGGAATATTTGAACCTCTACTTCAATCTTCCAGATACCTCTTATCCTGATTATCAGACAGAAGGGCTTTAATCTCTCGATCTAAACAGAGATGTTTACATCCATTCCTCAGAAGCAGGGTGCACTAACCAGAGACAGACAACATCAAGACACACAAAAATGATGGCCACCACACACTCATACGCCTGCCAAAACTCTAGAGTCACCAAGACCAAGAATAGTTTAAAAATGAAAAAAAAAGAAAAAAGAAAAAAAAATCGAGACAGTAGCCTATCAGAACGCTCTCTACAACCTCCCACTGGGGGTAGAGGACAGCTCTAGAGTGCTTTTCCACATCCTCCTCTTATCAGAGTGCTCTCCAGGACCCTCTGATGGGGTTTGCAACCCACTCGGTGGGCGGCCTCCACAGCTGTGTCTGAGGTCTGTGACCTGCCCTTGGGATATGGGGTGATCAGCTCCTAACAAAGACTCTCTCCTTGTCCCCAAACTCTCTTTTGCAAAAGCCAAAGGACGAGAACGCTCTCCGTGAACCGCCCTCTTTGGGGCTCACGACATATTTGGTGGAAAAGAAAAGAAGAAGAGACGAAAAAACTGGAGTACCAGAGACCAATAGAAGGGCCTCCTGAGAGGACAGTTTAAAAACAAAAGGAAAGAAAAGAAAAAAAGTCAAGCGAGTAGACAGAGTGCTCTCCACGACCTCCCACTGGGGGTATGCGACCCGCTCCGGAGTGCTCTCCGCAGCCTCCTCCTATTGGAGACTCACGGCCTGCTCAATTTACCGAGGGCTCTCCACGACCCTCTGGCGGGGTTCATGACCCACTGGTGGGCGCTCTCTGCAGCTCTTAGATCCGTGATCCGCCTTTGGGATATAGGGTAATCAGTCCCTAACAAGGACTCACTCCTTGTTCCCAAGCTCTCTTTTGCAAAAGCCAAATGACTGGAATGATCTCTGCCAACTCCCTTTTGTTGGGGCTCACGACCCATTCGGTGGAAAGAGGAAAGAAGGAGATGAGAGAGAGAGAAAAAGAAATGGAGACAAGGTACGCAGGAAAAAAAAAAAAAGAGGATAATAAAGGTTGGTGAAGAGGGAAGGAGGACTGAGGGGGGAGTCACCTGAACTTACTGCTTCAAAGAGACACCAGACAAAAAGGTCCGGGTGGCCGCTGTCTCTGAGTCAAGGTCTGTTCTGGTGGCTCAGTCCCTCTGGTCTGCGACCCCTAACCAGGGGCTAATTTGAGCCCCTAGTCTCCTGGCTGGCTTGTCAAATTTTGTTACCAATGGCCCATCTGACACAAAGTGTCGTTGTCTTTTCCCGAGTAAGAATACATGTAAAAGACAAACTTTACCTTCAGCAAGATTTATTTTGCTTGAGTCAAGGAGAAGAGTCGAGGGGATCTAAGCCTCCGCAAAAGACTGACCCGAAAAGGGAAGCAAGGCTAGGGCTTATATGGGTCCAGTGGAGACAATAGGGTAATGAATATTTAGTGGGCTTCTTTCAAGGGGCAGGTACTTCTCAGAATGGTGGTGCATGCTAATTAGATTGCCCGCACATCTGGAATCCAAGATGGAACCCACTGATATTCAAGATGGAGTCCTCTCAGCAGCTCTTGGCATCACTTATGAGATATAGTGCAAGCACACTGATCTTTGGCACTACGTCGCCATCTTCGGAAGGCTAAGGCTAAACAGCAGTCACACTTTGTTCTGCACATGTGAGAGCCTGTAAAGGGGGAAGGGACTAGAAAAAACACTAAGAAGGAGATGACAATTCGTGGGCTGTTTCAACCTTATCTCATGTTGACAGGGTGTGGTTCCTGTTTACCCAACTTCTAGATGGTAATCTTTTAACAGTTCCTTTGTTCTGCCAACAGTTAACCCTGTCTCACTCCCGCCCCTGTTAACCACTGATAAACTTTGTTCTCTAGACATTTGCCTTTTCTTGTCTTTTATATAAGTGAGGTTATACAACATTTGCTCTTTTGTGATTGACTTATTTCACTCACCATAATGTTGTCCTAGGGGAAACCCTGGTGGCACAGTGGTTAAGTGCTACAGCTGCTAACCAAAAGGTTGGCAGTTCGAATCTGCCAGGCACTCCTTGGAAACCCTATGGGGCAGTTCTACTCTGTCCTATAGGGTCTCTATGAGTTGTAATTGACTCAACGCCTGTGGGTCTCATAATGCTGTCCAGCTCCATCCATATTGTAGCATGTGTCAAGACTTACCAGCTAAGAGGTATTCCATTGTATGTATGCACCACATTTTGTTTATCTGTTCATCTGCTGATGGGCATTTAGGTTGTTCTACCTTTTGGCTATTGTGAATAGTGCTGCAATGAACTTTGGCATACAGGTCTCCGTTTGAGTCTCTGCTTTCAAGTCTTTTGGGTATACACCTAGGAGTGGAATTGCTAGGTCATATGGTATTTCTATTTTTAGTTTTTTGAGGAACCGCCACACTGTTTTCCACAATATCTGTACCATTTTGCATTTCCATCAGCAATGGATAAGGGTTCCAATTTCCCCACATCCTCGCCAACATTTGTTACTTTCTAAGTTTTTCTTTTTTTTAATCTTACGCATCCTAGTGGGAGTAAAATGGTTTCTCATTGTGGTTTTGATTTGCATCTCTCTGGTGGCTAATGACATTGAGTATCTTTTCATGTGTTTAGTGGCCATTTGAATGTCATCTTTGGTGAAATGTCTATTCAAGATCCCCATTTTATGGTTGGGTTATTTGTCTTTTTATTGTTAAGTTGTCAAAGTTTTGTATATATTTTCGTTTTTAGACTCTTGTTGGGTATATGTTTTCCAAAGATATTCTCCCAGCCAGTAGCTTGCTTGCTTTTTTTGGTAAAGCCTTTTGATGCACAAAAGTTTTTAATTTTTATGAGGCCCCATTTATTTATTTATTTAGTCTTTTGCTGTCTGACTTTTGATAATCCATTATATTAGCTAACCCATTGTTAAAAGCTAGGCCTGACAGCATTGCCCTTTCATTTTATTCTAAGAAATTTATGATTTTAGTTTGCATATTTAGGCCCTTAATCCATTTTGAATTTCCTTTTGTGTCTGATGTGAGACATGGATGCTGTTTCATTTTTCTGTATGTGAAAATCCAATTTTCCCAGTACCATTTGTTGAAGAGACTCTTCTTTCCCAATCAACTGGACTTAGCATCCTTGTCAAAAGTCAGTTGGCTATAGATGTGTGGGTTTATTTCTGAACTCAATTCTATTCCATTGGTCTATGTATCTATTGTTATATCACTACCAAGCTATTTTGATTATTGTGGCTGTAGAGTATATTTTAAAATTAGAAAGTGTGAGTCCTCCTACTTTGTTCTTCTCTTTCAACATGTTGTAGCTCTTCAGGGCCCTTGTAATTCCATGTAATGTTGAGGATTGATTTTTCCATTTCTGTAAAGAAAGTTGTTGGAATTTTGATTTGGATTGCATTGAATCTATAGATTGCTTTGGTAATATTGACATCTTAACAATATTAAGTCTTCTAGTCCATGAACATGAACATCTTTTCATTTATCTAAGTCTTTTTAAAATCTCTTTCAGCAAAGTTTTATAGTTTTCATTGCATAAATCCTTCATGTCCCTGGTCAGGTTTATTCCCAGGTATGTTATTTTCTTAGGTACTATTGTAAATGGAATTGTTTCCCTAATTTTTCTTTCAAATTTCTCATTGCTGGTATACAGAAACTCGATATATATATATATTTTAATTTATGTCCAGTACTTTTATTATTTTATCTTTTCTCTTTCAATTTTTTAAACAATCTGAAAAGCATTTGGATATAAAGTATGAGGTGCAGATCTTTTTTTTTTCAGATGAGGATAAAGTCATATTGTTTTTTCAGAATCTTACATTTTCTAGTAGATTCTCTTACTTAGCCACAGAACTTTCTTGAATCAAAATCTACTTTCTGCCAGTTGGCTTAAACATTCACAGTAATCATGTACCCACCACAGGTTATCGACATCTCACCTTCCCTGGCCCAGCACATTCCCTGCATCTGCAGTGTCCTCTCTATCCCTCAATCCTGATTTTCATCTCAATCTTGTTTTAAAATTCTTACAAATCACTTTGTTTATGATGGTTCCTCAAAATTGAGTTAATTATTTTTATTGTACTTTAAATGAAGGTTTACAGAACAAGCTATCTTCTCACTAAACAGTATGCATATTGTTTTATGATATTGATTAACAAACCCATGACATGTTAACACTCTCCCTTCTCGACCTTAGGTTCCCCATTACCAGATTTTCTGCCCCTCCAGCCTTCTACATTTTCCTCCAGCTCTGTCTGGGACCCTGTATTGTGATGAAACTCAATTGATTTTTGATTGTTGACCTTGTATCCTGCAACCTTGATAAATTCCTCTATTAGCTCTGGAAGTTGTCTTGTATCTTTTGGATTTTCTATATATAGTATCATATCATCTTCAACTAGAGACAATTTTACTTCTTCTTTTCCAATCTGGATACCTTTTATTTCTTGAATAGAAATGGTGAGAGCAGGCACCCTTGTTCTGATCACAAGGGAGAAAGCCCTAAGTATAATGTTGGCTGTTGGCTTTTCATATATGCCCTGAATCATATTGATGAATTTTCCTTCTATCCCAATCTTCTTTAGGGTTTTCTTCAAGAAAGGGTGTTAGATTTTATCAAACGCTTTTTCCTGTACCATAAAGATGATTCTGTGGGTCTTTTGCTTTGTTTTACTGATGTGGTGTATTACATTGATTGATTTTCTAATGTTGAACAATCTGCATTCCTGGTATAAATCTCACTTGGTCTTGGTGTATGACTTTTTTTTTTTTTTTTTTTTGGTGTATGACTCTTTTATTATGCTCTTTGCTAGTTTTTTATTGAGGATTCTTTCATTTATATTCATAAGAGATCTTGGCCTGTAGTTTTCTTTTCTTGTGGTGTCTTTGTCTGGTTCTGGTATTAGGGTTATGTTCACTTCATAGAGTGAATTAGAGAGTATTCCTTCCTTCTCTATCTTTTGGAAGAATTAGTCAAGCTTTTCTAAATGTTTGGTAGAATTCCCCAGTGATGCCATCTGGTTCAGGACTTATTTTGTTTGGGAGGTTTTTGATCACTGATGCAATCTCTTCACTTGTTATAGGTCTATTGAGGCTTTCTATTTCCTCTTGAGTTAGTTTGGGTAGGTCATTAGCTTCTAAGAATTTGTCCGTTTCATCTAGGTTATCCAGTTTGTTGCTGTACAGTTGTTCATAAAATTCTATCATAATTCTCTTTATTTCTATTGGGTCGTAATGTCCCTTTTTCATTTCTTATTTTAGTTATTTGCATCTTTTCTTTGTCAGTCTAGCTAATGGTTTGTCATTTTTATTGATGGTTAGAGAAGGAGGCTCTTTTTCTGGGGGCACCACTACTTCAATTTACAACAGCTGGTGGTCTGTGTGGCTGGGGGAGGAACAGGGACAGTGGGAGAAGCAATTTTTCTTCCATATGCCACTTGACGTTGATTCATTGATTTTTGCCTGTCTCTGTTCCCTGCTGCTTTCCTCTGCTCCCTGATTCAGAGTTCCTCAAAGCCAAGCACAATTTCCTTGCTGTATTTCTTGATGTATTTGTGGAGGAGGATTAGAATGATGGTCTGTTTACACCATCATCTTCTCAGAATTTCTGTCTTTATTATTAACAGAAATTTACATCTTGTGTATATTATGTAGAAGCAATTACAGTTCTATTATTGCAAAAAGGTTACAATTGAAGAGACACATAAAGTGAGATCTAGGAGGGTCCCCAACATGGAGCTTTCATGTTCCAAAGGAATGTCACCCTCCTGAGCATTGTTATTTTTCACCAACCAGGAAACTTATGTGAGCTTCAATGCCAGAGCACTTATTGGGATTTCATTACATAGGCAAGGTTGATTGAATCATTGCCCATGTGACTGGATTCCATCTCCAGTCCCCCTGCCCTCCCCAGGTGGAATTTATATCATGTCTTGCATTTTTCTGTCACGGCCTATCACTGCATTAGCATAATCTGTCAGGCGTGGTCTGGAGAACAAAGATACTTCAATCACTTGGAATATTCCAAGGGTTTAGAGATTACCTTCTAGGAACCAAGGACAATGTCCAAATTTTTTGGGTAAATTTAATTAGTAAGGATGTTATGTACAAGGATGGTTGTTGCAGTTATTTTTTTGTATGTATGTGGTTTTAGTGGCAAAGAACTGGAAACAGGCATTAATTAGGATTAAGTGCAGTTGCTTAAAATAGAAACAGGCCAAATAACAGAGACTTAAACAAATAAACTGTTTCAGTCATATAGTGGTAACGCTGGTGGCGTAATAGTTAAGTGCTACGGCTGCTAACCAAAAGGCTGGCAGTTTGAATCCACCAGGTGCTCCTTAGAAACTCTATGGGGCAGTTCTATTTTGTTCTATAGGGTTTCTATGAGTCAGAATCGACTTGGTGGCAACGGGTTTGGTTTTTTTTTTTTTTTGGTTTAGTCATCTAGTGCTGCTGTATCAGAAATACCACAAGTGGATGGCTTCAACAAACAGGAGTTTATTTTCTCACAGTCTAGTAGGCTAGAAGTCCAAATTCAGGGTGTCAGCTCCATGGGAAGGCATTTGTTCCGGGGGAAGGTTCTCGTTATCAATCTTCCCCTAGCCTAGGAGTTTTTCAGCACAGGAATCTCGGGTCCAAAGAATGTGCTCTGCTCCCGGTGTTGCTTTCTTGGTGGTATGAGGTCCCCCTGTCTCTCTGCTTGCTTCTCTCTTTTATATCTCAAAAGAGATTGACTTGAGACACTACCTGATTTTATAGATTGAGTCTTGCCTCATTAACATAACTGCTGCTAATCCCACCTAATTAGCATAATAGAAATAGGGTTTACAACACATAGGAAAATTACATCAGATGGCAAAATGGGGGACAATCACACAATACTGGGAATCATGGCCTAGCCAAGCTGACACAAATTTTGGGGGGACACAATTCAATCCATAACATAAACAAAGTTTATTTTTCCCTTAAATAATAAAAGCCCAGAGCTAGGCACTCAAGGATTAGCTCTATGATGTTAATAGGGACCCAGACTTTTTCCTGCTTTTTGCTCTGTCACTTCCTGTCATGTTTCAACGTAAATGTTAACATTTTATTCATCACAATAGCTTTCTGAGTAGCAGGATGGAGGAAAGGAAGAAGGACAACTCTTTCCTCTCCCTTTTTTTTTTTTTTTTAACTATTAACTCCAGATTTTATTTGGGTTTCCACTAACATCCTTTTACTGTTCCAAGATCCAATCCAAGATACTACATTGCATTTAGTATCCTAGAGCTTTTGACTCTCAGGTGTAACCTTTTTTTTTTTTTTCCAAATAATTTTTATTGTGCTTTAAGTGAAAGTTTACAGATCAGGTCAGTCTGTCACACATAAGCCTATATACAACTTACTAAAAACTCCCATTTACTTTCCCCCAATGAGTCAGCCCGTTCCCTTCTTCCAGGCTCTCCTTTCGTGACTGTTTTGCCAGTTTCTAACCCTCTCTACCCCCCCATCTCCCCTCCAGAGAGGAGATGCCAATACAGTCTCAAGTGTCCACCTGATACAAATAGCTCACTCTTCATCAGCATCTCTCTCCAACACATTGTCCAGTCCCTTCCATGTCTGATGAGTTGTCTTCGGGAATGGTTCCTGTGCTGGGCCAACAGAAGGTTTGGGGACCGATACCGCCGGGATTCTTCTAGTCTCAGTCAGACCATTAAGTCTGGTCTTTTTCTGAGAATCTGGGGTCTGCATCCCACTCTTCTCCTGCTCCCTCAGGAGTTCTCTGTCGTGCTCCCTGTCAGGGTAGTCATTGGTTGTGGCCGGGCACCATCTAGTTCTTCTGGTTTCAGGATGATGTAAGTCTCTAGTTCATATGGCCCCTTCTGTCTCGGGCTCATAGTTATTGTGTGACCTTGGTGTTCTTCATTCTCCTTTGATCCAGGTGGGTTGAGACCAATTGATGCATCTTAGATGGGCACTTGTTAGCATTTAAGACCCCAGACGCCACAGTTCAAAGTGGGATGCAGAATGTTTTCATAATAGAGTTTATTATGCCAATTAACTTAGAAGTTCCCTTAAGCCATAGTCCCCAAACCCCCACCCATGCTCTGCTGACCTTCAAAGCATTCAGTTTATCCCAGAAACTTCTTTGCTTTTGGGCCAGTTCAGTCCAGCTGACCTTTCCTGTATTGAGTATTGTCCTTCCCTTCACCTAAAGTAGTTCTTATCTACTAACTAATCAGTAAATAACCCTCTCCCACCCTCCTTCCCTCCTCCCTCTCGTAACCACAAAAGAATGTGTTCTTCTCAGTTTATACTATTTCTCAAGAACTTATGATAGTGGTCTTATACAGTATTTGTCCTTTTGCCTCTGACTAATTTCACTCAGCATAATGCCTTCCAGGTTCCTCCATGTTATGAAATGTTTCACAGATTCGTCACTGTTCTTTATCGATGCGTAGTATTCCATTGTGTGAATGTACCATAATTTATTTAACCATTCATCTATTGATGGACACCTTGGTTGCTTCCAGCTTTTTGCTATTGTAAACAGTGCTGCAAAAAACATGGAGATAAGAGGGGCGGAGCCAAGATGGCAGACCAGGCAGACGCTACCTCGGATCCCTCTTACAACAAAGACACGGAAAAACAAGTGAATCGATCACATACATAACAATCTACGAACCCTGAACAACAAACACAGATTTAGAGATGGAGAACGAACTAATACGGGGAAGCAGCGATTGTTTCCAGAGCCTGGAGCCAGCGTACCAGTCAGGTACGGCACAAGCACAGAGACCTGCTCCACCCCCCTGAACTAACCCCGGGAGGGGGACCAGCTGGTTCCACGGGTGGCGTGGGACGCAGCCGGTAGGAGAAGTCCCCGGGAGGCAGTGACTGATCTTGGAGCAGAAAGAGCAGCATCCGAGCCGGGGAACCGTCCCACAGGGATTTGGACTGGACGCAGGTACGCCATAAACACGGAGAGTTGCTCCACCCCCCTGAACTAACCCCGGGAAGGGGACCAGCCGGGTCGTGCGGGCGGCGTGGGACGCAGCCGGTAGGAGAAGTCCCCGGGAGGCAGCGACTGGTATTGGAACGGGGAGAACAGCGTCCCAGCTGGGACACTCGGTCACGGCACAAGCACGGGGAGCTACTCCACCCATCTGAACTAACCCCAGGAGGAGGCCCAACTGGTTCTCGGAGGCGGCACGGCCACGTGGCTGGAGGGACGAGAAGTCCCCGGGAGGCAGCGACTGATTTTGGAGTTGAGAGTGCACCGTCCCAGTAGGGGAGCCTTGACGCTGGGCGTGGGGCTGGAAGCGGAGGATCTGACTGTGACTCCAGCGGGCCAGCCCCCCCAGGGGCAATCTCCACACAGCCAGCACACATAGGCGACGCGCCCACGGGAATCTCAGATATAATAGTCATTCCAAGCAAGACAAGCAACTCTGGCTATATTCTGAGGTGCTACTCTCCTATCTCTCTGTTCCCTCCCCCACCCTCCCCAGGCGGCTTCATTAACATCTGAATAGCCTGAGCCAGAGGGAGAACTCTGATAGGGATCTGACTGCAGTTTTTTTTAGCGGATTTTCTGGAAAAACTAGTTTCCCAGTGATGGCTCGGAGACAACAATCCATATCAAACCACTTAAAGAAGCAGACCGTGACAGCTTCTCCAACCCCCCAAACAAAAGAATCAAAATCTTTCCCAAATGAAGATACAATCTTGGAATTATCAGATACAGAATATAAAAAACTAATTTACAGAATGCTTAATGATATCACAAATGAAATTAGGATATCTGCAGAAAAAGCCAAGGAACACACTGATAAAACTGTTGAAGAACTCAAAAAGATTATTCAAGAACATACTGGAAAAATTAATAAGTTGCAAGAATCCATAGAGAGACAGCATGTAGAAATCCAAAAGATTAACAATAAAATAACAGAATTAGACAATGCAATAGGAAGTCAGAGGAGCAGACTCGAGCAATTAGAATGCAGACTGGGACATCTGGAGGACCAGGGAATCAACACCAACATAGCTGAAAAAAAATCAGATAAAAGAATTAAAAAAAATGAAGAAACCCTAAGAATTATGTGGGACTCTATCAAGAAGGATAACCTGCGGGTGATTGGAGTCCCAGAACAGGGAGGGGGGACAGAAAACACAGAGAAAATAGTTGAAGAACTCCTGACAGAAAACTTCCCTGACATCATGAAAGATGAAAGGATAGCTATCCAAGATGCTCATCGAACCCCATTTAAGATTGATCCAAAAAGAAAAACACCAAGACATATTATCATCAAACTCACCAAAACCAAAGATAAACAGAAAATTTTAAAAGCAGCCAGGGAGAAAAGAAAGGTTTCCTTCAAGGGAGAATCAATAAGAATATGTTCTGACTACTCAGCAGAAACCATGCAGGCAAGAAGGGAATGGGACGACATATACAGAACACTGAAGGAGAAAAACTGCCAACCAAGGATCATATATCCAGCCAAACTCTCTCTGAAATATGAAGGCGAAATTAAGATATTTACAGACAAACACAAGTTTAGAGAATTTGCAAAAACCAAACCAAAGCTACAAGAAATACTAAAGGATATTGTTTGGTCAGAGAACCAATAATATCAGATATCAGCACAACACAAGTTCACAAAACAGATCGTCCTGATATCAACTCAAATAGGGAAATCACAAAAACAAACAAATTAAGATTAATTAAAAAAAAATACACATAACAGGGAATCATGGAAGTCAATAGGTAAAAGATCACAATAATCAAAAAGAGGGACTAAATACAGGAGGCATTGAACTGCCAGATGGAGAGTGATACAAGGCAATATAGAACAATACAAGTTAGGTTTTTACTTAGAAAAATAGGGGTAAATAATAAGGTAACCACAAAAAGGTATAACAACTTTATAACTCAAGATAAAAACCAAGAAAAACGTAATGAGTCAACTAACATAAAGTCAAGCACTATGAAAATGAGGATCTCACAATTTACTAAGAAAAACGCCTCAGCACAAAAAAGTATGTGGAAAAATGAAATTGTCAACAACACACATAAAAAGGCATCAAAATGACAGCACTAAAAACTTATTTATCTATAATTACCCTGAATGTAAATGGACTAAATGCACCAATAAAGAGACAGAGAGTCACAGACTGGATAAAGAAACACGATCCATCTATATGCTGCCTACAAGAGACACACCTTAGACTTAGAGACACAAACAAACTAAAACTCAAAGGATGGAAAAAAGTATATCAAGCAAACAATAAGCAAAAAAGAAGAGGAGTAGCAATATTAATTTCTGACAAAATAGACTTTAGACTTAAATCCACCACAAAGGATAAAGAAGGACACTATATAATGATAAAAGGGACAATTGATCAGGAAGACATAACCATATTAAATATTTACGCACCCAATGACAGGGCTGCAAGATACATAAATCAAATTTTAACAGAATTGAAAAGCAAGATAGATACCTCCACAATTATAGTAGGAGACTTCAACACACCACTTTCGGAGAAGGACAGGACATCCAGTAAGAAGCTCAACAGAGACACGGAAGATCTAATTACAACAATCAACCAACTTGACCTCATTGACTTATACAGAACTCTCCACCCAACTGCTGCAAAATATACTTTTTTTTCTAGCGCACATGGAACATTCTCTAGAATAGACCACATATTAGGTCATAAAACAAACCTTTGCAGAGTCCAAAACATCAAAATATTACAAAGCATCTTCTCAGACCACAAGGCAATAAAACTAGAGATCAATAACAGAAAAACGAGGGAAAAGAAATCAAATACTTGGAAAATGAACAATACCCTCCTGAAAAAAGACTGGGTTATAGAAGACATCAAGGAGGGAATAAGGAAATTCATAGAAAGCAACGAGAATGAAAATACTTCCTATCAAAACCTCTGGGACACAGCAAAAGCAGTGCTCAGAGGCCAATTTATATCAATAAATGCACACATACAAAAAGAAGAAAGAGCCAAAATCAGAGAACTGTCCCTACAACTTGAACAAAGAGAAAGTGAGCAACAAAAGAATCCATCAGGCACCAGAAGAAAACAAATAATAAAAATTAGAGCTGAACTAAATGAATTAGAGAACAGAAAAACAATCGAAAGAATTAACAAAGCCAAAAGCTGGTTCTTTGAAAAAATTAACAAAATTGATAAGCCATTGGCTAGACTGACTAAAGAAATACAGGAAAGGAAACAAATAACCCGAATAAGAAATGAGAAGGACCACATCATAACAGAACCAAATGAAATTAAAAGAATCATTTCAGATTATTATGAAAAATTGTACTCTAACAAATTTGCAAACCTAGAAGAAATGGATGAATTCCTAGAAAAACACTACCTACCTAAACTAACACATTCAGAAGTAGAACAACTAAATAGACCCATAACAAAAAAAGAGATTGAAACGGTAATCAAAAAACTCCCAACAAAAAAAAGCCCTGGCCCGGACAGCTTCACTGCAGAGTTCTACCAAACTTTCAGAGAAGAGTTAACACCACTACTACTAAAGGTATTCCAAAGCATAGAAAATGACGGAATACTACCCAACTCATTCTATGAAGCCACCATCTCCCTGATACCAAAACCAGGTAAAGACATTACAAAAAAAGAAAATTATAGACCTATATCCCTCATGAACATTGATGCAAAAATCCTCAACAAAATTCTAGCCAATAGAATCCAACAACACATCAAAAAAATAATTCACCATGATCAAGTGGGATTTATACCAGGTATGCAAGGCTGGTTTAATATCAGAAAAACCATTAATGTAATCCACCATATACATAAAACAAAAGACAAAAACCACATGATCTTATCAATTGATGCAGAAAAGGCATTTGACAAAGTCCGACACCCATTCATGATAAAAACTCTTACCAAAATAGGAATTGAAGGAAAATTCCTCAACATAATAAAGGGCACCTATGCAAAGCCAAAAGCCAATATCACTCTAAATGGAGAGAACCTGAAAGCATTTCCCTTGAGAACGGGAACCAGACAAGGATGCCCTTTATCACCGCTCTTATTCAACACCGTGTTGGAAGTCTTAGCCAGGGCAATTAGGCTAGACAAAGAAATAAAAGGTATCCGGATTGGCAAGGAAGAAGTAAAGTTATCACTATTTGCAGATGACATGATTATATACACAGAAAACCCTAAGGAATCCTGCAGAAAACTACTGAAACTAATAGAAGAGTTTGGCAGAGTCTCAGGTTATAAAATAAACATACAAAAATCACTTGGATTCCTCTACATCAACAAAAAGAACACCGAAGAGGAAATAACCAAATCAATACCATTCACAGTAGCCCCCAAGAAGATAAGATACTTAGGAATAAATCTTACCAAGGATGTAAAAGACCTATACAAAGAAAACTACAAAGCTCTACTAGAAGAAATTCAAAAGGACCTACTTAAGTGGAAAAACATACCTTGCTCATGGATAGAAAGACTTAACATAGTAAAAATGTCTATTCTACCAAAAGCCATCTATACATTTAATGCACTTCCGATCCAAATTCCAATGTCATATTTTAAGAGGATAGAGAAACAAATCACCAATTTCATATGGAAGGGAAAGAAGCCCCGGATAAGCAAAGCACTACTGAAAAAGAAGAAGAAAGTGGGAGGCCTCACCTTACCTGACTTCAGAACCTATTATACAGCCACAGTAGTCAAAACAGCCTGGTATTGGTACAACAACAGGCACATAGACCAATGGAACAGAATTGAGAACCCAGACATAGATCCATCCACGTATGCGCAGCTGACATTTGACAAAGGACCAGTGTCAATTAACTGGGGAAAAGATAGCCTTTTTAACAAATGGTGCTGGCATAACTGGATATCCATTTGCAAAAAAATGAAACAGGACCCATACCTCACACCATGCACAAAAACTAACTCCAAGTGGATCAAAGACCTAAAC
The DNA here is from genome assembly GCF_024166365.1 of Elephas maximus indicus. NCBI lineage: Eukaryota > Metazoa > Chordata > Mammalia > Proboscidea > Elephantidae > Elephas > Elephas maximus. The sequence goes on from NC_064821.1 coordinate 196,086,043, forward strand.
ATAAAGACTAAAACGATAAAGATCATGGAGGAAAAAATTGGGACAACCCTAGGAGCCCTAATACAAGGTATAAACAGAATACAAAACATTACCAAAAATGATGAAGAGAAACCAGATAACTGGGAGCTCCTAAAAATCAAACACCTATGCTCATCTAAAGACTTCACCAAAAGAGTAAAAAGACCACCTACAGATTGGGAAAGAATTTTCAGCTATGACATCTCCAACCAGCGCCTGATCTTTAAAATCTACATGATTCTGTCAAAACTCAACCACAAAAAGACAAACAACCCAATCAAGAAGTGGGCAAAGGATATGAACACACATTTCACTAAAGAAGATATTCAGGCAGCCAACAGATACATGAGAAAATGCTCTCGATCATTAGCCATTAGAGAAATGCAAATTAAAACTACGATGAGATTCCATCTCACACCAGCAAGGCTGGCATTAATCCAAAAAACACAAAATAATAAATGTTGGAGAGGCTGCGGAGAGATTGGAACTTTCATACACTGCTGGTGGGAATGTAAAATGGTACAACCACTTTGGAAATCTATCTGGCGTTATCTTAAACAGTTAGAAATAGAACTACCATACAACCCAGAAATCCCACTCCTCGGAATATACCCTAGAGATACAAGAGCCTTCATACAAACAGATATATGCACACCCATGTTTATTGCAGCTCTGTTTACAATAGCAAAAAGTTGGAAGCAACCAAGGTGTCCATCAACGGATGAATGGGTAAATAAATTGTGGTATATTCACACAATGGAATACTACGCATCGATAAAGAACAGTGACGAATCTGTGAAATATTTCATAACATGGAGGAACCTGGAAGGCATTATGCTGAGCGAAATTAGAGGCAAAAGGACAAATATTGTATAAGACCACTATTATAAGATCTTGAGAAATAGTAAACCTGAGAAGAACACATACTTTTGTGGTTACGAGGCGGGGAGGGAGGGAGGGTGGGAGAGGGTTTTTTATTGATTAATCAGTAGATAAGAACTGCTTTAGGTGAAGGGAAAGACAACACTCAATACATGGAAGGTCAGCTCAATTGGACTGGACCAAAAGCAAAGAAGTTTCTGGGATAAAATGAATGCTTCAAAGCTCAGCGGAGCAAGCGCAGGGGTCTGGGGAACATGGTTTGCGGGGACTTCTAAGTCAATTGGCAAAATAATTCTATTATGAAATCATTCTGCATCCCACTTTGAAATGTGGCGTCTGGGGTCTTAAATGCTAACAAGCGGCCATCTAAGATGCAGCAATTGGTCTCAACCCACCTGGAGCAAAGGAAAATGAAGAACACCAAGCCCACACGGCAACTAAGAGCCCAGGAGACAGAAAGGGCCACATGAACCAGAGACCTACATCATCCTGAGACCAGAAGAACTAGTTGGTGCCCGGCCACAATCGATGACTGCCCTGACAGGGAGCACAGCAGAGGACCCCTGAGGGAGCAGGAGATCAGTGGGATGCAGACCCCAAATTCTCATAAAAAGACCAAACTTAATGGTCTGACTGAGACTGGAGGAATCCCGGCGGCCATGCTCTCCAGACCTTCTGTTGACACAGGACGGGAACCATCCCCGAAGACAACTCATCAGAAATGAAAGGGACTGGTCAGCGGGTGGGAGAGAGACGTTGATGAAGAGTGAGCTAATTATATCAGGTGGACACTTGAGATTGTGTTGGCAACTCTTGTCTGGAGGGGGGATGGGAGGATAGAGAGAGAGGGAAGCCGGCAAAATTGTCAAGAAAGGAGAGACTGAAAGGGCTGACTCAAGACGGGGAGAGTAAGTGGGAGTAGGGAGTGAGATGTATGTAAACTTATATGTGACAGACTGATTGGATTTGTAAACGTTCACTTGAAGCTTAATAAAAGTTATTAAAAAAAAAAACATGGGTGTGCATATATCTGTTCGTGTAAAGGCTCTTATTTCTCTAGCGTATATAAAAAAAAAATTTTTTTTTTTAATATTCTGAGGAGTGGGATTTCTGGGTTGTATGGTAGTTCTATTTCTAACTTTTTAAGAAAACGCCAGATAGATTTCCAAAGTGGTTGTTCCATTTTACATTCCCACCAGCAGTGTAGAAGAGTTCCAATCTCTCCGCAGCCTCTCCAACATCTATTATTTTGTGTTTTTTGGATTAATGCCAGCCTTGTTGGAGTGAGATGGAATCTCATCGTAGTTTTAATTTGCATTTCTCTAATGGCTAATGATCGAGAGCATTTTCTCATGTGTCTGTTAGCTGCCTGAATATCTTCTTTAGTGAGGTGTGTGTTCATATCTTTTGCCCACTTTTTTATTGGGTTGTTTGTCTTTTTGTGGTTGAGTTTTAACAGAATCATATAGATTTTAGAGATCAGGCGCTGGTTGGAGATGTCATAGCTGAAAATTTTTTCCCAATCTGTTAGTGGTCTTTTTACTCTTTTGGTGAAGTCTTTAGATGAGCATAGGTGTTTGATTTTTAGGAGCTCCCAGTTATCTGATTTCTCTTCGTCATTTTTAGTAATGTTTTCTTTTCTGTTTATGCCTTGTATTAGGTCTCCTAACGTTGTCCCTATTTTTTCTTCCATGATCTTTATCGTTTTAGTCTTTATGTTTAGGTGTTTGATCCACTTGGAGTTAGTTTTTGTGCATGGTGTGAGGTATGGGTCCTGTTTCATTTCTTTGCAAATGGATATCCAGTTATGCCAGCACCATTTGTTAAAAAGACTACCTTTTCCCCAGTTAACTGGCACTTGGCCTTAGTCAAATATCAGCTGCTCATATGTGGATGGATTTATATCTGGGTTCTCAATTCTGTTCCATTGGTCTATGTGCCTGTTGTTGTACCAATACCAGGCTGTTTTGACTACTGTGGCTGTATAATATGTTCTAAAATCAGGTAGAGTGGGGCCTCCCACTTTCTTCTTCTTTTTCAGTAATGCTTTACTTATCCAGGGCTTCTTTCCCTTCCATATGAAGTTGGTGATTTGTTTCTCCATCACTTTAAAAGATGTCATTGGAATTTGGATCGGAAGTGCATTGTATGTATAGATGGCTTTTGGTAGAATAGACATTCTTACTATGTTAAGTCTTCCTATCCATGAGCAAGGTATGTTTTTCCACTTATGTATGTCCCTTTTAGTTTCTTGCGCTAGTACTTTGTAGTTTTCTTTGTATAGGTCTTTTACATCTTTGGTAAGATTTATTCCTAAGTATTTTATCTTCTTGGGGGCTACTGTGAATGGTATTGATTTGGTGATTTCCTCTTTGATGTTCTTTTTGTTGATGTAGAGGAATCCAAGTGATTTTTGCATGTTTGTCTTGTAACTTGAGACTCTGCTGAACTCTTCTATTAGTTTCAGTAGTTTTCTGGAGGATTCCGTAGGGTTTTCTGTGTATAAGATCATGTCATCTGCAAAGAGAGATAATTTTACTTCTTCCTTGCCAATCCGGATGGCCTTTATTTCTTTGTCAAGCCTAATTGCTCTGGCTAGGACCTCTAGCACAATGTTGAATAAGAGCGGGGATAAAGGGCATCCTTGCCTGGTTCCCATTCTCAAGGGAAATGCTTTCAGGCTCTCTCCATTTAGAATGATGTTGGGTGTTGGCTTTTTATAGATGCCGTTTATTATGTTGAGGAATTTTCCTTCAATTCCTGTTTTGCTGAGAGTTTTTATCATGAATGGGTATTGGACTTTGTCAAATGCCTTTTCTGCATCAATTGATAAGATCATGTGGTTTTTGTCTTTTGTTTTATTTATATGGTGGATTACATTAATGGTTTTTCTCATATTAAACCAGCCTTGCATACCTGGTATAAATCCCACTTGGTTGTGGTGAATTATTTTTTTGATATGTTGTTGAATTCTATTGGCTAGAACTTTGTTGAGCATGTTTGCATCTATGTTCATGAGGGATATAGGTGTGTAATTTTCTTTTTTTGTGATGTCTTTACCTGGTTTTGGTATCAGGGATATGGTGGCTTCATAGAATGAGTTAGGTAGTATTCCATCATTTTCTATGCTTTGAAATACCTTTAGTAGTAATGGTGTTAACGCTTCTCTGAAAGTTTGGTAGAACTCTGCAGTGAAGCCATCTGGGCCAGGGCTTTTTTTTGTTGGGAGTTTTTTGATTACCTTTTCAGTGTCTTTTTTTGTTATGGGTCTATTTACTTGTTCTACTTCTGATTGTGTTAGTTTAGGTAGGTAGTGTTTTTCTAGGAATTCATCCATTTCTTCTAGGTTTGCAAAGTTGTTAGAGTACAATTTTTCATAATAATCTGATGTGATTCTTTTAATTTGTGTTGTGTCTGTTGTGATGTGGCCCATCTCGTTTCTTATTTGGGTTATTTGTTTTCTTTCCTGTATTTCTTTAGTCAGTCTGGCCAATGGTTTATCAATTTTGTTAATTTTTTCAAAGAACCAGCTTTTGGCTTTGTTAATTCTTTCAATTGTTTTTCTGTTCTCTATTTCATTTAGTTCAGCTCTAATTTTTATCATTTGTTTTCTTCTGGTGCCTGATGGATTCTTTTGTTGCTCACTTTCTATTTGTTCAAGTTGTAGGGACAGTTCTCTGATTTTGGCTCTTTCTTCTTTTTATATGTGTGCATTTATTGATATAAATTGACCTCTGAGCATTGCTTTTGCTGTGTCCCAGAGGTTTTGATAGGAAGTGTTTTCATTCTTGTTGCATTCTATGAATTTTTTTATTGCCTCCTTAATGTCTTTTATAACCCAGTCTTTTTTGAGGAGGGTATTGTTCAGTTTCCAAGTATTTGATTTCTTTTCCCTGATTTTTCTGTTATTGATTTCCACTTTTATGGCCTTGTGATCTGAGAAGATGCTTTGTAATATTTCGATGTTTTGGATTCTGCAAAGGTTTGTGTTCTGACCTAATACGTGGTCTATTCTAGAGAATGTTCCATGTACACTAGAAAAAAAAGTATACTTTGCAGCAGTTGGGTGGAGTGTTCTGTATAGGTCTATGAGGTCAAGTTGGTTGATTGTAGCAGTAAGGTCTTCCGTGTCTCTATTGAGCTTCTTAATGGAAGTCCCATCCTTCTCTGAAAGTGGTGTGTTGAAGTCTCCTACTATAATTGTGGAGGCGTCTACGTCACTTTTCAGTTCTGTTAAATTTTTTTTTATGTGTCTTGCAGCCCTGTCATTGGGTGCATAAATATTTAATATGGTTATGTCTTCCTGATCAATTGTCCCTTTAATAATCATGTAGTGTCCTTCTTTATTCTTTGTGGTGGATTTAACTTTGAAATCTATTTTGTCAGAAATTAATATTGCTACTCCTGGTCTTTTTTGATTGTTGTTTGCTTGATATATTTTTTTCCATCCTTTGAGTTTTAAGTTTGTTTGTGTCTCTAAGTGGAAGGCATGTCTCTTGTGGGCAGCATATAGACGGATGGTATTTCTTTATCCAGAGTGAGACTCTCTGTCTCTTTATTAGTGCATTTAGTCCATTTCAATTCCGCGTAATTATAGATAAGTATGTGTTAGTGCTGTCATTTTGATGCCTTTTTGTGTGTGTTTTTGACAATTTCATTTTTCCACATACTTTTTTGTGCTGAGATGTTTTTCTTTGTAAATTGTGTTTTCCGCATTTTCATAGTGGTAGGATTTATGTTTGCTGAGTTGTTATGTTTTTCTTCGTTTTTATTTTGAGTTATGGAATTGTTAGGCCTCTTTGTGGTTACCTTAATATTTACCCCTATTTTTCTATGTAAAAACCTAACTTGTATCATCCTATATCACCTTGTTTTCCTCTCCATATGGCAGTTCTATGCTTCCTGTATCGATTGTTGTGATCTTTTACATATTGACTTCAATGAATCCCTCTTTTGAGCATTTTTTTCTTTTTAAAATTAATCTTAATTTGTTTTTGTGATTTCCTTATTTGAGTTTATATCAGGATGCTCTGTTCTGTGACCTTGTGTTGTGTCGTTATCTGATGTTATTGATTTTCTGACCAATTTCCTTTAGTATTTCTTGTAGCTTTGGTTTTTGCAAATTTTCTAAGCTTGTGTTTATCTGTAAATGTTTTAATTTCACCTTCATATTTGACAGAGAGTTTTGCTGGATAAATGATCCTTGGCTGGCAGTTTTTCTCCTTCAGTGCTCTTTATATGTCATCCCATTACCTTCTTGACTGCATGGTTTCTGCTGAGTAGTCTGAATTTATTCTTATTGATTCTCCTCTGTAGGAGACCTTTCTTTTTTCCATGGCTGCTTTTAAAATTTTCTCTTTACCTTTGGTTTTGGCAAGTTTGATGATAATATGTCTTGGTGATTTTCTTTTTGGATCAATCTTACATGGGGTTCGATGAGCATCTTGGATAGATATCCTTTCGTCTTTCATGATGTCAGGGAAGTTTTCTGCCAACAGATCTTCAACTATTCTCTCTATATTTTCTGTTATCCCTCCTTGTTCTGGAACTCCAATCACATGCAAGTTATTCTTCTTGATCGAGTTCCACATGATTTTTAGGGTTTCTTCATTTTTTTAAAATTATTTTATCTAATTTTTCTTCAACTGTATTGGTGTCAATTGCTTTGTCCTTCACCTCCCCCACTCTGCATTCCTGTTGCTCTGTTCTGCTCCTCTGACTTCCTACTGAGTTGTCTAATTCTGTAATTTTACTGTTAATCTTTTGGATTTCTGAATGCTGTCTCTCTATGGATTCTTGTAGCTTATTAATTTTTCCACTGTGTTCTTGAATAATCTTTTTGATTTCTGGAACTGCTTTATCAGTGTGTTCCTTGGCTTTTTCTGTAGATTGCCTTATTTCATTTCTGAGGTCATCCCTGATGTCTTGAAGCATTCTGTAAATTAGTTTTTTATGTTCTGCATCTGGCAATTCCAGGATTGTATCTTCATTTGGGAAAGATTTTGATTCTTTAATTTGGGGAGTTGTAGGAGCAATCGTGGTCTGTTTCTTTATGTGGTTTTAAATCAACTGCTGTCTCCGAGCCATCTATAAGATATTGTAATGATTTATTTTATGAGCTCACTGAGTCTTGTCTTGTTTTGTTTTCTTTCAATGTACTTAGATGGGCTACAAGATTGCGCTGTCTCGATTGTTGTAGCCTTTGAATCACTTATGTCCTCTTACCAGCTGGTTTGGGCCATTACCAGAAATATAAGCCTAAGAGTCCATTCACTATTCTTGAGTAGAATCTGATTTTGCTTCACCAAGTGTGTGGGGTAGACTGTCACCTATTCGCTTAGAGGAGCAGTGGTGATAGTTGTGTGCACCAGATTCTAGTAGCAGCAGGGGGTCCCACTCCGGGGGGGGGGGGCAGGATGCTGACAGGCTTTCCCCAAGTGCCAGTGAGGTAGGTGTGTCTCTATTCCTAAAGCACTTTGGTGAGTGGGCTCTGCAGCTGTACCTTAGGCACCCAGTGCGTGTACCTCTACTGATTGGTAGGTGTCACCATCCTCAGAGCCCTAAGGCAGGAGGCTAGGTGGTCTGCGTGGAGCTTCAGCCCTCAGTTCCATGTTGTGGTTCAGTGAGGCCTCTGTTTAATAGGTAGATATATCAGACCTGGAGAACTTGTCTTTCCAGTAATCAGCTAAAACAATTACAGTCAGATCACTATCAGAATTGCCTTTGCATTATAATAGCCACCTTCTTCCCTGTAGGGATGAAAGTCCAAGACTGTGGATCTCATGTGCTTGGCTGGAGCTGGTTCTGTATTTCTAGTCCAATTTCGGGAAGTCAGGGAAAGACTCTTGGTCCCTGGGTTTTTTGTAGCTGCTTCTCTCAAGCCAGGAGAAAGGGTTAGGAAAGAAAAAAAAAAAAAAACTGCAGAGCACTTCACTCTCTGGCCCAGGAAATTCGAATGTTAATGAAGCCACCTGGGAAGGGGAGGGGAGGGATCAGATAGATAGGAGAGAGTATCATCCAGGAATATAGACAAAGTTACTTATCTTGCTTGGTGAGGACTGTTTTATCTGAGATGCTCGAGGGGTGGGTAGCGTGTGTGCGCTGGCTGGGTCGAGATTGCCCCTGGGGTTCAGGCCTGCGTCCTGTGCATGTGCTGTCTCAGAAGCCGTGGTTATTTCCTCTGCTCCCGGTCCAAAGCCCAGCACCACGGTTCCTGGCTGGGATGCCGCACTCCCTGCTCCAAAACCAGTCACTGCCTTCCGGTGACTTCTCCTCCTGTCAGCCGCGTTGCTGCGCTGCCTGCGTGCACTGGCTGGGCTTCCCCTGAGATCACTTCAGGGGGCTAGGGCTGCATCCCATATTTGCGCTGTCTCAGAATGCCGTGCTCAGCTTCCCTGTGCCCAGTCCAAAACCCAGCGCCAAGATTTTGTGGCTGGGACGCTGGCTTCAGGCTCCAAAAACAGTCGTTGCTTCCCCATGGTTGCTGGTTCGTTCTCTCTTTAGTCGTGTAGGTGTGCAACCTGCTTGCACTGGCTGAGTCTCTATGGAGGTTACCCCAGGGGGCTAGGGGTTAGGGTTGTGTCCCGTGCCTGCCCTGCCTCACCAAGCCGCTATCAGCCCCACCACTCGGCACCAGAGAACCGCGAGGGCTCAAGGCTGTGGAGTGGGTTGCAGGTTCCAGAAGCGGTCGCTGGTTCAGGGCACAGCTTTTCGCTCACCTGTCACTCAGGTCAACTCTTTAGATCTGTGTTTGATGGTCAGGGTTCTTAGACTGTCATGTATGTGATTGATTCACTTGTTTTTCTGAGTCTTTGTTGCAAGAGGGATCCGAGGTAGTGTCTACCTATTCAGCCATCTTGGCCCCGCCTCTGTTTCCTCTCCCTTTTTAAAGATGAATTTTTAGATGTAAGAGACAACCAACACAACCCTTCTAGTACTGTTTGGTCAGAAGTAGTCACATGACCACGTCTACTTGCAGTTGAGTTCAGGATATGTAGCATTTAGTTTGGTGATAATGGGTGTAGCTAAAAATCAGATTTTGTAACTAATGAATTTGAGGAGGCAACTAGCATTCTCTATTACAGGCATTCTATAAAACAATGGGCAGTCATTGAAATAATTATTAGATCTATCAAAGTTGGCTTGGAATAGAGGAATTATAATAATGTTTTGTTAAGTGAGAACTGTTAAGATGCAGAGAAGTGCATTTAGTATTTTTTTTTTGTAAAATAAATAATGACAACCCTGATGTTTGTGCTGTACATGTGTATATATGGAAAACCTGGTGGTGTAGTGGTTAAGTTCTATGGCTGCTAACCAAATCTGGCAGTGCAAATCCACCAGATGCTCCTTGGGAACTCTATGGGGCAGTCCTACTCTGTCCTTCAGGGTTGCTGTGAGTTAGAATCAACTGGACGGCAACTGTTTTTTTTTAATGTGTGTATATATACAGAGGGCATGGAGAAAGGTAACAAAGGACACACCAGGCTGTGAATTAGGGTAGAGTGAACGAGGAGGAGAATAGAGAGAGAGAGAGGACACACAAGCAAGCAAGCAAGTAAACAAACACTGTTTAAAAATGTCTTCTTCCCTAAAACAAATATCTAATATTATCTTATTTACATAAAATTTATAAGTTGATAGGTATTTGCATTAAAAAATCATCTAAAAGTAGTAAAAACTAGTTTATTGTAATTATCTTGGACTGATAAGAAGTTAGCTAATTTTCACTTTCTTCCTTATACCTTTCTGTATTGTTTCAACAATTTTATAACATCCTGGTCCCTGTTTTATAAGGGGCCCTGGTGGTGCAGTGGTTAAAATGATCAACTGCTAACCAAAAGGTTGGCGGTTCAAAACCACCAGTGGCTTCACAGGAGAAAGATGTGGCAATCTGCTTCTGCAGAGATTTACAGCCTTGGAAACCCTACGGGATCACTATGAGTAAGAATCTACTCGATGGCAGCAGGCTTGGTTTTTTTATTCCTTACATTTTAAAAACAAAAAAATTTTTTTTTTTTTTTTTTACATTCGGTGCCCTGGTGACATAAGTGGTTTTCAATCAGCTGCTGACCTAAAGGTTGGCGGTTCAAACGTAGCCAGTTGCTTCACAAAGAAAGGCCCAATGAACTGCCTCTGTAAAGACTACAGGTAAGAAAACCCTATGGAGCAGTTCCACTCTGTAGCACATGGGGTCACCATGAGTTGGAGGCTGACTAGGTGGCAGGCAGCTAACAATTCTCTGTATTACATAACTTATTGCATAAAAAACCATTTAGTTCTCTCTTTCTACACTGACTTTATCATGCAGCTATACGAGGGAGACTTGATATAAAATTTTTTCACATTGTCCAAAGCTATAATCCATAGTAATATTAAAAATCATAACCTTAAGGCTAAATGGCTGCAGGGGACTGAGACTTGCATAGAATGGAGCTCATTGGTAGAAAGCCTATCTAAAAAAAAAAAAAAATCTAGTGGTGGAAAATTAAGAACAACGCACACCATGAGGTGAGCTCTGGCTCCGAGGGCTCCAGATAAGGCTGTGCCTCATTTTCCAGGTTAGTCAAGACACGTTAATCCTCCACCCTAAGGTCTTTTAAAGTGCCTTCTGGAGTAACAGAGCCCCCTAGTGTTCAACAGGGCAGCGGTTGGTCCAACTAGGCGTGTGGAACCGCTCAATTCCAGAAGTCTTTCATGTTATAGACTCTATCACCACACGGATCTACAGATGAGAGTCAGCTGTCTCTACATAGCATTAACACTTTTTAAAAACATAGCTAATACTGTAGTGTTCTTTTACAGATTGAAGAGGTCCTTGACTACATCATGTCTATGTTTCCAGATTTTATTGGTAGTCAGAATGGCCCTGGATCATCTTTGGACTCAGGACATGGGAGAGAAGGGTGGACCTAAGACTTGACTGTCTTGAGTTATCAAAAATCAATACCATTTCCAGCCATGAGTGTAGTGTGCCCTGGACAGGCTGCTCCCTCTGGTGGCAAAACAGCCTTTTGGCCGACATCAGTTTGAAGCCTATGCCCTCATTAGGAAGGGCTCCTGTGCTGACTGCTCTTGAAGGTGGTCTATTTTGTGGCCATAGATGTTGGTCTGCTCCCACTCCAAATGAGGTCATACAATTACAGGCAGGACTATAGCAGAAGCAAATACCTTTTCAAGTGCTAAAGATTATAAAACAGGGCAGGGGTTGGCAAATGTTTTCTGCAGAGGGCCAGGTAATAAAATGTGTTATACTCTCCTCTGTGCCTTTGGAGTACTGGTCTCTCATCTTCTAAAGCCTTTATCCTACAGCATCACAGCCTGACTCCTACTGTTCTTAGATGTAACCCTGAAGATTCAGCTCTTCTAGAAATTTTTGATAACTCTCCCTGGTTGGGGTAAAGTTTCTCCTTTGTGCTTCCACAGACCCTCATTAGCACGATGTATCACATGGTTATAATTATTCACTGAGGGTCATTTTCCTCGCCTGAGAGAGTATCTAGTGGCTGCCACAACTAGATGTTCCATGTGTGTTTGTTGAATGAATGAATCAGTGAATGAAAAAGAAACAAGAAGACATTTGATTCTACATGAAGCTACATGTGGGTTCGAGTGTTCATTCATTATGGAGGATAGGGGAAAAGAGAAGAGTCTGTTTATGGCACCTACAGTTGAACTCTTAGCAATGGTGTCTAAGACAATTCAGCAATTAGTTGGAACCATGTGTTCTTTACACACCATATAAGGATGGCATACCAGGTCCTGTCCTCTCTAAGGAAATGTGCCACTGATTTCAGTGCAGATAGATTTCTAGCTACAATGCTGTGACAGAAGTAATATCTTAAATGTGTTCATGTGCTTTTTCCTCTTTTGCCTTTCCAAGCAAATTAGCTTCTCCCCAGCCAGCACCTTGTTTGGTAGGGGAGATTGGTATTCATGACAGAAGGCTGCCAAAGAAAAAGAACAAAGTCATGGTCATTTTCTGACATTCTGAATAGTTTTTGCAACATGAAAATATTCTTGTGAGAGGAAAAAATATTTTAAAAAACTTCTTTAGCTCCCAGTTAAGATAACAAGGGCTGACTGGGTCTAGTGAATCAGATAATGGGAGTTCTCCCTTAGTGCCTTTTGCCTGGGATGCTAACCTAGCATTCTTACCTTCTACGTTAGATGGCAGGTAGGACAAAGACGAGATAAAAGGAAAGCTGGTGAGGAGCCTGTGAGGAAATTCATGGGGAAAAGGAAGGTGACCAGGGAAAAGGGATGCTGTTAGGTTTGTGGGTGCTGAGATCTGTTCTTCAGTCTTTGGTCCAAAGAGAGGGAAATATTGAGATTTGTTTTGGAAAGAGTGAAAGGATGCTCTCTTGCCCTACACTTGGGATGTAGGATAAAAGAAAATGTGATGTGTGTCTTTACAATAATATGTAGCCTTGGATTCTTAAGAAAAATTATGTTTTGGCCAGACAGAGAAAGCTTCCATTTCTAATTCTGAGCCTCCCTTTGTTACTAAGCATTCGAGGTTAAGAGCTGGTGGGCCTGCCAAGGGGTCTGCTGTGGGAAGGGCAAGATCACACTCCACAGCTGGGTAGGCGGGGCTAGGGAGTAGATAGAGAATATGGCCGAGACCCCTAGAGGCTAGGGTATCTACCAGATTCGAGGGGTGATTCAAGGAAATTTAAGGGAGGCTAAGTTAACAGGTAGGGACCACCAAGCACACCAAGCCAAGAGCAAAGGTATAATCAAAGGATGTTATTAGGCTGATAAGGGGCAGAACTGGCCAATCGTACATCAGGGACACCAGCCAGAGCACACTAAATACAAGCTTGCAATTGGGGGCCGCATTTCTTTCAGCGTCATACATCCTCCTCAGAGATGAATAAATCTGAAAGACTAGTTTAAACCTAAAGGACCTGTTTAAATAATTGGATCTTTTTTTTTCCTTTTAATATGAAAGACCAGTGATCCCACCACCAAACACGAAAAGTAGATTTTTGATAACTTGCACCTGTATTCTCCTCTTCTAATTCATCCCCCTGCTTTTCCCTAAAGATAACTACTATTCTAAATTTTGTGTTTAGTATTTCCTTGCCTTTTAAAATTATATATTGTTTAGTTTTTCTTCTTTTTTCTTCTCTTAGATGCAGAGTATTAGAATAATTATAATCCTTGGTTCATGGTTTATTCTCATGATTAGTCCGGATATGAATCTTTCCTTTTTCCCTCTATTTTTTTTTTTTTTTATTTTCCTGTCTTCCTTCCTCTCTTCATTTTTTTAAAATATAGACTTTCTATTTTTTATAGATCTCAGCTACTTTTTCTGGTTTCCTAGGAGATATATATATATTTTAAATCATAAAATAGGTATTACATTTTGTCAAAAGCTGAGTTGTTGTATGGCCATATGATTTTCTCTTTTAACCTTTGTTAATCATTGGTGATCAAATCTCTATTAGTTCCTGTAGTGATTTACATTAATGTATTTCTAATATTAAAGCTAACTTATATTCCAATACTTTTTGAGGCTTTTTCTTTTAAGCATTATAAGCTTTTTATTTCAGAATAGTTTTGATTTACAGAAAAGTTACAAGACTATTACAGAGAATTCCTATATACCCCACAGCTAGTTTTCCTATTGTTAAATTCTTATATTAGTATGATGCATTTGTCACAGCTAGTGAACCAATGTTAATAATTATTAACTAAACGTCATATTTTATTTATACCTCCTTAGTTTTTATCTAATGTCCTTATTCTAATCCAGGGTTCCACCCAGAATGTCACATTTTATTTAGTCGTCATGTCTCCTTGGGGTCCTCTATATCATGACAGTTTTTCAGACTTTGTTTTTGATGACCTTGATGATTTTTCAGGAGTACTGATCAAGTATTTTGTAGAATGTCCTTCTATAACGGTTTGTTTAATGTTTTTCTCATGGTTAGACAGGGGTTATGGGTTTTGTTTTTAACAATGTAATAATGTAAAATAATAATATTTTAAATGATGTAATAAACCACTCACGAACCCAGCATCTAACACAAAAGGTAATTATCTTTAGAAACTTACGTGTCTTTCCCCACTCTATTCTCTTGCCTTCTCCAATTTAAAGTGCTCACCAGTCTGAATTCTCTGTTCATAATTCCCTTGCTTTACTTTTCATGTAGTTTTATCTCATCCATACGTGTATGTGTATATATATATAATTTTAATCATTTTTAATTTTATCAAAAATTTATTATGTTCTATGTATTTTCACTTAACTTTATCTTTCTAAGATTTGTCTATATGTCGAGTATCACTGTTGTTCATTCATTGTGACTGCTGTAAAATATTTCAGTATGTGAAAATACTAATGTTTATTCATTCTGTCTCCTGTCAATGATCATTTGGGTTGTTTCCGGCATTGAGAACATGGCTGCAATGAACATTTTTTTTTTTTTTCACATGTCTCCTGTTGTAAACGTGGAATTGTGGGGATATGAATGTTTAATTCTGTTTTTCAGAGTTCCTGTGTTATTTTACATTTCCACCCCTAATGTATAAGAGGACCTGTGGAACCACATCTTCAACTCTTAGTATTGTGTAATTTTTCAGCATTTGTCAATTGACTAGATATGAAAACATTTTTCACTGTGACCCTCATTAGCATTTCCCTGATCACCTATAATGTTGAATATGTAGTTTTTATAAATTTTTTGTTTACATGTATTTTTTCTGTTGTAAGTTTATCTATATATATATATATATTTTTTTTTCCTTTCAGTTTTGGGATTTTATTGAAGTTTTCCTTTCACAATATTCTCCCCTCTGTTTTTTCGGGTCATTCTTTCTACAACTCCTATTGTTTGGATGTTAGATTTTCTGTTATGTTAGACCTCTAATATATATTCTCTCCTTTTGTTTCTTTGTCTTTTTTTCTACTTTCTGGGAGGGTTTTCTCAACTTTGTTTTCTTTCTATTGAATTTTTCATTTCTGCATAATTTCAGTTTTCAAGAGTTCTCTGTTGTTTTTGTGGTTACTTCCCCTTTTTTAAAAAAATTGTTGTGCTTTAAGTGAGAGTTTACAAATCAAGTCAGTCTCTCATACAAAAACTTACACACACCTTGCTATGTACTCCTAGCTGCTCTACCCCTAATCAGGCAGCACATTTCTCCTCTCCACCCTGTATTCCCTGTGACCAGTCAACCAGTTCCTGTCCGCCTCTGCCTTTTCATCTTGCCTCCAGATAGAAGCTGCCCCCATAGTCTCATCTGTCTACTTGAGCCAAGAAGTTTACTCCTCACCAGTATCATTTTCTGTCTTATAGTCCAGTCCAATCCCTGTTTGAAGAGTTGGCTTCAGGAATAGTTTCAGTCTTAGGCTAACAGAGGGTCCGGGGACCATGACCTCTGGGGTCCCTTTAGTCTCAGACCACTAAGTCTGGTTGTTACATCCCTTCTTTGATGACAACTCTCTCCTCCCTACCCTGCTCCACAATTAATAACTTTTTGCCTTAAGTTTTACTTTCCTTGCATGGTCTGTGCTTTCTCCAGGTTGCTTTTTCCCTGTTGAACTTTCTGTCTTTGACATGAGAGCCTTCCTGAAATGTTTAGCAGGCCTTGGTTGTGGTTTACACTTTTTTTTTTGGCTAGGTTTTTTTTTTTTTTAAATTGTGCTTTAGGTGAAAGTTTACAGCTCAAGTTAATTCCTCATTCAAAACTTTACACACATATTGTTTTGTGACATTGGTTGTAATCCTCACAATGCGACAGCACAGTCCCCCTTTTTAACTCGGGTTCCCTGTGTCCATTCAACAAGTTCCTGTCCCTTCCTGCCTTCTCATCCTGCTTTTGGACAGGAGCTGCCTATTTGGTCTCAGATATTTGATAGATGCCTAAATATTTTGACTCATTTGTTACATTTATTAAAGAAAAATGTCCATTTCATCTACATTTTCAAATTTAATAGCACTCTCTTGTCTTTTTAATTCTTGCTGAGTATATAGTAGCTCATTTTTTCATTTATAATATTATTAATTTGAACATTCCCTTTTTTTCATGTTTTTTCTTGCCAGAGACATGTCTGTTAAACTTTTCACAGAACCACCTTTGAGCTTTATTATTTGTGTTTTATCTTTGTTTTTTATTTTATTGAATTGTTCTTTTGATCTTATCTTCTTCTTTATGCTTCCTCTGGGATTAGTCTTTTTTTTTTTTTAATAACATCTTCAGTTGGACATTTAGCTCATTAGTTTTCAGTGTTCTTTTGCTCTAATATAAATACTTAAAGACTACAGATTTCCCTTGAAATACCACCTCAAGTACAAATGGAGGAAACTACAAGGGAAATTACAACACAATTCTCACAATTATTGATAAGCACAGCAGCCAAAAAGTCAGCATAGATGTAAACGATTTGAGTAACAAAATAAAAATAGTAATCTGGTGAACCTATATAGAATTCTGCATCCAAAAATTAGACAGTACAAGTGTATGTCTCACAGGGTTATTTATTTATTTTTATTGTGGTCAAAAACAAAATTTTGCTGTTGAGTCTGTCCCAGACTCATGGTGACTCCATGTGTTACAGAGCAGAACAGCTTCATAGTGTTTTTAAGGCTGTAATGTTTATGAAAGCAGATCTACAGGCCTACCTTCCTTGGTTTTCAACTACCAACATTCAGGTTAGTTAAAAAAAACAAAAACAAAAACCAAATTCGTTGGCGCCAAGTCGATGTCGACTCATATTGACCCTATAGGACAGAGCAGAACTGCCCCATAGGGTTTCCACCAGGGCTCCATTAGATTAACAGCCAAGGGCAAACTATTTTCGACATCCAAATTCCCTCTTGCAACATACACACTCTTTAAAACTGTTAATCTGTTTACTTCCAATCTCATGTTATGCTTTAGGTTGTATCTTGTAAATAATATGTAACTTATTTTCATCATTATATAAGAATATCATTTACTTGGTGATTTTAGTCAATCTATTTATAGCCATTTTGGAGTCCTAGCGGCACAGTTTTTTTCTGGGTAGTGGCACAGTGGTTAAGAGCTTGGCTGCTAACCAAGAGTTCAGCAGTTCGAATCCACCAGCCTCTCCTTGGAAACTCTATGGGGTAGTTCTACTCTGTCTTATAGGGTGGCTATGAGTCGGAGCTGACTTGATGGCAACGGGTTTGGTTTTGGTGTAGCCATTTTAATTATCAATATGTGTCTTGGGAATTTCATGACCACCCATTAATCTGGTGGTTCACTGGAAGGACTCAAATTTACTCAACGTAAGATTGTACTCATGGCTAAGATCTATTATAGCAAAGGATAAAATGCAGGAACAGCAAGAAAAAGATATCCATAGGCGAAGGCTAGAGAAATAAGGCAAAGGCTTCTGAGTCTTCTTTCTTTCTGTGACAGTCTCACAGACTCCCTCTTCTCTTCAGCTGCAAACAGCAGACACATGTATGAGATATCCCTATGTAGGGAAGCTCATTTGAGTCTTCTAGTCCAAAGTTCTTAAAGGCAACTGGCCACATAAGCACATACTTGCCATGTGACCAGTCAGGGTCTGGGCCTCAATTCAGGTATCAGATGTACGTGATGATCTTTATGTTTACTTTAAATGTGCTGACAACTTGGTTCATCTTAACCTACTTTAGGCATGTAGAATAACATCATTATTCACTGACTATGTGAACATTCCTGGGGTGTAGTTCTCAGAGGTTGATCTGGGGTTATTGCCATGGCTACAGAAATAAGCAAGAGTTGAGTAAAACAGACTTGCTACATTAACTCTTTTCTTGAAATAGGTTTGGATTTATTTATTTTATTCCTTTTGTCTCATTTTTTTCTGTTTGTTGTTTTTCTCCTTTCTTGTTTTTTGACGATTGTTGAATTTTGTCATTGTTGCTTCTTTTCTCCTTATTCTACCTTTTTATCTCCTAGTTTGAAAGTTAAACCCTATGTCTACTCTTTCTGTGGCTACACTCAAAATTTTACATGTGTATGACTACAAAGTATTAAAGTTAATAATATCTCGATTCTCCCTCTGTCTTGGTTATCTAGTGCTGCTATAACAGAAGTACAACAAGTCAATGGCTTCAACAAACAGAAGTTTATCCTCTCACAGTCTAGTAGGCTAGAAGTCCAAATTCAGGGCATCAGCTCCAGGGGAAGGCCTTTTCTCTCTGTTGGCTCTGGAGGGAGGTCCTTGTCATCAATCTTTCCTTGGACTAAGAGCTTCTCAGCTCAGGAACCCTGGGTCCAAAGGACATGCTCTTCTCTTGGCGCTACTTTCTTGACAGTATGAGGTCCCCTTGTCTCTCTGCTTGCTTTTTTCTTTTATATCTCAAAAGAGAATGGTTTAAGACACAATCTAATCTTGTAGATTGAGTCCTGCCTCATTAACATAACTGCTGCTAATTCTACCTCATCAGCATCGTACAGATAGGATTTACAACACATAGGAAAATCACATCCGATTACAAAATGGTGGACAATCACACAACACTAGGAACCATGACCAGCCAAGTTGACAGACATTTCTGGGGGACACAAGTCAACCCATGACACCCTCCTAAACATTAAAGATTTTAGGACTTTTTATTGATTGTACACTAATCAAATTTCATACTAGCACTGTCCTGTTTTTTTTGGTTAACTTTATGCACCTGACATATTCCTGTTATTTTATACAGAAACTATTTTGACAACCTGCATATTTACCATTTCATTTGTTGGCCATTCATTCTTGCATCTGGGATCATCATTCTGGGATCATTTTTCATCTTCTTAAATTATAGCCTTCAGAATTTTCTTTGGAGTAGGTCTCTTGGTAGTTATAAGCCTCAGTTTTTGTTTATATATAAATATCTTATTTTGCCCTCATTTTCAGTGTTGTAAAAATATAAATAACATGTAATTGCCAGTTCAACATTTTCCACATGTACAATTCAGCAACACCAGTTACGCTGATCTTGTGCAACCATCACCAATGTATGTTGCCAAATTTTGCTTTCATTCTTAAGCAATAGTTTTGCTGGATAATACTACACTAAGCTGTCAATTATTTTTTCTTAACAGTTTTGGAGATCTGGTTTTACCATCTTTACTCTTCCATTACTGTTGTTAAGCAATGTGCTGTCATTTCCTTATAGGTGACCTGTCCTTTCTCTATGACTCCTTTTCATGATTTCCTTTTTTTCTTTGATTTTTTTAAAGTTTATAAAGCATAGATTCATTTTTATTTATCCTACTTTGGGTAATGCTGGGCTTCCTGTGTTAGTAAATTTAATCTTTCACCACTTCTGGAAAATTCATATTCTAATGTATATTCAAGGAGCCCTGGGGGCATAAATGGTTGAACATTTGGCTGTTAACCAAAATGTTGGTGATTTAAACCCACACAGCAGCTCCATGGGAGAAAAGACCTGACAAACTGCTTCTATAAAGTCACAGCCAAGAAAACACTATGGGGCAGTTTTAGTCTGTCATATAGGGTCACCATGAGTCAAAAGCAACTCCATGGCATCTAACAACACCACCAACAAATGTCTATTTACACATTGCCTGTCATGGATTGAATTGCATCCCACAAAAATGTGTGTCAACTTGACTAGTCCATGTTTCCCAGTATTATGTGATTGTCCACCATTTTGTCATCTCATGTGATTTGCCTATGTGTTGTAAATTCTGCCTCTGTGATGTTGATGGGGCAGAATTAGTGGCAGTTTTGTTAATGAGGCAGGACTCAAGCAGTTATGCTAATGAGGAAAGACTTAATTTACAAGTTTAGGTTTTGTCTTAAGTCAATCTCTTTTGAGATATAAAAGAGAGATGTGAGCAGAGAGACATGGCGACCTCGTACCACCAAGAAAGTAGTACCAGTGTAACTGAACACAGGTTCTTGTCCTGTCCTATTAGCCAATTGAAATAAGACAGACACCACACCACCAGTTGCAAGGGAAACAGAAAGTGGCAATTTATTGTTTGTATAAACAAGGAGCAAAGTGCGGCCTAGCAGCCAAAAGACCACTCGCTCCCTGTCTGAGGAGGTTGGGGAGATTTTTATTTCCAGTGGCGTCTGGGGGTTGGGATTGGTCTCTGGAACTCTCTGTCCTTAGACCCCCCATGTCCACATTTGGAGGTCTGGATGCTGAATCATGTTGGTGATGTTCAGGTCCAAGGACAGACTAAGGACACAGCTCTTCAGGTCCTGCACATGCGCTAAAATCCTGGTTTGAGTATGCTCGGGATTCTGGTGCCAAATTCAAACTGCTGTTAGGATTGCAGTGTGGTTGGGCCAAACTGCAGTTAGAAGCCGTGGCTTGGTGGGCTGCGAGAGGGGGTGGAATTGTGGTGGAGCAGGATAAGCCTCCATGGAGGCTTCACTAGGAGAATAGTGTGCCCTTTGCACCTGGGGTCAGTGCACTGACAAACTCCTAGTCCAGGGGAAGATTGATGACAAGCATTTTCTTCAAGAGCTGATGGAGAGAGACAGCCTTCTCTTGAAGCTGACACCCTGAATTCAGACTTCTAGACACCCAGACTGAGAGAATACATTTCTCTTTGTTAAAACCATCCACTTGTGGTATTTCTGTTATAGCAGCACTAGGTAACCAAAGAAATTTCCTCTCCTCAATTAATTTTCTTTTTTGGGGGTGGGGGGAGGTTAATCAGACATATCTTAGGCCTTCTCATTATCTCCCACATTTCTGAGTCCTTCTTTTTTATTTTTCCGTCTCTTTATTTCTCTTTATTGCATTCTGGAAAAATGTCTCATAAATATTTTCCAGTTCTCTAAATCACTTCTCAACTGTGTCTATTTTACTATTTCAAGTACTAGTTGAATTTTTCTATTTTGTCAATTTATTTTTAATTTCTAGATATTCACTCCTGATAGTTATTTTTTTTAAAATATACTTTTCTTTGTAACTGTAAGCTTAATTTCTTAAAAAATTTCACAAAGTTATTATATATGGTCTTTCCAACTATCACAACTTTTAGTCCTTGGTAACCTACATATGTTGTTTCTCATAATGGTTTGGTATTCTTTGACAGCATAATTGTTTTTAAAATATGTGAGCTCAGTGGGCTTTACTTGGGAAAGATTTTCTCCAAAGAAAATTCACTTCTGCTTCTGATCACTTTAGAGGTTTTTGCTCAGACTGAGGATCTAAGATTTAGCTTTCTACTTCTTTGCTATTTTAAGGATTATTATGCCTGTAATAAAGGTCCTTGAGTGGCACAAATAGTTAAATACTTGACTACTAGCTGAAATGTTGGCAGTTTGAACCCATCCAGAGGTGCCTCGGAAGATAGGCCTGGTGATCTGCTTCTGAAAGGTCACAGTCTTGAAAACCCTATGAAGCAGCTCTGAGCTGCACATTTAAGGTCACCATGAATCACTACTGATTCAATGGTAACTAACAACAACAACAACATGTGTATAACAACATTCTGGGCATGAGTCTCAAATGAACCATTCCCATCCTTGCGACTGTATCTCCAGGTTGGCTCCCTAAAATCTTCCTTTCCCTGATCCTCTATTTCTCTCTCCTCTGGCCTTGGAAGTTTACTTTGTTGCCTTCAGCTGTATGACTTTGAAGCCTGAGTCACTGGTACTCCAATCCCTGTCCCTCTTGCTCCTCCCTATGGAAGCTCCGGGATCAACTCCAGTTTGTTTATTTTTCCATTTGTTGCTCATTTTGTTTGTTTTCTTTTGGAGTAGTGAGATTGGAGATGGCTAGCTTTTGTGAGCCCCAAAGAATGAGCCCATCTATGTTCTATTTGTGCAGTCAGATCTCCTAGTCATTTATAATAGAAAATATAATACTAGATCCCACACTGAGTTTTGAACATAACTACATTTCTTCCCTCTTTTCTTTCCCTTTCAACCAGCAGGAGATAATCATGAGAAAGACCAGATCAGTTACAGACAAAATAAAGAACCTATAATTTTCCTTACAATTTGGCTACAATTTACACACAATAAAAAATTTTCTGCCTGGGATATGAAAGGATGTGGAAGATCTTTGTTCCCATGGTAACATCAAAATACCCAGATGTTATAGAACTTGTACTTATCTTTGAAACTACTGAAGAACTGTGAATACAAGAAAGGCTCAAATGAAATGATTTGCAGAGAGAGGTGTCCTTTATAAATGACATCAAGCTGTGGCAGTTTCTGGAGGCAAAGGTGGTGAAGAAAGCTTTCCAGGGACTGAGATAGATGAGCTGTTGGCAATGGTGAGGGCAGGCCAGAGGAATTGGGGTACAGATGACTCCCAAATGCGGCAATAACATCTGTGACCTAATGATTCTCCATGGCCCCCCCCTTTCATTTTGCTGAGAAAAGGGCAGTGAAGGGGGAGCTAAAACTTAGAAAGAACTCTCCTAGCCACATGTATTCTTGCATTCCCCAGAAACATGAGGCTGTGCTATCACAGCCTACTCACACCTCTGGAAACAGAGAAGCATGGTGCTCTCGGCAAAAGCTAAGTACTTGGGTATATTTTACCACACCCCCAGCCCCAAAGCCAGCTTCAGTGGCTGTCGATTTCCCTGGGCCTGAGATAGGTCCTGTTGAGCATTCTGAGCCATTCTCTCGGCCTTGGAAACCAAAAACCAAACCAAACCCAGTGCTGTTGAGTCGATTCTGACTCATAGTGACCCTAAAGGACAGAGTAGAACTGCTCTGTGGAGTTTCCAAGGAGTGCCTGGTGGATTCGAACTGCTGACCCTTTGGTTAGCAGCCATAGCACTTAACCACTACGCCACCGGGATTTCCCCAGCCTTGGAGAAGGAATAAATTCACAATCGGGGGAAAAGATAATCTGTCAGCTCCACTAATCTGGGGAGCTCAGGACAGAAGTGGCTCCAGTCCAGGCATAAATGGTCTGTGGACTTTGAATACCTTTCCCCCCTGCATGCACTTGTGTGGGCCTATTTCCGGAGACTAGGTCCTTGTTGGCAGACTGCAACTGTTTCATCTGTGTGGTGGAGAGGTGGGTGTTTGATGTTTGACACTGCTTTGCCTGTTAAACAATTTCCTCACCTACCTACATCAGGGGCCTAAGGACCAAAGTCTCCACCTGCATCACCCTGCTACCCACAACAGGGCTCCAAGGATAACTGGTACCTCCCAGTCCTGATAACCAAAAGAATTGGGTGCCCATGGTCTGTCTGCAGAACCTACCCACCTGTGTCCTGTAGGGAAAGGGGACACACCTTCCCCACAGACACTTGGGGGATGATTTTCAGGCCCCTACCTTGTTCAGAGCATGACCCTCTGCTGCAACCAGATACCTGTACCTACACCAATCACCCCTGCCCCTCTAAGACTGTAGGACAGAACCTGTACCATATTCTTGATGATGAACTACCTGGACACCTGAGCTGAATCCATAGAAGAAAAATGAATTGACTCCTAGGCTCATATACCTGATAACAGCTCTAGCTATCTGGTGACAAGATGTTCGAGCTTCGAGGGTGAAAATAATCAGGCTAGCTCACTCAAGCAGCCTATGTGGGCATATCAAAAACAAACAAACAAACAAAAAAGAAGCAAGAAGCTAGGATACAGTAAGCAAACAAAATAAACTAATACAATAACTTATAGATGCCTTGGAGACAACAGTCAATATCAAATCACATGAAGAAGCAGATCATGATCACTTCAACAAGCTCTCAAGACGAAGAATCAAGGGATCTTCTGGATGAAGGTGCCTTCCTGGAATTACCAGATAGAGAATACAAAAGATTAATATACAGAACGATTGAAAATATCAGGAAGGAGTTCAGGAAGGAGATCAGGCAATATGCAGAAGAAGTCAAGGAACACACAGATAAAGCAGTTGAAGAAATAAAAAAGGTTATTCAAGAACATAATAAAAAATTTAATAAGCTGCAAGAATCCATAGAGAGACAGCAATCAGAAATTCAGAAGATTAACAATAAAATTACAGAATTAGACAACTCAATAGAACATCAGAGGAGCAAGATTGAGGAATTGGAAGGCAGAATTAGTGAGATTGAAGATAAAACACTTGGCACCAATATATTTGAAGAAAAATCAGATAAAAGAATTAAAAAGAAAATGAAGAAATCCTAAGAATCACATGGGACTCTATCAAGAGAAATAACTTATGAGTGATTGGAGTACCGGAATAAGGAAGGATAACAGAAAATACAGACAGAGTTGCTGAAGATTCATTGGCAGAAAACTTCCCCGATATCATGAAACATGAGAAGATATCTATCCAAGATACTCATTGAACTCCACATGAGGTAGATTTCAAAATAAAGTCACCAAGACATATTATAATCAAACTTGCCAAAATCAAAGATAAAGAGAGAATTTTAAGAGTAGCTAGGGATAAATGAAAAGTCACCTACAAAGGAGAGCCAATAAGAATAAGCTTGGACTACTCAGCAGAAACCATGCAGGCAAGAAGGCAATGGGATGACTTATAAAAGAACTGAAGGGAAAAAATTGCCAGTCAGTAATCATATATCCAGCAAAACTATCTCTCAAATATGAAGGTGAAATTAGGACATTTCCAGATAAAGACAAGTTTGGGGAATTTGTAAAAACCAAACAAAAACTGCAACAAATACTAAAGGGAGTTCTTTGGTCAGAAAATCAACAATATCAGATATCAACCCAAGACTAGAACACTGGACAGAGCAACCAGACGTCAACCCAGATAGGAAAATCACCAAAATAAATCGAGATAAAAAAATGCTCAAAACAATGAAGTTATTATGTAAAAGAAGACAACATTAAAACAATAAAGAGGGACTAAGAAATATATTCATAGATCTTTCATATGGAGAGGAAGACAAGGTGATATAAAGAAATAAAAGTTCAGTTTAAACTTAGAAAAACAGGGGCAAATATTAAGGTAACCACAAAGGAGACTAATAATCTTGCTCATCAAAATAAAATACAAGACGAAAATAGAGACTCAGCAGAAACAAAATCAAGAACAATGAGCAAAAGGAAAAGACAATATATAAACTACTAAGCACAAAAAATTAAGTGGGAAAAAGAAACTCAACAACACACAAAAAAGACATCAAAATGACAGCAGTAAACTCATACCTATCCATAATTATGCTGAATGTAAATGGACTAAATGCAGCAATAAAGACACAGAGAGTGGCAGAATGGATAAAAAAAAAAAAAACACGATTTGTCTATATGCTGCCTACAAGAGACACACCTTAGACTTAGAGGCACAAACAAAACTCAAAGAATGGAAAAAAATATATCAAGGAAACAACAATCAAAAAAGACCAGGGGTGGCAATATTAATTTTTGACAAAATAGACTTTAAGGTTAAATCCACCACAAAGGGTAAGGAAGGACACTATATGATGATTAAAGGGACAATATACCAGGAGGATATAACCATACTAAATATTTATGCACCCAATGACAGGGCTGCAAAATATATAAAACAAACTCTAATCGCATTGAAAAGTGAGATAGCTCCACAATAATAGTAGGAGACTTCAACACACCACTTTCAGTGAAGGACAGGACATCCAGAAAGAAGTTCAATTAAGACATGGAAGAACTAAATGCCACAATCAACCAACCTGACCTTATAGACATATACAGAACACTCCACCCCAAAGCAGCCAAGTATACTTTCTTTTCTAGTGCACACAGAACATTCTCTAGAATAGACCACATACTAGGTCATAAACCAAACTTTAGCAGAATCCAAAACACCAAAATATTACAGAGCATCTTCTCTAACCATAAAGCCATAAAAGTAGAAATCAGTAACAGAAAAAGTAGGGAAAAGAAATCAAACACTTGGAAACGGAACAACACCCTCCTCACATATGACTGTGTTATAGAAGACATTAAGGATGGAATAAAGAAATTCATAGAATCCAATGAGAATGAAAACACTTCCTATCAGAACCTTTGGGACACAGTGAAAGCAGTGCTCAGAGGTCAATTTATATCAATAAATGCATACATGCAAAAAGAAGAAAGGGCCAAAATCAAAGAATTATCCCTACAACTTGAACAAATAGAAAGCAACAAAAGAAACGCTCAGGTGCCAGAAGAAAGCATGTAAAAAAAATTAGAGCAGAATTAAATTTTGGAGAACAGAAAAACAATTGCAAGAGTTACCAAGACCAAAAGCTGGTTCTTTGAAATAATTAACCAAATTGATAAACCATTGGCCAAACTACGAAAGAAAAATAGGAGAGGAAGCAAATAACCCAAATAAGAACTGAGATGGGCTATATCACAACAGAACCAACTGAAATTAAAAGAATCATATCAGATTTCTATGAAAAATTGTACTCTAATAAATTTGAAAACCTAGAAGAAATGGATGAATTTGTATAAACACACTACCTACCTAAACTAACATAGAGGTAGAACAACAAAATAAACGCATAACAAACAAACAGATTGAAAAGGTAGTTAAAAAACTCCCAACAAAAAAAAGCCCTGGCCCAGACAGCTTCAATGCAGAGTTCTACCAAACTTTCAGAGAAGAGTTAACATCACTACTACTAAAGGTATTTCAGAGCATAGAAAAGGACAGGATACTCTCAAACTCATTCTATGAACCCAGCATATCCCTGATACCAAAACCAGGTAAAGACACCACAAAAAAAAAAAAAAAAAAGGAAAGAAAAGAAAATTGCAGACCTATATCCCCCATCAACTTAGATGGAAAAATCCTCAACAAAATTATAGCCAACAGAATTCAACAACATATCAAAAAAGTAACTCACCATGACCAAGTGGAATTCATACCAGGTATGCAGGGCTAGGAAATCATGGTGGCTTAGTGGTTAAGTGGTATGGGTGCTAACGAAGAGGTTGGCAGTTCAAATCCACCAGGTACTCTTTGGAAACTCTATGGGGCAGTTCTACTCTGTCCTGTAGGGTTGCTATGAGTCGGAATGGACTCCATGGCAGCGGGTTTTTGTGTTTTATGCAGGGATGGTTCAACATTAGAAAAACAATCAATATAATATATGACATAAATAAAACAAAAGACAAGAACCACACGATCTAATCAATTGATGTAGAAAAGGCATTTGACAAAGTTCAACACCAATTCATGACAAAAACTCTCAGCAAAATAAGAATAGAAGGAAAATTCCTCAACATAATAAAGGGTATTTACACAAAGCCAACAGCTAACATCTTTCTAAATGGAGAGAGCCTGAAAGCATTCCCCTTGAGATCTGGAACCAGACAAGGATGCCGTTTATCACTACTCTTATTCAACATTGTGCTGGAGGTCCTAGCCAGAGCAATTAGGCTAGATAAAGAAATAAAGGGCACCAGATTGGTAAGGAAGAAGTAAAAGTATCTCTATTTGAAGATGATATGATCTTATACACAGAAAACCCTAAAGATTCCTCAAGAAATCTACTGAAAATAATAGAAGAGTTCAGCAGACTATGAGGACACAAGATAAACATACGAAAATCAGTTGGATTCCTCTACAGCAACAAAAAGAACATTGAAGAGGAAAGCACCAAATCAATACCATTTACAGTAGCCCCCAAGAAGATAAAATACTTAGGAATAAATCTTACCAGACACTACTGCAAGAAACCAAAAGAGACCTACATAAGTGGAAAAACATACCTTGCTCATGGATGGAAAGACTTAACATTGTAAAAATGTCCGTTCTACCAAAAGCAATCTGTTGATACAATGCAATTCCAATCTAAATTCCAAAGACTTTTTTTAATGGGATGGAGAAACAAATCACCAACTTCATATGGAAGGGAAAGAGGCCCTGGATAAGTAAAGCATTACTGAAAAAGAAGAACAAAGTGGCAGGCCTCACACTGCCTGATTGTAGAAATTATTATACCGCTACAGTAGTTAAAAAAAGCCTGGTACTGGTACAACAACTGATCCATAGACCAATGGAACAGAATTGAGAATCCAGACATAAATCCATCCACATATGAGCAGCTGATGTTTGACAAAGGCCCGAAGTCAGTTAAACGGGGAAAAGATAGTCTCCTTAACAAATGGTGCTGACATAACTGGATATCCATCTGCAAAACAATGAAACAAGATCCATATCTCACACCACACACAAAAACTAACTCAAAATGGATCAAAGACCTAAATATATAATCCAAAATGATAAAAATTATGAAAGAAAAAATAAGGCCAACACTATGAGCACTAATACATGACATAAACAGAACACGAAACATTCCTACCAATTCACAAATGCCAGAAGAGGAACTAGATAACTGGGAGCTCCTAAAAATCGAATACCTTTGCTTATCCAAAGACTTCACTAAAAGAGTAAAAAGATTACCTACAGACTAGGAAAAAGCTTTTAGCTATGACATTTCCAGTCAGCATCTGATCTCTAAAATCTACATGATACTGCAAACATTTAACTAAAAAAAGACAAACAACCCAATTAAAAAACGGGCAAAGGATATGAACAGGCACTCCACTAAAGAAGACATTTAGGTAGCTAACAGATACATAAGGAAATGCTCACAATAATTAGCCATTAGAGAAATGCAAATCAGAACTACAATTCAGTTCCATCTCACTCCCTGGCATTAATCTAGAAAACACAAAATAATAAATGTTGGAGAGGCTGTGGAGAGACTGGAACACTTATACACTGCTGGTGGGAATGTAAAATGGTACAACCACTTTGGAAATCAATTCGGCTCCTCCTTAAAAAACTAGAAATAGAACTACCATAGGATCCAGCAATCCTACTCCTTGGAATATATCCTAGAGAAATGAGAGCCTTTACACGAACAGATACATGCACACCCATGTTCATTGCAGCAGTGTTTACAATAGCAAAAAGTTGGAAGCAACCAAGGTGCCCATCAATGGAAGAATGGATAAATAAATTATGGTATATTCACACAATGGAATACCATGCATCGATAAAGAACAGCAATGAATCTGTGAAACATTTCCTAACATGGAGGAATCTGGAAGGCGTTATGCTGAGTGAAATTAGTTGCAAAAGGACAAATATTGTATGAGACCACTATTATAATAACTGGAGAAATAGTTAAAACAGAGAAAAAAATATTCTTTGATGGTTACGAGAGTAGGGAGGGAGGGAGGAAGAGTGGTATTCACTAATTAGATAGTAGACAAGAACTATTTAGGTGAAGTGAAAGAGAACACATAATACAGGAGAGGTCAGCACAACTGGACTAAACCAAAAGAAAAGAAGTTTCCTGAATATATGGAACTCTTCAAAGGCCAGTGTAGCAGGGGAGAGGGCTTGGGAACCTTGGTTTCAGGGGACATCTAGGTCTATTGGCATAATAAAATCTATTAAGAAAACATTCTGCATCCCACTTTGGAGTGTGGCGTCTGGGGTCTTAAACTCTAGCAAGCATTGATTGGTCTCAACCCCCTGGTCCAAATGAGAATGAAGAACACCAAAGACACAAGGTAATTATGTGCCCAAGAGACAGAAAGGGCCACATATACCAGAGACTCTATCAGCCTGAGACCAGAAGAACTAGATGGTGCCCTGCTACAACTGATGACTGCCCTGACAGGGAACACAACAGAGAACCCCTGAGGAGCAGGAGAGCAGGAGGATGCAGACCTCAAATGCTCATAAAAAGACCATGCTTAATGGTCTGACTGAGACTAGAAGGAACCTGGAGTTCATGGTCCCCAGACCTTCTGTTAGTCCAAGACAGGGACCATTGCCAAAGCCAACTCTTCTGACAGGGATTGGACTAGAATATGGGTTAGAAAATGATACTGGTGAAGAGTGAGCTTCTTGGATCAAGTAGACACATGAGACTATGTGGGCAGCTCCTGTCTGAAGGGGAGATGAGAGGGCAGAGGGGGTCAGAAGCTTGCTGAATGGACATGAAAACAGATAGTGGATGGAAGGAGTGTGCTGTCTCATTAGGGGGAAAGCAACTAGGAGTATATAGCAAGGTGTATATAAATTTTTATATGAGAGACTGACTTGACCTGTAAACTTTCACTTAAAGCATGATAAGAATTAAAAAAAAACCCTGAATTAAAAAAAATTGATAGATTTCTAGCAAAAGTGATCAAGAATTTTTTTTCTTAAATTACCAATATTAAGAATAAAAGCAGAGATTACACAGATTTTACAGTTATTGAAGAGATAAAATGGAATATTATAGAAAACCTTGTCGATACATTAGGAAACTACTGGCCCAGCTGGCTTGGTGAATTCTATCAAACATTCAAAGAAGAACAAATAACAATCTTACAAAAATTTTTTTAGAAAACAGAGGAGAAGGCAAGAGCTCTTTATTTTATGAGGGCAGCAAATTTTAACACTAAAACCTTTTAGAGAAATTACAAGAAAATCACAGCCAATATTTCTCATAAATGTAGACACAAATATTCTTAACAAAATATTATATTAAAAATCTAGCAATGTATAAAAAGGTTATTGTATCACAGCCATGTGGGGTTTATCCCAAGAAAAGATTGGCTTAATATTTGAAAACCAAGCAATGTAATTCAGCACATTAACAGAATATAGGAAAATAATCATATGATCATCTCAATTGATATAGATAAAACATATGAAGCATTCAACACGGATTCATGATAAAAACTCCTCATAAATTAGGAATAAGAGAGAACGTCCTTAATTTGATAAAGGGCAGCAGCCAAACTTACAGCTAACGTCATACTAAGTGGTGACAATATATTCTTTCCTCCTAAGAGTGAGAATGGGGCAGGGATGTCTACTTTTACCGTTTTTATTCAGCTTTGTATTGGAAATCTCAATCTTATTAGTTAATAATTAATATGGCAAAAGAAAGAACTTAAAGCCCTAGAGATTGAAAACAGAAAACCTAACTCTATTTGTATGTGACCTAATGGTACATCTAACAGAGAACATTTGATCCTACTGTGCGCTCTTTTCTCAGTCCAGAGCCTGCGGAGTTAATAGTTTGTAAAGTTTGTGGCAGAACCAAATTAGTTATATAATAAACCCATCCAGGACCAAGGACGATCATAGACTATCTGATTAGAATTACATCAATTATCTAACCAACTACTTTTGCCTTATCTAAATTTTTTTAAATAAATCGAAACAGCAGAAACAGCCAATACAAAATAAAATTAATAGCAGACAAAACTACATACAGCAACACTCAGATCTGTACAATTCAGTCTGGGAAAATTGCACGTGGTGGAAATAATGTCGACGAATGAAAACTCACAAAAGAAAAACCTGTAAAAGACAAAATTCAACATTTGATTCACCAGTTTTT
This sequence comes from Elephas maximus indicus, assembly GCF_024166365.1. Taxonomy (NCBI): domain Eukaryota; kingdom Metazoa; phylum Chordata; class Mammalia; order Proboscidea; family Elephantidae; genus Elephas; species Elephas maximus. The sequence continues at coordinate 196,117,201 of NC_064821.1, forward strand.
ACCATGTATAATTTTTTTCATATGAAAAAGAATGGATCCCAATGAACATAATTTTAATAAAACATACATAATATTGGAAAAAAAAACAGAAATGATTTAATTGTGGTATTTAGAATGCTTAATGGCATTCACGTGGTGTTATTTGGACATTTAAGAGTGACCCCAGAAGACTGAAGGAGTTAGAATTGTTCAGATTAGAAACGCAGTGTGGAGATCTCATTCAAAAAAATTTTTTTTTTAGTTACTAGGGGACAAAATATGGGGAGGCGGCCCAGAAGCAGATAAATTCCTCCATTTACAGCAACGTATTTTTTTTTTTTTTTATTACCTACAAAGCTCCCCACATCAATACAGTTTACTTACAAGATGTCAGACTGAGTTTGCCTGCTCTTCCTAAAGTGCTGTGTGAAGGTAAGGCTCTCAACAGATGAACAGCTGTTACTGCACCTGACTGCTCTACATCAGCCGCTGGATTTTCAATTCTGAATGGAGTGAAGCTGAGCAGTGTAGAATTTTCAGTGGGTTTTCTCTTTGTACACCCCAAAAGAGCTTTAGCGGTGCTTGTGAAAGTCTGTATTTCACCACTAGGTGGCACTGGGAGTCAAACAGTAGTTACTAACCTGTGGTGTATTGAAGTTTTCCTATGGGGGGGTAAAAAAAGATTGATTTTTCATTTTCTGAGTAGATTTTTTATTTCTTTGCTCATAGAAACATGATGGTATCAGATTATGTCCTGCCTCTCATCTTCTCAGCCCTTTCTTTTTGCCCCCCAGCCTGCCTTGAAGCAATCGGCAACAGAGCCTCACTTCAGCCGCGCTGCCTCTTGCTTTTTTGCCTGGAGACTTTTCTCATAAGGTTGGAGCACCTGTGGCAGCTGCTTGTTACTCGTTAACTGCCCCACTCGTGGCGACCCCAGACACAACTGAAGGAAATGCTGTCCTGTTCTGTACCATCCCCATGATCGGTTGTGGATCTGTTGCAGGATTTTTATTGCTTGGTTTTTGGAAGAAGGTTGTCAGGCCTTTCTTCCTACCCTTAGCCTGGAAGTTCTGCTGAAACCCATTCAGCATCATAGCAACACTCAAGCCTCCACTGACAGACATTTGGTAGTTGCCCATGAGGTGCATTGTCTGGGAACTGAACCAGGGTCTCCAGCATGAGAGGTGAGAATTCTACCACTGAACCACCAAAGCCTCATGCTTAGCGCTTACACACGCTCAGAACTGAAAGTGTGGGGAAATTAACATCTCATGGGGGCAATTCTTAGCTATTAGGGGACAGGAACCATGGACATATTCTCCTCATTAGCATCCCTTTAGTGGACAATTCTGAGGCACGATTTAGATGGCTTCTCAGAGGGTCCTAGTGGGATCAGGCCCAGTTTGCCATATGGGTGACCAGCCTATTGAGTTGGCTTTCTCTCCTTCCTGTTTCACTCTTCTACCTCTGGAACTTGGAATCATGTCCCCAAATAAAGTCTTACTTACAAAGCTCCCACATCAATATAGTTTACTTTGGCATTCTCTCCTGTCCTGTTTTAGGTTTGCTTCCTGGGGAAAACCCAAGTGTAAACCGCTAATCTGACAAAAAAAATATTTTCAGCACCCAGCAGTCTCTCTCATGGCTCCCCGCCTCGGTCAATACTTCTTCGGAAATAATGGGTATGCTGACCTCTAGCACCATAGATTAGTTTTGTTTCTGGTTTTGAACTTCATATTAATGGAGTCATGCAGTAAGAACTATTTTGTTTCTGTCTCCTTTCATTCAACACTACTTCTGTGAAATTTATCCATGTTGTGACATGTAGCAGTAATTCATTCTTTTCCATTCCTGTCCAGTATCCCGTTGTGTGAATACCTAATTTATCCACTCTACTGTTGGTGGACGTTTGACTTGTTTCCAGATTTTGGCCATTTTTGAATAATGCTGCTTTGAACACAATTGTACATTTCTTTGTGTGAATGTAAGCGCTCATTTCTCTTGGGACTATAGCCAAGAATGAAACTGCTGGGTCATACGTTACACATATTTTTTAGATTTAATAGATGATGGTGAAGAGATCTTCATAGTGGTTATACCAGTCTACCTTCCTTTTTTTTCTGCATCCTCACCAATATTTGATATTATTAACCTGTTCTGATAAAAAAGAAAAAAAACCTTTTTTTCGTGTAGTTATCTCCTTTTTGTTCTAGTTTGTATTCCCCTGTTGAGTAATGGTACTTTACATCTTTTCATATGCTTATTGGCCATTTAGGTACATTCTTTTGTGAAGTGCCTATTGAAATGTTTAGTTATTTGGGGGCTGTTGCTGTTGTTGTTAGGTACAGTCCAGTCGCTTCCAACTCCTAGCGACCCTGTGCACAACAGAACGAAACACTGCCCAGTCCTGAGCCATCCTTACAATCCTTGTTATGCCTGAGCTCATTGTTGCAGCCACTGTGTCAATCCACCTCGTTGAGGGTCTTCCTCTTTTCCGCTGACCCTGTACTCTGCCAAGCATGATGTCCTTCTCCAGGGACTGATCCCTCCTGACAATATGTCCACAGTATGTAAGATGCAGTCTCGCCATCCTTGCCTCTAAGGAGCATTCTCGCTGTACTTCTGCTAAGACAGATTTGTTCATTCTTTTGGCAGTCCATGGTATATTCAATATTCTTTGCCAACCCCACGATTCAAAGGCATCAATTCTTCTTCGGTCTCCCTTATTTATTGTCCAGCTTTCACAAGCATATGATGCGATTGAAAATACCATGGCTTGGGTCAGGCGCACCTTAGTCTTCAAGGTGACATCTTTGCTCTTCAACACTTTGAAGAGGTCCTTTGCAGCAGATTTACCCAATGCAATGCGTCTTTTGATTTCTTGACTACTGCTTCCATGGCTGTTGATTGTGGATCCAAGTGAAATGAAATCCTTGACAACTTCAATCTTTTCTCCGTTTATCATGATGTTGCTCATTGCTCCAGTTGTGAGGATTTTTGTTTTCTTTATGTTGAGGTGCAATCCATACTAAAGGCTGTGGTCTTTGATCTTCATGAGTAAATGCTTCAAGTCCTCTTCACTTTCAGCAAGCAAGGTTGTGTTATCTGCATAATGCAGGTTGTTAAAGAGTCTTCCTCCAGTCCTGATGCCCCGTTCTTCTTCATATAGTCCAGCTTCTCCAATTATTTGCTCAGCATACAGACTGAATAGGTATGGTGAAAGAATACAACCTGACGCACACCTTTCCTGACTTTAAACAAATCAGTATCCCCTTGTTCTGTCCAAACAACTGCCTCTTGATCTATGTAAAGGTTAGTCATGAGCACAATTAAGTGTTCTGGAATTCCCATTCTTCGCAATGTTATCCATAGTTTGTTATGATCCACACAGTTGAATGTCTTTGCATAGTCAATAAGACACAGGTAAACATCCTTCTGGTATTCTCTGCTTTCAGCCAGGATCCATCTGACATCAGCAATGATATCCCTGGTTCCACGTCCTCTTTTGAAACTGGCCTGAATTTCTGGCAGTTCCCTGTCGATATACTGCTGCAGCCATTTTTGAAAGATCTTCAGCAAAATTTTGCTTGCTTGTGATATTAATGATATTGTTCTATAATTTCCACATTCAGTTGGATCACTTTTCTTGGGAATAGGCATAAATATGGATCTCTTCCAGTCAGTTGGCCAGGAAGCTGTCTTCCATATTTCTTGGCATAGATGAGTGAGCACCTCCAGCGCTGCATCTGTTTGTTGAAACATCTCAATTTATATTCCATCAATTCCTGAAGCCTTGTTTTTCCCCAATGCCTTCGGAGCAGCTTGGACTTCTTCCTTCAGCACCATCGGTTCTTGATCATATGCCGCCTCTTGAAATGGTTGAATATTGACTAATTCTTTTTGGTATAATGACTTTGTGTATTCCTTCCACCTTCTTTTGATATTTCCTGCATCGTTTAATATTTTCACCAAGGAATCCTTCACTATTGCAACTCGAGGCTTGAATTTTTTCTTCAGTTCTTTCAGCTTGAGAAATGCCAAGCTTGTTCTTCCCTTTTGGTTTTCCATCTCCAGCTGTTTGCACATGTCATTATAATACTTTACATTGTCTTCTTGAGAGGCCCTTTGAAATCTTCTGTTCAGTTCTTTTACTTCATCAATTCTTCCTTTCGCTTTAGCTGCTCAGCATTCGAGAGCAAGTCTCAGAGTCTCCCCAACATCCATCTTAGTCTTTTCTTTCTTTCCTGTCTTTTTAGTGACCTCTTGCTTTCTTCATGGATGATGTCCTTCATGTCATTCCACAACTCGTCTGGTCTTCGATCACTAGTGTTCAATGCGTCAAATCTATTCTTGAGAAGGTCTCTAAATTCAGGTGGAATATACTCAAGTTCATATTTTGGCTCTTGTGGACTTGCTCTGATTTTCTTCAGTTTCAGCTTGAACTTGCATAGAAGCAACTGATGGTCTGTTCCACAGTTGGCCCCTGGCCTTGTTCTGACTGATGATATTGAGCTTTTCCATTGCCTCTTTAAACAGATGTAGTCAATTTGAATTCTGTGTTCCATCTGGCGAGGTCCATGTGTATAGTCGCCGTTTATGTTGGTGAAAGAAGGTATTTGCAAAGAAGAAGTTGTTGGTCTTGCAAAATTCTATCATTCGATCTCCGGCATTGTTTCTATCACCAAGGCCATATTTTAATTGGGGGCTGGTGTCAGTGTTCTTCTAGAAACCCTGGTGGCACAGTGGTTAAGAACACAACTGCTAACCAAAATGTGGGCAGTTTGAATCCACCAGCTGCTCCTTGGAAACCCTATGGGGGCACTCCTGCTCCATCCTATAGGGTCACTATGAGTTGTAATCAACTCTTCAGCAACAGGTTTGGTGTTTTGGTTTGTGGTACAGTGGTTAAGCACTCAGTTGCTAACTGAAAGGTCAGTGGTTTGAACCCATCAGTTGCCCCTTGGAAGAAAGATGTGGCAACCAGCTTCTGTAAAGATTAACAGCACTTGAAACCCTGTGGGGCAGTTCTGCTCTGTCCTATAGGGTCACTATGAGTTGAAATCGGCTTGATGGCAGTGGGTTTGGTTTAGTCCTTTGTTGGATATATGGATTGCAAATATTTTCACCTAACTCTTTTAAAGGCTGTCTTTTAATTAAAAAAAGATGTCTTCTTCATGGGATACAGTTTATTGATCTTTTTCTTTATGGTTCATGTTATTTACTCATGTTTAAGAAAATGGTCATGAGATAGTCTCCTTTATCAGTGGTTCTCAGACTTGAGTGGGCATCAAAATCACCTGGAGGGCTTTAGCGAGCACAGATTTTTGGGCCCTTCCCCAGAGCTCCTGGTTCTTTAGGTTAGGGAGGTGGCCCAAGAATTTGCATTTCAACCAAGTTTCCTGTTGTGTGCTGATGCTGCTGGTCTGGGGATCACACTTTGAAAACAACTGTCCTATGTTATATTCTAGAAGCTTAATGATTTTATCTTTCACATTTGGATATAATTTTTTTATGCATAGAAAAGTACACTATATGCTATATACTAAGGCATTTGACTAACTTTAGATATGAACCATGCCTTACTGTTCTGACTTACATACAAATAGGACCTAAAGACAGACTTACGAATGGAACTCATTTGTGATCCAGGGACTGCCTGTAAATTCACTATTTTCCCCGTGTTTATGGAATCATGTTTTTCTTCTCTGTTTAGTGTCTAGTGATTTTTGATTGGATACTGAACATCGTGAATTTTCTGTTGTTGAGCTCTGGATTTAGTTGTATTCTTTCACAAAGTTTTGGACTTTGCTATGCCATGAAGTTGAGTTACTTGTGGACCAGTGACTTGTATCCTGGTCAATCTTTGTCCTGACTTGTGAAGTTTTGTTGTATGCATGGGCAGCATTGTTTTCAGCAACAGGCTTAATTGGAGTCCTATGTAAATTTCTAGAGCTCTTTCTCTACATGGATACCTTGTTTCTGGTATTTTTTTCTTACCAGTTACAGCTATCATAAAAAAAAAAAAAGACAACTATCATAAAAAATAGCCTCCCCAAACTCCAACTCTGTCTGTTCAACTCAGCATGTGTTCCATGTTCTGTTTGAATTTTCCTTTTCTCCAACTCAGCCATCTGGAAAATGCCTCTAGGCAGCAAGATGAAGCAGAACTAGGGCTCACTTTGTTTGTTTCCCTTTTCTAAGGCGTCATAGCCCTACACTGACTCTTGGCTAATATCTGAAAACAGTTTCATATATTTTGTCAAGTTTTCTAGTTGTTTACAGTGGTCGAAGAAGTCAAGTCTTAGTTACTTCATCATGGCAGAAAATGAAATTCTACTTAAACTATAGGTGAGTAATTATTGTCTGAAAAATGCTTTCCTTTAAAAAAAACTCACTTAAATTTTCATCCTTTCTGTAGCTTTTAAATCCTCCTCTTTCTGCACCATGTAGTACTAAACTCTTGTAGTTTGAGTCTTGAAGGGAGAAACATTTTGTTTTCTCAGTTAAGTGGAAATATACAGTTGAGGTTTTGGTGTACTCAGTGATTGCTGTGCTCACGCATCTAAAGAAACATGAAGCGTTGCTTATCACTATCTAGCGATGGCCACTTATACACAGGATACCTGCTACTTCATCATAGATGAAGACTAGAATGTGTGTGTGGGAGGGAGGGGGAGAAGATGGAAGACAGATAGAGATGGTGCAGTGGAAGAATTCAGAACTTTTGTGTTAAAAAAAGTTGATTTTTGTTTTTTTCAGACGGGAATTGTTGGACACAATGGAGGAAAAGGATGGATAAGAGAAATCTGTTGTACTAGCTTATGTGTATGTTTTGTTAAGAATTGAGATCAGGACCTTGTAAATTCATGTATTTTTATATTGTTTATTTTCTTTTGGTTTTTTCTTTCTAGTTTCTTTGTGCATCTCTTTATTAAATATTCTCAAAATTTCAATGGATTTTATTTTGGACTGTACTTATGGGTGGCTAGCAATATGTTCCTTATGGAAAGTCATTTTGATAATTTCCATTCCTTGAATGAATGGAAGATAATCTAGATTTCCTGTTGGGAATCTTGCCCCTTCCCTAAGAGGCATTACTTAGTTCTTGTGCATGAATTAATTATTCTAACCATTCATGGAAAAAGTGGGAATCTAAAATCTCTTACATGAAGTATTAAGGAAGCCAATTCAGGTTTCAAGAAGCTCACTGGAGTTCAGGCTGGTTTGTGGGCTCTTTGTGGATCTCTTGGAGCATGAAGTGATAAAAGGCAGGGTGAAGTCACATGGAAAGAGTCAACTGAAGCCCAAACAGTCCAGGACTCATAGTCTCCATCATCTAGAATAACTCAGGAAGGGTGTTTCAGTTTCTAGAATAGAAAGGTATGTGTATACATATGTGTTTATATATGTGGACGAGATGCAGTGGATTCTCCCTCTTAGATGATCTCTCTCTGTGGCTCTTCACTGATTCTAACTGATAACACAAATCCTTGATCTGCTAGAGTATATCCCAGAGCACCTGTCTACAATATATACCCTGTGGGTACACCAAGAATTTCCAAGGGATGTATAAGCATAGATAGTTTTAAGGGGTTCACTTTCCAAATTTTACATGTATTCTTCCCAAAAGTTAATGTATACAGGTAACTTTCTTGATGTTCCTAACTTCCCATGCCCATTTTCATAATTGGTTTTCCATGAAGAAAGACGTGTCTCTTATCCATCCAAAATCTTATTCTGGTTCATTACCATGATATGCTAAACTTCTGGGGTTCTAAACAAAAGGATAATTTCAAGTGTTTCTGATGGGTATGTGAAAGTGAATGCCCCTATTGGCATTCAAGTCCTTTTGCAAATTAATTGGTTCCCACTTCTTAAATTTTAACAAAATCAAAGCAAGATATAACAGTTTTCAGCTGGGAGGTCATTAAAATTAATTCTTGATGATACCTTATTGTGTGACTTTTGGGATATGACTCAGCTGGAGTTCAAGGAATTGTGTAACGCTGCTCTTTAAAATCCTTTCATTCCTATATATTATGTGAACACAGTATCTCTTTGCATTCGTCTTTATAAATTTTAAAAAGTTAGAAAAGAATTGGTGCTGAACCAAGCTTTCATCTAGCAATAAGTAATATCTATAAATACATGAACTAACTGAAAATAATCGCAACCAATCCACCTCATTAAGATATATATATTTCCAAAAAATTTTACTTTTACGTTTAATAATAACATTAAATTTTATAATACACCTTTGATATTTTGATTAACCCTGTATCAATAATAATAACTGCAATGATAACTCAATCTAGAAAAAAGCTTTTAACATATTAAACTTAGAGTTACAGGACATTAATTTTTTTTAAGTTTCAATTTATATGAGATTTTTCTTGAAGTATGATAAGGTGATTAATAAAAGACTTTCAAGCATGAAATATAATAAATTTTGGTAAAATTATGTGAAGGAAGTGAAATAGAAATATGAGTTTAAGATAAAAAATGAATGATGTAAAATTTCTTATTTAAAAAGTGTTTATTGCTATAATTTTTAAATGGATGATGGTGAATATTAAATGATCATATTTAGACTCCATTGGATATGTTGAAAAGAGTGACATAACAATTTTATTTTGAAGTGTCATTCTCTGTAACACACTCAAAATTTTTTTCTTTGGAACTACTCAAAGTTATAAGGAAATTTTCAGATGTCAATTTAGAAATATGTGATGAGGTTATCTTGCTTTTTGGGGGGCTTGCAAACAAAAATTTTGAAGATCACTTCCTTAGACATTTATCTAAAGGGTCTATAGATTTGCTGATAGTGAGTAACTCCCAGAGTGTTGGCATACTAGGAGTGAAGTACATGCATCACTTGTATTGTGGTATAATACCTGTTGCTGTCAAGTTAATCCCAACTCATAGCGACCCTGTAGGACAAAGTAGACCTGCCCCATAGCATTTCCAAGGAGCAGCTGGTGGATCTGAACTGCCTACCTTTTGGTTAACAGCCATAGCTCTTAACCACTGGCCCACCAGGGCTCCTGTGTGCATAATAGTACATACTATTATAATATAGGTAATAGAAGGTGTAACAGTCTTTGTCAGAGAGGGTGGGCTTTGTGGCAGATTGGTACAAACAGGAATTTGTTGCCTGGGTGAAAAAAAGCTCCAGTGCTTTTACTATTTCCCACTGATGCTGTTTTAGCTTTTGCCCAAAGGACTCTTCCCTAAGGCCAATGCATTCTTTGGTAATAATTGGGGGAAGGCATTACATGAAAATTGTCATCTCACCAGCCATCCAATTCTATAATATACCTATGACTCAAGAGCTCTCAAAATAGGCTTACACAACTCTTTCTAATGTCACACCTTATCCTTATCAGAAATAAGTATAATATAGATTCTAGAATGGTTTGTTGTTTTGATTAAAGGTTGGTTGATAAAAGAAGCCTTCACAAACAGAAATATTTTCTTTAAAGTTGTATTTTTCAGATGGATTAAAGTATAACTGACATAGAATAAACTGCACGCAGTTTAAGATATATAATTTAATAAATTTTGACATATGAGTACACCCGTGAAATCGTCACCAAAATCAAGATACCGAACATATCAATCATCCCCAAATTCCTGGTGCTCCCTTGTAAACCTCCTCTCTGACCCTTCTTCTCCCCTTCCACCATCCTCTGATCTGCATTCCGTCAGTATAGATTAGTTTGGGTTTTACAGAATTTTATATAGATATAATCATATAATATGTACTCTTTTTTTCTGGCTTTTTTCATCCAGTATAATAATTTTGAGATTCCTCCATGTTCTTGTATGTTTATTGTTACTGCAGTAAGGGAGAACCCTATCTTGAGAGAGTCTTGGAGAGGGGAGAACAAATTCGGGATATTTATCAAGTTTTGGAGTTGGTTTTAATGTGGGTCTTTCAATGCAGAGGCTTGATTTAGATTGGATAAGAACCACAATATAGTAGTTTAGGATTGTTGGGCACAGCAAGACAAGGATTTTGAGATGAATTTCGAAGAGTAAACAGTCACTTAATGAAATCTGTATTAGTTTTCTGTGGCTATAAAAAAAAAAAAAAGGGGTGGCTTAAAACAACAGACATCTATTCTCTCACAGTTTTGGAAGCTGAAGTCCAAGATCAAGGTTGTCCTCAAGGTCATGCTTTCTCAGAAGGCTCTAGCTCTGGGGAAGGATTATTTCTGGCCTCTTCTAGCTTCTGGTGGTCCCAGGCTTGCAGGGCAGTATAACTCCAGTCTCTGCCTCATCTTCGTGTCACTGTCATCCCTCTGTGTTTTATTGCATATTTATTTTTCTTTCTCCTCTCCTCTTTTAATAGGGATGGCAATTATATTTGGATTAGGGCCCAACTTACTCCAGTATGATTTCATGCCAACTAATAACATCTACAAAGATGTTATTTCCAAACAAGATCACATTCACAGTTACTGGGGGTTAGGACTTCAACATATCTTTTTTGGTAGACACAATTCAACCCATAGCAATATCTATTAAGGGCTGAACAGTTTGATGTTCATTTATGGGAATATATGAGGAAATTTCTGAAATAAACAAAGTTATTTATAACTTTTATCTTTTTGTCAGGCTAGGGTGTGTTAATTATATTGGTCTTCTCGAGAAGACCGAGTTTTTGACTTTGTTAATATTTATTGTTCGTCTTTTCAATTTCCCTGATTTATGCTCTTATGTAAATTGTTTCCTTCCTTTTACTTTGAATTTGCTTTAAAAAAAAAAAGCTTCTTTGTCATTGATTTTAATATTTTATTCTTTTCTAATGTAGCCATTTAAAGTTATAAATATCCTCCAAATATTACTTTATCTGCATCTTATAAATTTTAATATATTGCATTTTAATTTTCATTTGGACAGAAGTATTTCCTAATTTTTGCTGTGATTTTTTCTTAGTTTGTGGATTATTTAATTTCCAAATATTTGTGTTTAAAAATATGTTGTTATTATTTATTAATAATTTCATTTTGTTGTGATCAGAGAACATACTCTTGTACAGTTTCAATTCTTTTAAATTTATTTACTTTTTTTTTATGGCCTAGCCTATGGCTTATTTTGGTGATTATACTATGTGCACTTGAAAAGAATATATTTTCTGCAGAGGTTTTTTTTTTTATGTTGATTAGGTCCAGATGATTGTTTGTGTTTTTCAGATCTTCTATGTTTTTAATGATATAGAGGGGTGTGTTAAATTCTTTATGATTGTATAATATTCTATTTCTCCATTTAATTTAGTCAATTTTTACAGCAAACATTTTGAATATTTATATTAAGTCCACACACATTCATGGTTATTAGTCTTTCAGACGAATTGATCCATTTGTCATGAAATATCCTTCTTTATCTCTAGCAATGCTCTTTGTCCTAAAGTCTACTTTATCTGATCTAATAAAGCCACCTCAGCTTTTTAATGCTTAATGTTCGCATCATGTATGTTTTTGCCATCTAACCCACTAAAAAAAAAAAAATTTTTTTTTTTTTTTTTACCTACCTTCAAATAAGGAGCACTGGTGGTATAGCGGTTAAGTGCTCAGCTGCTAACTTAAAGTGTGGTGGTCTAAACCCAACAGCTGCTTTGCAGGAGAAAGATGTGGCAATCTGCTTCCATAAAGATTGTAGCCTTTGAAACCTTTGAAACCCTTTGGTCTTATAGGGTTGCTATGAGTTGGAATCAACTCAGTGGCAATCGCTTACCCTTGAACTACCTGTGGTTTTGAATTTAATGTGGGTTTTTTGTAAAAAGCATATAGACGTATCTAATATTTATATCTGTTCTGATAATCTCTTCCTTTTAATTAGTGTTTAATCCATTAACACTTAAGATAATTATAGATAAGTTAGATTTAGGTTTGTTAAAAAGCTCGAGAAAATATAGAAAAATACAGAGGGCTTTTCTGTTTTTGTTCCCCTGTTCCTTCTTCCTGTCTTCTTTTGAAATAATTGAATGTTTTTTAGAATTCAATTTTAATATTTCTACTGGCTTTTTCGTTAAGCCTCTTTTCATTTTTAGTGGCTCCTCTAGGGATTAAAAAAATATATCCTTAGCTTTTTATAGTTTACTTAGACTCAATATTGTGCTACTTCATCAAAAAATGTAGAAATTTTGTAACCTTATATGTCTATTTAATTCTTATATTTTTGATATAAATTACATCTAACGTGTTGTAAACCTTATATTTAAATAATCATATGTGTATTTTAACATATTTAACATTTTTGGAGCTCTTTATTTCTTTCTGAAAGTTAAGGTTTCCATATAGTTTCATTTCCCTTTAGCCTGAAAAATTTTCTATAGCATTTTTTGAGGTCCAAGTATGCATGAGAAAAATTATCTTAATTTTTAAAACCTGAAGTGTTTTTATTTTTACCTTTATTCTTCAAGAATATTTTTACTACTTGTGATTCTTTTTTTTTTTCCCCAGCACTTTCAAGATGTTGCACCATCTTTTGGCCTCTCTTGTTTGGGACTGGAAGTTGGTGATAATTAGAAGTTCTTTGTGTATACAATTGTGTGGATACTTTGAAGATATTCTCTATATCTTTGCTTTTAGCAGTTTGATGTTCATGTACCTAGGTATGGTTTTCTTTGCATTAATTGTGCTTAGAGTTTTCTTAGGTTCTTGAATCTATAAATTTATGTCTTTGAGCAGATCTGGGCACATAATAGTTATTCAATAAATATTTGTGGAATTAATAAATGTAAGATAGGGTACTTGTGGCTTCCTCTTTCTGCATTCTAACCATAACTTTTCAAAAAATTATTTTCTTTTTTAAGTTAGCCTGCAATAATTTGTTTCACTTGTAAATCAAGAAACAACAAAATAAATTACCAAGACATCTTTATGCAGATGATACTTCAAAAAGCACAAGCAAATATTTCACATCTTTTACAGTCATAGCACTATGAAAGAAAAGTATAAACCTGTCCACCAGAGAGCAGCTTGTGATAAGACAAGCATAAAGCATCCAAGCGGGACAAGAAGAAGGGAATCCTGAGTAGATGATTCCAGGACACATTATTAACTTCACCTCCCACAAGTTCTTACTAGTTTTTTTTATTATAAGCAATCAAAATTCTACAGCAGGGTCTTCTGTTTAAACTTTGTTTTTATTAACATGTGCTTTTTACCTAAATAAACCTGTATATGATTTTCATTTCACCATGTTGAGTTACCAGTAACACTTTCTGATGTCTTAAAAAAGCTTTATGTTGAAGATATCTTCCATAATATTGTAAATAATTAGAATAATCCATATATTCAACAAATATCCATTGATATTCACCAACCATTTGCCAGATACTGTATACTCACTCCTCACTTATTGATATGGTTATGCTCCAAAGACCAGGTCATTATGCAAAAATTGGCATTATGTGAAAATGAAGGGTGGCCACACCAGATCACAAAATGGAGAATGACTACATCATTACATAATGGCAAAATTACATCATTATATAACTGCTAAACCTCTGAGAATCATGGCTTAGCTAAGTGGACACATAACCTTAACCATTACAGCCAGCCTTATTCTTGCCTCACACCTCAGTGTTTTTTACTGCCAGACATATGTCATTAACGTGCAAAATAGTTGGATAGTAGATATTTTATTATTGTCATAAATGCAAAATGTTGGATAACAAGATAGTCGATAAGTGAGGAGTAGATGTATTAGATGTTAGGAATAAGGTACAATAGTTATAGATCTAACGTTCTGAGCCAACCACTGAAGTAAAAATTCTGAGTAGACAAAAAACAGTCAAGGGTAACCACTTTAGAAACAGTTGTTTTAATCAGGCTTGTTTTGTTCAGAGATTCAGTTTGTTATAATAAAACTCAGAACACCACAATCCGCAGTTACTGGTCTAAGTGTTTTTCTTGTCAACCACTGTGTATTCACAAGCATAGAAAGATGCTAGGTTTCAGGTGGTGCTAAGTGACTGTTTGGTGAGTTAATATAAATCGATAAAAATCAAACAGAGGGGATTTTTCTTTCTATGTTTCAATGTTCCTGTGGTCCTTGTGATGGCTGCTGGTTCTTCTCTACTAAATAATGGAGAATTCATGGTAGTTTATACTGTTTCACAGGGCAATAATAGAAGATTCTGAAAAAGAAAAAAAACAAATAAAGGAACCACTGAAAAGACAGAGATATGAATGTGGTGGGTGGGGGACCATATAGGAGAAGAGAGTATTTAGGAAACATGCAAAAGCAGAAGAGAAGGACAGAGTAACAGAAAAGAGCAGGGCGATACAAGTATTAGGTAGAGTTCTGGAGAACCATTGACTTTCACCCTCTTAGCGTATAAATGAGAAGCAATGGCCCTAGAGGTAAAGTGACTTTTCAGTGCTACATAAGACTTGTTCTGTAGCAGTTGAATTAACAGAAGTGAATAGGATGGATGCTGATGACAAGCAGAGAAACTGGAAGCCAGAGCTGGAGAGGAAACGAGACGCTGAATTGAATTTTGCGGGTTTTCTTTGTTGTAGACAGTGGCTAAAGGCAAGGTGTGTCTGTTGGAGAGAGAAGGAAGTTAGAAAGGAGATATTGTGGGATAGGTTTGTGGAAAACAAAGATCAAAGACCAGCTTTTCTGACAGAAAGAAATAACACCTGCAAATGAAATGCTGTTTCTCAGGTGGTGACAGTGAAGAAGGTAAGAACTCCGAAAGTTTCCTAGTTGCATGCAAGAGGGTTTGAGAATGTGTGTGTGGGTGTTTGTATGATATGCCTGGGTGCAAGATATACATGGAGAGTAAGAATGCCAAGCCAGTTCCATTCTGAGTATCCTTGTCTCCAGATCCCCGGGGCAGGCAAATGTCTGAAGAGATAAATATGACTTTCTCTTCCTCCAGATTTTGAGTTCTCCCTCTCTGGCACCTTTCTTTCTCCATTTTATCTTCTTCCCAGTGCCTTTCTTCTCTTCACCCTATCTGTACTTTTGCCACCCACAGCCTTCCAGGAGCCTGTCTCCTACCACATCATCCAGATATCATCTTATTACAACCATTTCTGGGAACAAAATCTGGGCTCTGGTTGGTTGGATGAGTTGCATATTCATAGTTGGGAGGGTAACTCTGGCACCATCATTTTCCTATGGCCCTGGTCGAAGGGCAGCTTCAGCAACAAGGAGTTGGTAGAATTGGAAATGGTATTCTGCATGTGCTTCGTTGGATCGACTCGGGAAGTTCACAACTATGACAGTCAATTTCAGCTTGAATGTGAGTTAAGTTACCTCTGAGGAACCTGGGTAAGGGAGGGGGTACGTGTCCCAATGTGTCTTTTATTCTTTTAGAAAACAGCCTCCACTCACCACTGAAAATCTTTCTTCACTCCCTCCACGATATAACTACAGTTACACACCTTTGGTCAGGGACAGGGGAGGGAGATCCTGGCTTTCCAAAAGCTTCAAGTCTTCTACTTACGAGTTCCTCTTTCATTGATTCCAGGCTTGCACTTTATTAACTTCCTTTAGTGATCTCCTGTGACCACTCTCTTCCCTGGTGTCCAAACAGATACTCTCAACTTGCTCACTCTTTGATCGACTCCTTAAAGTGTGATTTTCTTCCCCATTCAATCTCTTCTGCAGTCTCTGTCTATACTTTCATTGTAATCCATTACATTCTATTTAGATTGCTATAATCCCAAAGTCTCTCCCTCTAATCCTTCCCTTACTCTCTTGCCCACATCATTCACCTCACCTTCTTCAGACAATATGCCCCCTTTCTCATATCGTTCATCTTTTCTTCCACCTCCAACCTCCACCAATTCCCCTCTCTCTGAATCTCCAGCTAAACCAAACTTTGTTCCACCCTCTCACATTGCCCAAACATTTCCCTTCTGCTTCTATTACTTTTTCATACACTCATTGTATTTACTTTTTAAGTTTTTTTTTTTCCCCTCCAATTCACAACCCCCTTCCCCAGATTCCTTTGAAATACAGTTAGCAGCAGGCTGTGAGCTGCACTCTGGGGAAACCCCAACAGGATTTCTATGGGCAGCTTATAAAGGATCAGACTTCCTGAGCTTCCACAACACATCGTGGGTCCCATCTCCAGAAGGTGGAAGTAAGGCTCAGAATGTCTGCATATTAAACAGTACCAAGACATCAAGGAAGTAGTGCACGGGCTCATCAGTGACACCTGCCCACGTTTCATCTTGGGTCTCCGGGAGGCAGGGAAGGCCTATCTCCAGAGAGAAGGTCAGTCTTGCACAATGGCGTCACTAGGGAGATGCGGGTGGCGTGGACCACACTGGGTGACTCTGTCAGAGGAGATGACACCAAAATAACTGTCTATAAAATTCTTGTGCAGTGTTTCAGGAGAAACTTATTATTTTTTATAAATATATCCTTGTAGTTAAACAACAAAAACATTTTTCGTAAGCCCAGCTTACACGTATCAATATACCTACAAGGTTAAAAGCCTATGCTAATTTACTTTTTGGACCTTCTAATGTACTTGGTCAGAGCTGTCATTATTAGCCATTACAATGATGCTTTGAATCACGTGGTTTCGACTGCACACGCTATGAACACGTGCTGTTGTTTTTAGAGTCTCTGATTTTGTCACATTTTCTGTTTTAGCTACAATATTGTGATGATTAGTATTTATGAACCTATATAGATCACTTTTTTGATAATGAAATAGTAATTAAAGGAAAAGGAGAAAAAAAGGTTTCTCCTCATTTACTGATAATGTAACTAATAGTGTTCTAATTCAGTGCAGGAAGATTTTACAAAACAGGTTTGTTAGTATTCGTATAATCTAAGAAATATTACATTTAAGCAATTTACAACTACATTTATCACATATTATTTTATAATTAAAACTGATAATAAACATTACTAAGGAGTCTGTATGTTCTGGTACGGGAGGAGGTCCATGGGCCGGGGGTGACACCAACCCTACTGAGCCACTGGTTCTGCATCTTCTGTCAAAGAATTTTCTATTTTAAAATCACATCTTCCCACCATCTCCTTCAAATTCAGCATAGAAAAGAGGCAGGAAGAGGGGATAATGGGTGACAGATTTCCAGAGGTGGGAAAGACATATCTGTCTAAACTGATGTTGACATCCGAACCTCTAAATTTTGTGTTAGAGTCCTTACTTGAATATCTTTCTTGTTTTCTCCAGTGAAGCCTGAAGCCAGGCTGTCCAGTGGCACCACTCCTGGTCCTGGCCACGTGCTTCTGGTTTGTCATGTCTTTGGCTTCTACCTGAAGCCTACGTGGGTGATGTGGATGCGGGGGGAGCAGGAGCAGCCAGGCACTCAACGAGGTGATGTCCTGCCCAATGTTGATGGGACCTGGTATCTTCCCGTGTTCTTGAATGTGACAGTCATGGAGGCATCTGGCCTGTCTTGCCGGGTGAGAGACAGCAGTCTAGGTGACCAGGATATCATCCTCTACTGGGGTAAGAAAGAACTGTGCCCAAGGGTGGGAATGGGAGTAGGTGGTCTTCAAGTAGAGTGTAAGAACAAGATAAAATATTTGTTTTCTTAGGGATTCTGGGCCCAAAAGGGATAAAAATAGTTAATCCATGGAATAGAAGAGTTGAAAATGAGGAGCCCGTAGATGAAGGAATATGTTGAGGATTAGAGTGAACATTTTTCCCAGAAGTGGGAGGAGAGAAGAAACAGGAAAAAAGGAGGTTGTTGAGGCAGGCACTCAAATGGACAAAGGAAGGCTAGGGAAAAGTGGTTAAACAGGGGTTAAATGAGGTGGATTTGAAATGACACCTTTGTGTGCACCCAAAAACACAGAACATCACAACTCTGTGGCCTTGATCTTCTTGGCAGTGGCAGTGTCTCTGGTGCTTCTGATTGGATTTATGTTTTGGTTTAGGAAGCGCTGGTGAGTTTTTTGTATCCATCTTTCTTGCTTCTCCCTCAAAGTTGTTTCTCTATCCTCAGTTCTTCTCCTCCCAGTGTCCTCTCTTTTCCCTCACTTCTCACCTCCACCTATGCAGAGTGGCTTCTATCTCTGTTCTTATACAGGTCATATGGGTACCTACTGTGAGCCTTCTCATCACTCTTCTTCATTTGGAACAAGAAGCCAGCATCTCAGGAGCTCAGGATACACCTAAACACAGCGTGGTGATGACATTCTTTCAATTTTCCTTGTAAAACTTTTTATTTGTTTATTTCTGCTTAATGATCGGTTATCAACATAAGATAAATGTAATTTTGCAGGATTTGTTTTACTGGCCTGTGTTCTTGGGCTTTACAATTTAAGTTTTAATGGAATAAAATCGGGTCCTAGAAATCTCCATAAATTCCAGTATTAACCAATTACCAGGCCTATTTCAGAAGTCACTCTTATGAGAGACCTTCCCTGATTGATGCGTGGGAAGCAGGGTCTCCATCCTTGGCATTCCACTGAACTTTAATTGTATTTTGCTAAATGTATTCTTCCCTTCCAATCCTTTGTTGCAGTTGAGCCCCTTTTCCCCTTCTAATTTTTAAACTTTTTGAGAGCAAAGTCTATGTCTTCTTAATATATGCTTCTCTACTTAATCTATGTCTTACCTGCGTGTAATATAGTCTCAATAGAACTCTATCTTGAATTTAAACCAAATTCATAGTATCATTTTTTTCCTTTCTGATATTTTTGTCAAATTTGAGACATTTGATGCTCTTCTTGTTAAAACTCTTCTGACTTGCGCAAGAGACTTCACACTTGCCTAGTCCCCTGGTTTCTTCTTTGAGCCCCTAGATGAATAATTTCTTTGACAAGGATTAGCACAAAGCTGGTTCTTATGAGGCAGAAGTTAAAGATATCCCAAATGTCCAGCTTTTCCAAGCTGCTGTGCCACTCCAACATCTCTAACATCAACTACCTCCTCTCCCCTCAGTACTCTCCCTAGCTCGCTGCAATGCCTCACAGAACTCACTGACTATATAAAGGAAATTGCTTATGTGGTTGTGGAGGCCGGCAAGTCCCAAATTCATGAGTCAGACGTAGGCTTCTCCCAACCCACGTGGCTGCAGGAGCTGATGAGCGCAAACTGGCAGACCAGACCATAGGCTGCTGGCTCACAAGGCTGTTGAAGCTGGAAAATCGTGTCATACAATAGGCTACTGGCCCAGGGGGCTGTGCAGGTCTGCAAATCCCAAAATCAGCAGGTCAGATGGCAGGCCTTTGGGGAGGTCAATAGATCATGAGCTAGATGCAGGATCCAGATGCAGAGAGATAAAGTGTCCCCAGGATACACATGTATATCTTAGATGCAGGCCACACCCAGGAAAGGGTGTAACTTTAGTTAAGAGTGGGGCTTGAGTCATGCCCTCCTTCAAGGCTGTGACCCAAGACACATCTTAGACCAATGCTGTTTTATCAACATGTAGGGGTCAAGATCCACATCACATAATATGGAGGACAACCACACAATGCTGGGATCATGGCCTAGCCAAGTTGACATATAACCCCAACCATCATGGGTTCCATATACCTTATTCACATATTCCCACTCAATCAATTTGAGTGTGAGTCACAAAGACCATGGCCAGAAGGGTCATATTAAGTATTTCATTGCACAGCAGCTCCAGAGAAGAAACAAATTTTCCTCTTATCGTGCTTATTATTTCGTTGTAGAGAACCATTAGAATGCAACTCTTGCTCCAACTATTCCGAACAAAAAGAGCAAGGCAGGTTGTAGGTCCTTGCTCTTCAGGGTGGTTCAGGGACAAGCAGCAGAGTTATCACCTAAGAGCTTGTTAAAAATGTAAAATCTGGGGCCTCACCTCAGACTGACTGAATCAAATTTACATTTTACCAAAAATCACCAAGGGATTCATAAACCAAAAAAACCAAACCCAGTGCTGTCAAGTCGATTCTGACTCATAGCAACCCTAAAGGTGCATTAAAAATTGAGAAGCACTGATAAAGGTGATGCCTGAGAGGTAGTAGGGTAAGTATAGTGCTCAGGAGAAAAGAAAATAATCAAGATAAGAAAATAAGAGTGTCATTGAAGTAGGATCAAGTTGAGTAATCTACATATATAACTAATGACCCCAAATGGTAGTATGAGTCCATGGCTAGACTTAGACATTTTAGGATTCATTCATCAATTCAACAAATATTTCTGAAGGACTTACTATGTAGCAGGAATGTATTGAATATAAAATAGTATTAAAAAACATAGATCATCATTGTCTTCTGAGCTTAAAAATTTTGCTATGGCACTGGGTCTGGGTAATTTGATTCTGCAGGGTACACTTTCCATTGTTGTGTTTGTTTCTTAGTTTGCTAATATAGCAATTTATTTGGGTTGAACTAGGGAAAGACAGATTTACCTCCAATTTTTTAGGGGCTAAGAAAGGGACACAGGGAAAGGAAAACATCCAGAGAGGACAGGTACAGATGGCAGCTATTGGACATCTGGAAAATTTTAGAAAATGAAATGGAGGTGGGGGGGGCAAGATGGAAAATGTGGAGTGAGAGACAGAAAACAGTGGGACCCCTCCAGTCTTCCTACGGGATTAGGCATGACTGGTTGCTTCTCCAGGTTCCAATTCACCTCACCACCTTTGCATAGCAGGCAGGTGGTTTTGGTTGGTTGACTCCACCCTCAGGTGTAGTTCTGGACTGTAATTGGCCTAAGGCAAACACAAGAACACCATCTTTCTTGATGACTAAAGGATGGAGAGGTAACTTATCATCTAAGCCAATCATCACATCTATCCCACCACCCTTGCTCAGAGGGATCATTCTGGTGACTCAGTTTAAATGAAGCCTAACTTCTGGTTGTTTTTATTCTTCAATTTTTTCCTTTTAATTATCCATTTTTTTTAATTGTGGCAAATATATACTAACAAAACATTTGCATTTCAGCATTGTTCACATGTACAATTCAGTGACATTAATTATGTCCATTATGTTTCCAAAAATTTTCATCACCATTAACAGAAACTCAGTGTCCTCTAAGCAATGAATTTCCCTTTTCCCCCTCCTTCCTGCCCACCTCTGGTAACCACTAATATTCTTAGACCTATATACACTTGCATATTCCAGATATTTCATATAAGTGGAATCATACAATATTTACCCTTTCGTGACTGGCTTATTTCACTCAGCATGATGTTTTCAAGGTTCATCCACATTGTAGTGTGTACCAGGACTTCATTTGTCTTTATAACTGAGTAATATTTCACTGCATGTATATACTACATTTTGCTTATCTGTTCATTCATTGATGGACATTTAAGTTGCTTCCATCTTTTGGCTATTGTGAGTAATGCTGCAATGGACTTTGGTCTACATGTATCTGTTTGTGTCCTTGCTTTCAATTCTTTTGAATGTATAATGCAAGTGAAATTACTGGATTGTAATGGTAATTCTAACCCCCGGGTGGCGCAAATTATTAAACACTCAACTACCATCTGTTGGTTGGTGGTTCAAACTCACCCAGAGCACCTCAGAAGACAGGCTTGGAGGTCTACTTCCAAAAGGTCACAGTTTTTAAAATCCTATGGAGAAGTTCCACTCTGCACACATGGAGTCACCGAGTTGGAGTAAACTCAATGGCAACTAAAAACAATAATGCTAATTCTATGTCCAGTTTTTTGAGAAACCATCAGACTATTTCCACAGACAGCGACACTGTCTCTTGTCCTAGATGATGTATTGTGGAGTATCAAGCTTGAAACAACTGAAGCCATTTTTTTTCACCAAAAAAGAAGCAAGATTGGGGATGCACTCATATATGTAAGACAGAGGACAGAACAGAATCACAGAAGAGGCCAGATTGAACTTTACCTAAAGCCTGAGCAACCCCTGGACTTCTCAGTTATGTCAATCAATAAATTCCCTTCATTGTTTCAGCCAATCAAATTGGGTTTTGGCTTGTTTGTTACCAGGAAACCCTCAGATAATTTTCATTCATATGTACAACATTCTTCTTTTCTTCCCCTTTCCTCCTCGCTTTTTGAGATTGGCCCAGTCCCTAAAATTGGTTTCTTGTCATTTTGCCTTTTTCTTATAAATGTACTTATCTTGAAAAACCTTTTACACTGTCTTGTGTGTAGCTAGGGCATCTGAGTCAATTTCTCTCCTAGACTCTTTTCCTATATTTCTGATAAACCACTGACTAGGAATCAAAGCGTCGGCTCTGCTACTGGGTAAGTGAGTGACTTTGGAATGGCTCCTTGATTTTCATTCTTCTCTTCAGGCAAATGGGAGCAAAAGTATGTACGCCCAGGGTTTATATGAGCATAAAAAGGTAATCTAACACTTTTTAATAGACCAAAAAATGTAATGGCAATGACAGTTAAATAATCAAAATGCAAGACATTTTCCCGTGGATTTCCTCCTGGCACGATACGTTTGTTTGTTCATTCCATCATTTGATCATTCATTCAACACATACTCAACTTTTACTATTTGTATGGCAAACATATTCACTGGGAGGGATTCCAAAATGTATGAGAAGCAGTTGTGGCTCCAAGTGTTTAAATAATTAATATATCTTCCTCTAAGCTGCTTTCTTCTTTGATGCCTGTATTTAATCAAAACAGGGTCAAACGTCAGAAGTCTTTGTGGGCTTTGTCTCCCAGCCTTTCTATCTACCAAATCACTCTCCGTACAATCTCTGAAATTGCTGGTCCTTCCCAACCTCAGTGTAGGGTAAGAGCTTCCTTCTCTTCTTCCCTACATTCCTGCTGTTTTCCTAATTAACACTCATTCTTCATCATACTGGGTTACTACTGTTGAGGGAACAGAAGTTTTCTCTGAAGGCAAATCACCTTAAGGAAGAAATGAGATCATAGCTATAAAATGTGAGCCAGGTTTGCAACTGGCAGTAGAGCATCCAATGACATATAAACTTTGTGAGATTTAGTGATTGGAATGAGAGGTTATATTGTCAGATACTTGGCAGACCCTAGAGTGGGTAAGTGAAAAATGGTGAAAAGTAGCTTCATTTGTAACACAGGGAAAGGGCTGGGTATCGTGCCCCATCTCACCCGTATCGTGGCACATCTTCCGACTGTTTGCTAAAAAAGTAAATTGATCAAGTTGAAAGCTGAGATTTTTAAAATCCAAAATTGTGTTGAATATTAAAAGTTCATAGAGTTAGATAGTATTTAATTTTATCTAGAATTATTTAGTATTTGTTTTTCTCTAATTCTAGTTTCTTGTTTATTCTAATTTATTTCTTAATTAGGTTTTAATTTTGTTCTGAACTTTTTAATGGTGTGTAATTTTATTTAAAAGAAATACGTATGGCCTGATGGTTATATTATATGGGAGAATATTTAACACATCAGTGCATACGCTTATTTATAAATATTTAAAAATAAGTTGTTCATTATTTTAATTAGTTCTTGGTGATCTTTAAAAAAAAAAATCTTTTCTTATTCACACGCAAAAGGAAGTTCAACTGGCCAAGTCCACAGAAGCTGAAGGTTTACAGAGAATTTCTCAGTTCTAGAAAGAAGGAATAAAAGAGAACCTGAAAGTGTGGGGGTGGGTAGTTCTAGAGAAAAACAAGGCAAGGGAAGTTTCTTCTTAAAAGTGACCTGGCCACATCCACACAAAAATGTTTGCTTCATCACAGGCAGGAGCAAGAGATAAGGAGGGATTTTCACAAGATTGGAGGAATAACCAATCTCTGTTACGTATCAAGAAAATTAGTTTTAACCATCCTTACTTTGAAATTCATTTTCTGTGTGACTTTAATTTGGTGGCTAGAAATATTCATTGGTGAATTTGATAATTACTGTGGCCTATAAGCTTCAGAAATAATTTACCTATACTTTGTGCAGTTCTCTGTAGTGATTTTTAAATTCGGTTACCTCAGTATTTAAAACTGGAAATGCAGAAAATGGGTGTGAACAAAGTGCATATCTCTGTCCATGTATTTCTGTTTTTGTTTTTAAATTTTAAATATTCTGAGATTTTTTAAAAATAACTGCTAGTAAGGATTACTTTTTGCACTACTGCTTATCACAGTTCCTTGTAATCTTATAGCTGTGTGTTATTTTTTTACCAAAGTGAACACATACTCTTTCTGGTTCATAAAATGAATCTGAAGTGGCATGTTTAGGGGAATTTATAGTTCTAAAAGCATTTATTTGGGCTCAAGGTAGACTAAAAACTTTTGAGCTAAGATTTTAATGGAGGAAACTAGAAAAAGAACAGCAAAATCACTAAACATATTAGAAGCTGAAAGTTAATTTAAGGCACTAATTGTTAAAAGGAAAAGCAAAACAAAAAATTGATAAAGATGACTGACAATACTCAAAGCTTGCTTTTTGAAAAAGATAATAAATATGAAAACCTCTGTTGGAACTGATAACAACAACAACAAAAGAATATTAGAAAAATCGTCATCATTACAGACAGATTAATACACAGATTAAAAGAATGCTATATGTGATTGTTATGGACTGAATTTTGTCCCTCCAGAAATGTGTGTCAACTCGGCTGGGCCATGATTCCCAGTATTGTGTGGTTGTCCACCATTTAGTGATTTGAAGTAGTTTTCCTGAGTATCGTAAATCCTAATCTCTGCTTGTGGTTAATGAGGCAAGATTAGATTATGTTAAAGAGGACTAGGGTGGGATATAACACCCTTACTCAGGTCACATCCCAGATCCAATGTGAAGGGAGTTTCCCTGGGGTGTGGTCTGCATCACCTTTTATCTTACAACAGATAAAAGGAGAGAGAAGTGAGCAGAGAAATAGGGACCTCGTGCCACCAAGAAAGAAGACCCAGGAGCAGAGCACATCTTTGAACCTGGGGTCCCTGCACTGAGAAGCTCCTAGACCAGGGGAAGATTAATGACAAGGACCTTACCCCAGAGGAGACAGACAGAATGCCTTCCCCTGGAGATGGTGCCCTGATTTTAGACTTTTAGTCTCCTAAACTATGAGATAATAAAATTCTGTTTGATAAAGCATTGATAAAGCATGGTATTTCTGTTATAGCAGCTCTAGATAACCAAGACAGTGATTTTATAGCAATGCATTTGCCATAGATAAAACTAAAAATTTTATTTAAAAAAATCGCAGGAAAGGGATAAAACCTAAATGTATAAATACTTGTAAATGAGTAAAGGAAAGTGAACCAGTAGTCAAAGTTCTCACTAACCCTGTAAGCCTAGTTCAGAGCAAATAATTATATTTCATATACCGAGTTCCTGATAAAGAAAAAGATGGGGGGAAAAAACTGAGGTAATTTTATGAGGCTTTAATTTTCATGTGACCAAAGTCAGCAAGAATTTCTCCAGAGAAAACCCAAAACAAATGTTAAAAGCAAACAAACAAGCAAAAAAAAAAAACTCACAAAATATTATCAGCCAATCTCATTTATGTATATACCAAAACCCAAAACCAAACCCCTTGCCATTGAGTTGATTCTGACTCATAGCAACCCTATAGGACAAAGTAGAACTGCTCCATGGAATTTCCAAGGAGTACCTGGTGGATTTGAACTGTTGACCTTTCGGTTAGCAGCCGTAGCCCTTGACCACTACACCACCAGAGATTCCATTTATGTATATATACTAAAGAATTTCAATTAAAATATTTGCAAACAAACAAGCACCAAAGGAAGTGGGATTTATCCATTTACCCAATGCAGGTGTAGTTTAACAGTTGTTGTTGTTAGGCGCCGTTGAGTTGGTTCTGACTCATAGTGACCCTATAGGACAGAGAACTGCCCTATAGGGTTTCCAAGGAGTGACTGGTAGATTCGAAGTGCCAACCATATTTTGGTTAACAGTTGTAGCTCACTGTAGCCCTTAACTACTTCGCCACCAGCGCTCCTGTTTAACAGCACAGAAATCTATTAACAGAATTATTTACTTTAATAGAATAATGAAGAAAGAACATGTAGTTATCTACAGAATTACAGAAAAAGCATTTGATTATATGTAAATGTCCATTCCTATAAAACATTAGCAACTCAGATTAGAAGGGAACTTCTACTGTATGGTCAAATGTAGCTACAAACAGCCTACATGAAATATATTTAATTTTGAAACTTTAGATGCATTCACATGAAACTCAAGAATGTGGTATGTCTGTCTACTACCATTACTATTAACAGAATACTAAAAATCCAGTAAGTCAAGAAAAATAAAGAGGCATGAAAATTGAAATTAATGACAAAATTATCATTATTTGCCAATGATATTATTATATACAAAGAAAACTAAAAAAACTATGAATCAAAAGAGAGTACAGCAACTTATCCAGATAGAAAATTAACCTATAAATAAGAAGTGTAAGGATTTCAAGGTAATAGTTTTTTTTCCCAGATGGTATGATTTTCTGCCTAGACAATGACTAGAATAAATCCCAAACTACGAGAAGTAACAAGAAAATTTAACAAGGCATTTAAACACAAAGCAGATATAAAAAATTAACAGCCCGTTTTATAGCAGAAACAGCCAAACAAAACATAATAAAATAAAATACTGTCTACAATAACAACAAAATCTATAAAATACCTAGAAATTAACTAAAGAAAGAATATACAAGAGTTCTACAGAGAAAGTCTAAATACTGTTAAACATCATAAAAGTATTTATGAAAATTACAGTTGTATAGAATGATATAATATTATAAAAAATTGTGTCTCTCTAAATTATTCCTTAACTCCAGTAAATTCCTAATTAAAATTCCAGCTGAATTTTTGGAGGTATTCAGTAAACTTATTTTTATATTATGTGGAAGAGTAAATGACTACAAATATCTAAACCATTTTTGAAAGGAAAGAGCAAAGACTGAACCAAATGGAATAAAGTCCTAGATACAAAAGGGATATTTCAAAGTTAATAGCATACAATTAACAGAACATCTTTTGTGACCTATCAATGAGTAATTACTTCTTAAACCAAACCCTCAAATCACAAATTCTAAGTTAAAACTTATTAATTTACACCTTATAAAATTAAACATTTCTCTTCAACAGAGTACACACGATGAACAAAACTGTGTTGTTAGGTGTTGTCTAGTCAGTTCTAACTCACAGGGGCTCTATGTACAACAGAAAAAAACACTGCCTGGTTCTGCACCATCATCATAATTGTTGTTATGCTGAGCCCATTGTTGCAGACATTGTGTCAATCCATGTCGTTGGGGCTCTTCCTTTTTCTTTGATGACGCTCTACCTTACCAACCAAGATGCTCTTCTCCAGGGATTCATCCCTCCTGATAACATGTACAAAGTATGTGAGACTATGTCTTGCCATTCTTGATTCTGAGAGCGTTCTGGCTGTATTTCTTCCAAAACATATTTGTTCATTCTTTTGGTAGTTCCTGGTATAGTCAACATTCTTCACCAACACCATAATTCAGAGGCATCAGTTTTTCTTCAGTCTTCCTTATTCATTCATTGTCCAGCTTTCACATACATATGAAGCAATTGAAAACACTACGGCTTGGGTCAGGTGCACCTTAGTCCTTAAAGTGACATCTTTGCTTTTTCACACTTTAAAGAGGACTTTTGCAGCAGATTTGCCACATGTAACGCATTTGTTTGATTTCTTTTTTTTATAATTATACTTTAGATGAAGGCTTACAGAACGAACTAGCTTCTCATTTAAAAATTAGTGCACATATTGTTTTGTGACATTGGTTACCAACCTCATGACATGTCAACATCCTCACTTCTAGACCTTGGGTTCCCTTTTACCAGCTTTCCTGTCCCCTCCTGTCTTCTAGTCCTTGGTCCTTGGCTGTTGTGCCCCTTTAGTCTTGTTTTGTTTTACTGGCCTGTCTAATCTTTGGCTGAAGAATAAGCCTTAGGAATGACTTCAGTACTGAGCTAAAAGGGTATCCAGGTTCATACTCTTGGGTTTTCCCAAGTCCCTGTCAGGCCAGTAAGCCTGGTCTTTTTTTGTGAGTTAGAATTGTTTTCTACATTTTTCTCCAGCTCTGTCTGTGATCCCTGTCAGAGCAGTCAGTGGTGGTAGCTGGGCATCATCTAGTTGTGCTGGACTCAGTCTGGTGGAGGCTGTGGTTGTTGTGGTCCTTTAGTACTTTGGACTAATCTTTCCCTTGTGTCTTTGGTTTTCTTCATTCTCCTTTGCTCCAGATGGGATGGGACCATCAGAGTATTTTAGATGGCTGCTCACAAGCTTTTAAGACTCCAGGCACTACCTACCAAAGTAGCATGTAGAACATTTTCTTTATAAACTATGTTATGCTAATTGAGCTAGATGTTCCCTGAGACCATGGTCCCCACAGCCCTCAGCCCAGTAATTCGGCCCTTTAGGGAGCTTGGATGTATCTATGGAGCTTCCATGACCTTGCCTTGGACAAGTGTTTCATTTGATTTCTTGACTTCTGCTTCCATGGACATTGACTGTGGATCCAAGTAAAATGAAATCCTTGACAACTTCAATCTTTTCTCCGTTTATCACGATGTTACTTATGGTCCAGTTGTGAGGATTTTTGTTTTCTTTAGGTTGAGGTGTAATGCATACTGAAGGCTGTGGTCTTTGATCTTCATCAATAAGTGCCTCAAGTCCTCTTCACTTTCAGCAAGCAAAGTTGTGTCATCTGCATAATGCAGGTTGTTAATGAGTCTTCCCCCAATCCTGATGTCCTGTTCTTCTTCATATAGTCCAGCTTCTCAGATTGAATAAGCATGGTGAAAGGATACAACCCTGACACACACCTTTTCTGACTTTAAACCATGCAGTATCCCCTTGTTCTGTCTGAACAACTACCTCTTGGTATAAGTGCAGGTTCCTCATAAGTGCAATTAAGAGTTCTGGAATTCCCATTCTTTGCAACGTTATCCATAACGTGTTATGATCCACACAGTCGAATGCCTTAGCATAGTCAATAAAACACTTTTTATTAAACATTTAATAAAGATTTTAAAAAACATTTTTCTGGTATTCTTTGCTTTCAGCCAGGATTCATCTGACATCAGGAATGATATCCCCGGTTCCACATCCTCTTCTGAATCCGGCTTGAATTTCTTGCGGTTCCCTATCGATGTGCTGCTGCAACCACTTTTGAATGATCTTCAGCAAAATTTTATTTGTGTGTAATATTAATGATATTGTTCGATAATTTCTGCGTTCTGTTGGCTCACCTTTCTTTGGAATAGGCACAAATATGGATCTCTTCCAGTCAGTTGGCCAGGTAGCTGTTTTCCAAATTTCTTGGCATAACAGAGTGAGCATTTTTAGCTCTACATCCATGTATTGAAATATCTCAGTTGATATTCCATCAATGCCTGGAGCCTTGTTTTTCACCAATGTCTTTAATGAAGCTTGGACTTCTTCCTTCAGCATTGTCTGTTCTTGATCATATACCACCTCCTGAAATGATTGAACATTTTTTTTTGGTATAGTGACTCTATGTATTCCTTCCAACTTCTCTTTTTTTTTTTGAGCAAAATTAATGGGTGGCAAATTGAGAAAAGTGTTTGAAATTCTAAAAATTAAAAAAGTATGTATATACACATAAAATCAGTGTTTCTAAATTTACAAGGAAAAGGGAAAAAAATCACAAAGTGGGCAAAGCATATGTCATGTGTTGAATTATGTCCCCTAAAAAATGTGTGTACCAACTTGGTTAGGCCATGCTTCCCAGTATTGTGTAGTTGTCCTCCATTTTGTGATTACAATCTTATGTTGAGAGGATTAGGGTGGGATTGCAACACCACCCTTACTCAGGTCACCTCCCTGATCCAACATAAAGGGCATTTCCCTGGGGTGTGCTCTTCACCACCTTTTATCTCTCAATAGATAAAAGGAAAGGGAAGCAAGCAGAGAGTTGGGGATCTCATACTACCAAGAAAGGAGCACCAAGAGCAGAGTGCATCCTTTGCACTTTGCAAGGGTCCCTGTGCCCGAGAAGCTCCTTGACCAGGGGAACATTGAGGACAAGAACCTGCCTCCAGGGCTGACAGAGAGAAATAAACTTCTCTTTGTTAAAGCCATCCACTTGTGGTATTTCTGTTGTAGCAGCACTAGATGACTAAGACAATATATGAAGAAGCTGTTTATAGAAGAAAATTTAAAAGGATAATAACTTTGTGAGGTGATAATCAAAGTCACTGAAATTAGAGAGGTGAAAATTAAAATATCATATTACGCCACCAGGTCAGCAAAATCAGAAAGCTGGTGAGGCCCTGTGTTTGCAGGCCTGTGGGTTCTGTGGGAAGACCCGTGACCTGTTGGAGGGTTGTAGCTTGGTGAAGGTATTCTGGAGAGGCTCCTGGCAGTATCTTGTCAAATTCCGTATATATTGACCTGGCAATCCCACTTCTGAACATACGTGATATAAAATGTTCACACAGTTCCATGAGGGAACATACATAAAGAAATTTATCACAGAATTTTTTTGTGGTAGGGAGGGGATGGGAGCATACTAGATGTTCACCCCATGGGAACACGTAAGTAAAACGTAGTAGATGCCCAGGGAGAAACAACAGACTAGATGTAAACAGAACAACAGAAAGTCTTTAAAAGAGTGCTGAATGAAATAGGGTACATTCATAAATTCAGCATATAGTATGCTACCTTTTGTTGAAATTAAAGTTGTACACATCAAACCACACTATGTTTTACAAGAACAAGAGAAATACACATGAACATACTTGAATGTGAGGAAGGGAAGGAAATGGGGAAAATAATGGATAAATAAATGCATCAAATAGTTAACAGAGGAAGCCTGCTCAGACCAAATGATAAACACAAGCCACAAACGGAGAACGATTAACTCAACAAGCTGCACCTAGGATTCCAAAGACAAAACGCAACAGAGCAAAACAAAACAGAATTGGAAAATATTTACTTATGCTCTGTAGAATAAAGAGACTGAATTGGAATAATGCATTGCACCATGGGTAGCACTTTTTCAGGGGAAAAAAAAATCATCCGCATACTGTAATTCTATATAAAATACTTATATTCCTAAGCACAGAATCAAAATATTTGTGACATTAAAACCTCCTGGTTAAAAATGTCAGGGTATTTATTATCATTATCGAAGCCTACAGTGGAGATCCACCACCTGTCTGTTTGTCATATTATGGTGGTTTGCATATTGTTACGATTCTGGAAGCTATGCCACTTGTACCAACAAGGTCATCCACTGTGGACAGGTCCCACTGAAGCTTCCAGACTAAAAAAGACTAGGAAGAAAGGCCTGGCAATATACTTCTGACAATCAGCCAATGAAAACCTTATGGATTGATCATAACAGAACATTTTCTGATAGAGTGCTAGAAGGTGGCAGAGGGGACCAGGCAATGTTTGGTTCTGTTATACATAAAAGTCGCTATGAGTCTCAGCCAACTCCAAAGCAAATAACGTAGATCCATTGCCGACGAGTCGAGTCCGACTCATAGCGACCCTATAGGACAGAGTAGAACTGCCCCCATAAAGTTTCCCAAATAACGTAGATGGGGACAAATTTCTTTATTTTACCACTGGGTGGCAGTAGAGATTAAAATGAAGTTGCAGTATCCTTTTTGCTACTCAAAAATTTGAGGTCTTAGGCCCCCGAAATCATCAAGCGGTTTGCAAATTTGTGCTTAAATTCACAATAACTTGTTAGTTAATTTAAGGAATAATTCAAAACTACTTACAAATCACACATGTAATATTAAAAATGTATTACCGTGAAACCTGTGAGAGCCGGAACTTGATGGGACTGCATTGTTTTTCAGGGTCTCACAAGCTATCCATCTCTGACAGGGTAGACAGTCTGACCACTTTTCTATCACTTGTTTTAGTGGAAAATACTTGAGTTTTCCTTCTCTGATAGGCTTCTGCTTTACACGGTTTCTGTCTTTCTCAGGTTTTTACTGTAAGTATAGGAAAAGAGTCTAAAGAAATGTATGGCTAGTGAAATGAGATGAATGAAATAAATTAAAAAAAGTGCCATGATACTCTATGTACTGACTTCACAGGGGACACAGAGTTTTAGAGGACTTATAACATGATAAAGACAGGATCAATTACATATTTGGTGTCCGAAAGATACAGACAATTAGTTGTTGAGATGTAGAGCTATTCCTAGTCCTAGGGCCAGAAACCCTGGCGGCGTAGTGGTTAAGTGCTACGGCTGCTAACCAAAGGGTCAGCAGTTCAAATCTGCCAGGTGCTCCTTGGAAACTCTATGGGGCAGTTCTTCTCTGGCCTATACGGTCACTATGACTTGAAATCTACTCGACGGCACTGGGGATGGGAGTCCTGGGGCCACAAGGAAAGCTCTCACAAGTCTGTCAACTGTTTGGTGCAGTGAACAATGTTCCCAGGAAAGCTCTTTTAGTAAATTTTACAAGTTCTTAGCCCTGTTTGTTAACAAGTCTCTTAAGGTAAGGTGATTATATCAGCCTAAAGTAAAAATGAAGAAAAGGGCCCTACAGAACACAACGGAACATGGTTCAGGTGGTATCTGATGTTCTGAAAAACTCAAGGATAGATTCTTATGGTCTCTATAGGAACAGAGAAACCTCAAGTTTTTCAGAAATATTGTTTATATCAAACTAATTTTAAGTTTGCTGCAAAAGACCTTTTAAAGTGCTGAAAAGCAAAGATGTCAATAAGAGGACTAAGGTGTGCCTGACCCAAGCCATGGTATTTTCAATCGCCTCATATGCATGCAAAAGCTGGTCAATGAATAAGGAAGACAGAAGAAGAACTGATGCCTTTGAATTATGGTGTTGGCAAAGAATATTGACTATACCATGGGCCATCAGAAGACTGAATAAATCTATCTTGGAAGCAGCGTAGCCAGAATGCTCCTTAGAAGCAAGGATGGCGAGACTTTGTCTCACATACTTTGGACATGCTATCAGGAGGGACCAGTTCCTGGAGAAGGACATCATGCTTGGTAAAGTGGAGGGTCAGTGAAGAAGAGGAAGACCCTTAATGAGATGGATTGACCCAGTGGCTGGATCAATGGGCTCAAGCACAGCAATGATTGTGAGGATGGCGCAGGGCTGGGCACTGTTTCGATCTGTTGTACATGGGGTCTAAATGAGTCAGAACAGAGTCGATGGCACCTAACAACAACAACAATTTTTATTATTATTGAGGAGCAGGGGCTTTTAGATTATATACTGTAAAATATGTCTTGTGTACAATGATGTGATATCATGTTAAGTGCAGAGCAATAACTTTAATAATCACTTGAGCTGTGGGTAAACCCAAAACCCAGTGCCGTCGAGTCGATTCCTACTCATAGCGACCCTATAGCTGTGGGTAGAGTTGGTAATTATAAATTTCTTGTGACTCTTGGGTATCTACCCAAGGACTGTTGCTTGAACCTCAAGTCTGCTTCCAGCAGCCTGATAGGTCCCATACGGAGCAACAAGATTCTTCTTGAGAAGTAGCTCTGGCTCTGTTTTAATACAGAGACGCTGGTTGACTTAACCACCATTCTCTCCATACCCAACGCACAACCAATTCTCTTTCAGAGATTCCCAGATATCCTTTTAGACAGGAAAACATTTAAAACAAGTATGAACCCAAATTTTGGTATAAAGGGTCCTGAGAAAAGCCCTTATGGATCTTTGAGTTTTGAATAAATTTATTTTCAAGTTACCCATCCCAGTGAAAATGGTTACAAACTAAAGCGATACCTTTGCTGTTTAACACTTTAAAGAGATCTGTTGCAGCAGTTTGCCCAATGCAAAGCTTAATACATAAATGGATAGATGACTTGGGGTTATATGACAGAGACTGTTGGTTGTCTCCCAGAATCTATTTTCCGCTTCCTCTAGAATAAGTCAACCTCCCTGTGATGGTTAAGGCTATGTGTCAACTTGGCTAGGCATGATTCTCCGTATTGTGTAATTATCCTTTTGTGATTGATATAAGAGGAGTTTCATTGGGGTTGTGGTCTGTATCCAATATATATGGATGTTTTAGCAAAGCTCTCCCCTACTTGATCCCGCATCTGACTTGTCATACTCTCACCTCAGGTTCTTCAGAGGTGAGCCAGCAGCCTGTCATCTGCTCTGCAGAACTTGGAATTAGCCAACTCCCACAACCCTGTGAGCCAGCAGCCTTCCATCTGACCTTCCGATTCTGTGTTCCTCAGCCCCTGCAACCATGTGAGTCAGGAGAAACCTGATGTCTGAATCATGGGTTTGAGACTTGCCAGCTTCTACCAGTGCTTGAGCCATTTCCTTGAAATAAATCTCTCTCTCTCTGCGCTTCACAAGTTTTGCTCATCTAGAGACCCCAGCCTAAAACATTTGGTACCAAGAGTGGTTCTAGAGGAACAAAATTTTATTTTTTTAGGATAATATTAGAAAGACATGTTTAATGAATGAAAGACTTAACAGGAAAAGTTAAACATGAATTTCAAGTTTGGTTATCGGAAATATTTTCAACAAGTCCACATCGATTGTTGTTGTCAGGTGGCACCGAGTTGGTTCCAACTTATAGTACTGTATGTACTACACAGTGAAATGCTGCCTGGTCTTGCACCACCCTCACAATCATTGCTATGGTCGAGCCCATTGCAGCCACCGTGTCACTCCATTTCGTTGAGGGTCTTCCCCTCTACTTTACCAAGCATGATGTCCTTCTCCAAGAATTGGTTCCTCCTGATAACATGTCCAAATATGTGAGATGAGCTATCCTCACTTCTAAGGAGCATTCTGGCTGTACTTCTTCCAAGACAGATTTGTTTGTTCTTCTGGCAGTCCATGGTGTATACAATATTCTCTGCCAACACTGTAATTCAAAGGCATCAATTTTTCTTTGGTCTTATTTTTCATTGTCCAGTTTTCACATGCGTATGAGGTGATTGAAAACACCATGGCCTCAGTCAGGCTCACCTTAGTCCTTAAAGTGACATCTTTGCTTTTTAGCACTTTAAAGAATTCTTTTGCAGCAGATATGCCCAATGCAATGCATCTTTTGATTTCTTGACTACTGCTTTCACTGACATTGATTGTGGATCCAAGTAAAACGAAACTCTTGACAACTTCAGTCTTTCCCTTTTTATCACGATGTTGCTCACTGGTACAGTTGTGAGGATTTTTATTTTACATTGAGGTGCAATCCATACTCAAGGCTGTGGTCTTGATCTTCATCAGTAAGTGCTTCAAGTCCTTTACTTTCAACATAGTTGTATCATCTGCATATCACAGGTTGTTTATGAGACTTCCTCCAATCCTGATGCTGCATTCTTCATATAATCCAGCTTCTCAGATTATTTGCTCAGCTTACAGATTGAATAAGTATGGTGAAAGAATACAACCCCGACGCACACCTTTCCTGACTTTAAACTGTGCAGTATCCCTTTGTTCTGTTCAAACAACTGCCTCTTAGTGTAAGTGCAGGTTCCTCATGAGCACAGTTAAGTGTCCTGTAATTCCCATTCTTGGTAATGATATCCATAATTTATTATGATCCACACAGTGGAATGCCTTTACATAGTAAATAAAACATAGGTAAACACCTTTCTGTTAGTTTCTGCTTTCAGGCATGATCCATCTGACATCAGCAAGGATACCTTTTGTTCCATGTCCTTTTCTGAATCCAGCTTGAATTTCTGGCACTTCCCTGTCGATGTTCTGCTGTAACTACTTTTGAATGATCTTCAGCAAAATTTTACATGTGTATGATATTAATGATTGATTCTTTTTTTATGATATTAACGATATTGTTGGATAAATTTGGCATTCTGTTGGATCACCTTCCTTTGGAATGGCTACAAATAAGGATTTCTTCCAGTCAGTTGGCCAGGTAGCTGTCTTCTAAATTTCTTGGCATAAACAAGTCAGTGCTTCCAGAGCTGCATCCTTTTGTTGAAACATCTCAATTTGTATTCCGTTAATTCCTGGAGTCTTGTTTTTTGCCAGTACCATCAGTTCTTGATCATATGCTGCCTCCTGAAATGATTGAATGTATCCCTTCCATCTTCTTTTGATGCTTACTGGGTCATTTAATATTTTTCCCATAGAGTCTTCTGATACTGCAACTTGAGGCTGGAATTTTTTCTTTGGTTCTTTCCACTTGAGAAATGCCGAGCGTGTTCTTCCCTTTTGGTTTTCTATCTCCAGGTCTTTGCACGTTTTGATTAGCGTAACTGAAAAATCAGTCTATACAAAAGCAGTTATTCTTTCATAGGCTTAAAAAGTCTATAAATAGGGAAATATAACATCTTTTTTTTTATTAACTTTTATTGAGCTTCAAGTGAATGTTTACAAATCAAGTCAAACTGTCACATATAAGTTTACATACACCTTACTCCGTACTCCCACTTGCTCTCACCCTAATGAGTCAGCCCTTCCAGTCTCTCCTTTCCTGACAATTTTGCCAGCTTCCAACTCTCTCTATCCTCCCATCCCCCCTCCAGACAGGAGATGCCAACACAGTCTCAAGTGTCCACCTGATACAAATAGCTCACTCTTCGTCAGCATCTCTCTCCTACCCACGGTCCAGTCCCTTCCATGTCTGATGAGTTGTCTTCGGATTTGGTTCCTGTCCTGGGCCAACAGAAGGTTTGGGGACCATGACCGCCGGGATTCCTCTAGTCTCAGTCAGACCATTAAGTATGGTCTTTTTGTGAGAATTTGGGGTCTGCATCCCACTGATCTTCTGCTCCCTCAGGGGTTCTTGTTGTGCTCCCTGTCAGGGCAGCCATCGGTTGTGGCTGGGCACCAACTAGTTCTTCTGGTCTCAGGATGATGTAGGTCTCTGGTTCTTGTGGCCCTTTCTGTCTCTTGGGCTCTTAGCTATCATGTGACCTTGGTGTTCTTCATTCTCCTTTGATCCAGGTGGATTGAGACCAATTGATGCATCCTAGATGGCCACTTGTTAGCATTTAAGACCCCAGACGCCACATTTCAAAGTGGGATGCAGAATGTTTTCATAATAGAATTATTTTGCCAATTGACTTAGAAGTCCCCTCAAACCATGGTCCCCAAATCCCCGCCCTTGCTCCGCTGACCTTTGAAGCATTCAGTTTATCCCGGAAACTTCTTTGCTTTCGGTCCAGTCCAGTTGAGCTGACCTTCCATGTATTGAGTATTGTCCTTCCCTTCACCTAAAGCAGTTCTTATCTACTAATTAATCAGTAAAAAACCCTCTCCCACCCTCCCTCCCTCCCCCGCTCGTAACCACAAAAGTATGTGTTCTTCTCCATTTATACTATTTCTCAAGATCTTATAATACTGGTCTTATACAATATTTGTCCTTTTGCCTCTGACTAATTTCCCTCAGCATAATGCCTTCCAGGTTCCTCCATGTTATGAAATGTTTCACAGATTCTTCACTGTTCTTTATCGATGCGTAATATCCCATTGTGTGAATATACCACAATTTATCCACTCATCCATTGATGGACACCTTGGTTCTTCCAGCTTTTTGCTATTGTAAAGAGTGCTGCAATAAACATGGGCGTGCATATATCTGTTCATGTAAAGGCTCTTATTTCTCTAGGGTATATTCCGAGGAGTGGGATTTCTGGGTTGTATGGTAGTTCTATTTCTAACTTTTTAAGATAACTCCAGATAGATTTCCAAAGTGGTTGTACCATTTTGCATTCCCACCAGCAGTGTATAAGAGTTCCAATCTCTCCGCAGCCTCCCCAGCATTTATTCTTTTGTGTTTTTTGGATTAATGCCAGCCTTGTTGGAGTGAGATGGAATCTCATCGTAGTTTTAATTTGCATTTCTCTAATGGCTAATGATCGAGAGCATTTTCTCATATATCTGTTAGCTGCCTGAATATCTTCTTTAGTGAAGTGCGTGTTCATATCCTTTGCCCACTTTTTCATTGGGTTGTTTGTCTTTTTGTGGTTGAGTTTTAACAGAATCATATAGATTTTAGACATCAGGCATTGGTCGGAGATGTCATAGCTGAAAATTCTTTCCCAGTCTGTAGGTGGTCTTTTTACTCTTTTGGTGAAGTCTTTGATGAGCATAGGTGTTTGATTTTTAGGAGCTCCCAGTTATCTGGTTTCTCTTCGGCATTTTTGGTAATGTTTTGTGTTCTGTTTATGCCTTGTATTAGGGCTCCTCATATTGTCCCTATTTTTTCTTCCATTATCTTTATCGTTTCAGTCTTTATGTTTAGGTCTTTGATCCACTTGGAGTTAGTTTTTGTGCATGGTGTGAGGTATGGGTCCTGTTTCGTTTGTTTGCAAATGGATATCCAGTTATGCCAGCACCATTTGATAAAAAGACTATCTTTTCCCCAATTAACTGACACTGGGCCTTTGTCAAATATCAGCTGCTCATATGTGGATGGATTTATATCTGGGTTCTCACTTCTGTTCCATTGGTCTATGTGCCTGTTGTACCAGTACCAGGCTGTTTTGACTACTGTGGCTGTATAATAGGTTCTGAAATCAGGTAGAGTGAGGCCTCCCACTTTCTTCTTCTTCTTCAGTAATGCTTTACTTATCTGAGGTTTCTTTCCCTTCCATATGAAGTTGGTGATTTGTTTCTCCAAGACATTAAAAAATGACATTGGAATTTGGATCGGAAGTGCATTGTATGTATAGATGGCTTTTGGTAGAATAGACATTTTTACTATGTTAAGTCTTCCTATCCATGAGCAAGGTATGTTTTTCCACTTAAGTAGGTCCTTTTTAGTTTCTTGTAGTAGTACTTTGTAGTTTTCTTTGTATAGGTCTTTTACATCTTTGGTAAGGTTTATTCCTAAGTATATTATCTTCTTGGGGGCTACTGTGAATGGTATTG
The DNA here is from genome assembly GCF_024166365.1 of Elephas maximus indicus. Taxonomy (NCBI): domain Eukaryota; kingdom Metazoa; phylum Chordata; class Mammalia; order Proboscidea; family Elephantidae; genus Elephas; species Elephas maximus. The sequence goes on from NC_064821.1 coordinate 196,155,866, forward strand.
ATTTGGTGATTTCCTCTTCGATGTTCTTTTTGTTGATGTAGAGGAATCCAAGTGATTTTTGTATGTTTGTCTTATAACCTGAGACTCTGCCAAACTCTTCTATTAGTTTCAGTAGTTTTCTGGAGGATTCCTTAGGGTTTTCTGTGTATAAGATCATGTCATCTGCAAATAGAGATAATTTTACTTCCTCCTTGCCAATCCGGATGACCTTTATTTCTTTGTCTAGCCTAATTGCTCTGGCTAGGATCTCTAGCACAATGTTGAATAAGAGCTGTGACAAAGGGCATCCTTGTCTGGTTCCCATTTTCAAGGGAAATACTTTCAGGCTCTCTCCATTTAGAGTGATGTTGGCTGTTGGCTTTGTATAAAAATGCCCTTTATTATGTTGAGGTATTTTCCTTCAATTCCTATTTTGGTGAGAGTTTTTATCATAAATGGGTGTTGGACTTTGTCAAATGCCTTTTCTGCATCAATTGATAAGATCATGTGGTTTTTGTCTTTTGTTTTATTTATATGGTGGGTTACATTAATGGTTTTTCTAATATTAAACCAGCCTTGCTTGCATACCTGGTATAAATTCCACTTGGTCATGGTGGATTAATTTTTTGATATGTTGTTGAATTCTATTGGCTAGAATTTTGTTGAGGATTTTTGCATCTATGTTCATGAGGGATATAGGTCTGCAATTTTCTTTTTTTTGGTGTCTTTACCTGGTTTTGGTATCAGGGAAATGGTGGCTTCGTATAATGAGTTAGGTAGTACTCTGTCAATTTCTATGCTTTGAAATAGCTTTAGTAGTAGTGGTGTTAACTCTTCTCTGAAAGTTTGGTAGAACTCTGCAGTAAAGCCATCCGGGCCAGGGCTTTTTTTTGTTGGGAGTTTTTTGATTACCGTTTCAATCTCTTTTTTTGTTATGGGTCTATTTAGTTGTTCTACTTCTGATTGTGTTAGTTTAGGTAGGTAGTGTTTTTCTAGGAATTCATCCATTTCTTCTAGGTTTGCAAATTTGTTAGAGTATAATTTTTCGTAATAATCTGATATGATTCTTTTAATTTCAGTTGGGTCTGTTGTGATGTGGCCCATCTTGTCTCTTATTTGGGTTATTTGTTTCCTTTCCTGTATCTCTTTAGTCAGTCTGGCCAATGTTTTATCAATTTTGTTAATTTTTTCAAAGAACCAGCTTTTGGCTTTGTTAATTCTTTCAATTGTTTTTCTGTTCTCTAATTTTTTTTTTTTTTAATTCATTTAGTTCAGCTCTAATTTTTATTATTTGTTTTCTTCTGGAGCCTGATGGATTCTTTTGTTGCTCACTTTCTATTTGTTCAAGTTGTAGGGACAGTTCTCTGATTTTGGCCCTTTCTTCTTTTTGTATGTGTGCATTTATCGATATAAATTGGCCTCTGAGCACTGCTTTTGCTGTGTCCCAGAGGTTTTGATAGGAAGTATTTTCATTCTCGTTGCATTCTATGAATTTCCTTATTGCCTCCTTAATGTCTTCTATAACCCAGTCTTTTTTCAGGAGGGTATTGTTCATTTTCCAAGTATTTGATTTCTTTTCCTTAATTTTTCTGTTATTGATGGCCTTGTGGTCTGAGAAGATGCTTTGTAATATTTCAATGTTTTGGATTCTGCAAAGATTTGTTTTATGACCTAATATGTGGTCTATTCTAGAGAATGTTCCATGTGCGCTAGAAAAAAAAGTATACTTTGCAGCAGTTGGGTGGAGAGTTTTGTATAAGTCAATGAGGTCAAGTTGGTTGATTGTTGTGATTAGGCCTTCCGTGTCTCTATTGAGCTTCTTACTGGATGTCCTGTCCTTCTCCGAAAGTGGCGTGTTGAAGTCTCCTACTATAATTGTGGAGGTGTCTATCTCACTTTTCAGTTCTGTTAAAACTTGATTTGTATATCTTGCAGCCCTGTCATTGGGGCATAAATATTTAATATGGTTATATCTTCCTGGTCAATTGTCCCTTTTATCATTATGTAGTGTCTTTCTTTATCCTTTGTGGTGGATTTAACTTTGAAGTCTATTTTGTCAGAAATTAATATTGCTACTCCTCTTCTTTTTTGCTTATTGTTTGCTTGATATATTTTTTCCATCCTTTGAGTTTTAGTTTGTTTGTGTCTCTAAGTCTAAGGTGTGTCTCTTGTAGGCAGCATATAGACGGATCGTGTTTCTTTATCCAGTCTGAGACGCTCTGTTTCTTTATTGGTGCATTTAGTCCATTTACATTCAGCGTAATTATAGATAAGTACGTATGTGTTTAGTGTTGTCATTTTAATACCTTTTTATGTGTGTTGTTGACAATTTCATTTTTCCACTTACTTTTTCGTGCTGAGACGTTTTTCTTTGTAAATCGTGTGTTCCTCATTTTCGTAGTATTTGACTTTATGTTTGCCGAGTCGTTACATTTTTCTTGGTTTTTATTTTGAGTTATGGACTTTTTATACCTCTTTGTGGTCACCTTAATATTTTCCCAAGTAAAAACCTATCTTGTATTGTCCTATATCGTCTTGTATCCCTCTCCATATGGCACTTCTATGCCACCTGTATTTAGTCCCTCTTTTTGATTATTGTGATCTTTTACATATTGAATTCAATGATCCCTGTTTTGAGCATTTTTTTTTTAATTAATCTTAATTTGTTTTTGTGATTTCCCTATTTGAGTTGATATCAGGCTGCTTCCCCGTAGTTGTTCATTCACGGTCTCTGTCACTCAGGTCAAGTCTTTAAATCTGTGTTTGTTGGTCAGGGTTCATAGATTGTCATGTATGTGATCGATTCACTTGTTTTTCCGAGTCTTTGTTGCAAGAGGGATCTGAGGTAGCGGCTACCTAGTCAGCCATCTTGGCCCCCCATAACATCTTTTGAAAAATTCTATTTTATGTGGAGCTGAGTCCTACTTAGTGCTTTCTTTTCTTTTTTTAATATTTTGCTCTTTAGGTAAAAATTTACAGCACAAATTAGTTTCTAATTCAAAAATTTATCCACAAGTTTTTTCGTGACATTGGTTACAGTCCCCACATTGTGTCAATACTCTTTCTCTTTCCCTTTCTACCTAGGTTCCCCATGTCCAATTATCCAGTTTTCCTGTTCCTTTCTGCCCTCTCATCTTTGTTTTGGGGCAGATGTTGCCCATTTGGTCTTGTATTGAACACTCACTTGTGTTATTGTTTGCTTTATATGTCTGTTGAATTTTTTGCTGAAAGGTAGAATTTGGGAGAGCTTTTGTTCTGAGTTAGCAGGGTGTCCAGGGCCATAGTCTCAGGGGTCCCTCCACGCTCTGTTAGACCAGTAAGTCTGGTCTTTTTTTGTCAACTGGAATTTTCTTCTAACATTTTTCTGCCTTTCTGTCTGGGACCTTCTTTTTTGATCCCTGTTAAGTGATTCCTGTGAGAGCAATTGTGGTGGTAGTTGGACACCATCTAGTTCTTCTGGGATCAGGCTGATGGAGGCTGTGGTTCATGCGGTTCATTAGTCCTTTGGGCTAATATTTTCCTTGTGTCTTTTGTTTTCTTCATTCTCCTTTGCTTCCAATGGGATGGGACCAATAGATGTATCTTAAATGGTTGCTTGTCAGCTTTTAAGACCCCAGATGCTACTAACCAAAGTGTGATATAGAACATTTTCTATATGAATTATGTTATGTCGATTGACCTAGATATTCTCTGAGACCATGGTCCCCAGCCCTCAACTCCAGTAACTTGGTCCTTCAAGGTGTTTGGACGTGTCTGGGAAGTTTCTAAGACTTTGCCTTCGAAAAGTTGCACTGACTCCTCCTATATCGTGTGTTGTCTTTCCCTTTACCACGGTTAACACTCGTCTACTATCTAGTTAGTGATTCCTCTCTGTACCCCTCCCCTCCATTGTAACCACCAAAGATTGTTTTCTTGTGTGTGTAAACATTTTCTTAGGTTTTTATAATAGTAGTCTCATACAGTATTTGTTCTTATGTGATTGACTTATTTCACTCAGCATAATGCCCTCAAGATTCATCCATGTTGTGAGATATTTTGTGGTTTCATGTTGCTCTCTATTGTTGTATAGTATTTTGTTGTGTGTATGTGCCATAACTTATTTATCCATTCATTTGTTGATGGGCATTTAGGTCCTATCTTTTTGCTATTGTGAGTAATACTGCAATGAACATGGGTATGCACATGTCTATTCATGTGATGCCTCTTATTTCTCTAGGATATATTCCTAGGGGTGGGATTGCTGGATCATATGGTATTTCTATTTCTAGCTTTTTAAGGAGGCGCCACATCATTTTCCATAGTGGTTGTACCATTATACATTCCCACCAGCAGTGCGTAAGAATTTCAATCTCCTTGCAACCTCTCCAACATTTGTTATGTTGTGTTTAGTGCCGGTAATATCGGGGTGAGATGGTATCTCACTGTAGTTTTGATTTGCATTTTTCTAAGTGCTAGTGATCTCAAGCATTTCCTCCTGTGTCTATTAGCTGCCTAAATGTCTTCCTTGGTGAAGTGTTTATTCGTAGCCTTTGCCCATTTTTAATTGGATTATTTGTCTTTTTCTTGTTGAGATGTTGAAATATTCTATAGATATTAGATCCTTGTTGGATGTGTCATAGCCAAATTTTTTTTTTCCCCAGTCTGCAGATTCTCTTTTTACTCTTTTGGTGAAGTCTTTTGATGAGCATAATCAGTGTTTAATTTTTAGGAACTCCCAGTTACCTAGTTTATTATCTGGTGTGTGTGTGCATTGCTAGTTATGATTTATATACTATTTATGCCATGTATTAGGACCTCTAGCATTGTTCCTGTTTTTTCTTCCATGATCTTTATATTTTTAGCATTTATATTTAAGTCTTTGATCCATTTTGAGTTAGTATAGTGTGATATATTGATCTTGTTTCATTTTTTTTGTAATGGATGGAAATCCATTTTGCCAGCACCATTTGTTAAAAAGACTGTCTTTTCCCCATTTAATGAACTTTGGTCTTTTGTCAAAGACCAGCTGACCATAAGTGGATGGATTTATGTCTGAGTTTTTGATTCTGTTCCATTGTGCTATGTTTCTGTCATTATACCAGTACCAGGCTGTTTTGACTACCTCAGCTGTATAGTAGGTTCTGAGATCAGGTAGTGTGAGGTCTTTTACTTTGTTCTTTTTCTTCAGTAATACTTTGCTTATCTGGGTCTCTTTCCCTTACATATAAAGTTGGTGATTAATTTTTCCATCTTGTTAAAGAATGCTGTTGGTATTTGGATCTGAATTGCATTATACCTGTAGATTGCTTTGAGTAGAATTAACATTTTCACAATGCTGAGTCTTCCTATCCATGAGCATGGTATGTTTTTGCATTTATGTAGGTCTCTTTTGGTTTCTTGCAACAACGTTTTATAGTTTTCCTTGTATAGGCCTATTTCGTCCCTGGTTAGGTACTTTATTCCTAAGTATTTTATCTTTTTTAGGGCTATCTTTATGCTGAGCAAATTACCTGAGAAGCTTGACTATATGAAGAACACTGCATCAGGATTGGAGGAAGACTCATTAACAACCTGCCTTATGTAGATGTCACAACCTCGCTTGCTGAAAGTGAAGAAGACTTGAAGCTCTTACTAATGGAGATCAAAGACCACAGTCTTCAGTATGGATTTCACCTCAACATAAAGAAAACAAAAATCCTCACAACTGAACAAATAGAGAAAGCTTTGAGGATTTCATTTTACTTGGATCCACAATCAACACCCATGCAAGCAGCAGGGAAGAAATCAAAAGATGCATTGCAATGGGCAAATCTGCTGCAAAGGACCTCCTTAAAGTGTTGAAAAGCAAAGATGTCAACCTGAAGACTAAGATGCACCTGATCCAAGCCATGGTATTTTCAATCACATTATATGCATGTGAAAGCTGGTCAACAAATAAGGAAGACTGAAGAAGAATCGACACCTTTGAATTGTGGTGCTGGTGAAGAATATTGAATATACCATGGACTGCCAAAAGAACAAACAAATCTGTCTTGGAAGAAGTACAACCAGAATGCTCCTTAGAAGCAAGGAGAGCAAGACTATGTCTTACATACTTTGGGCATGTTATTAGGAGGGATGAGTCACTGGAGAAGGACATTATGCTTGGTAAAGTAGAGGATCAGTGAAAAAGAGGAAGATCCTCAATGAGATGGATTGACACAGTGGCTGCAACAATGATTTTCAGCATGGTAGGATTGTGAGCTGAATGAAAAAGGGCAGTGTTTTGTTCTGTAGTATGTAGTATCTGTGACTCAGAACCAACTCCATGGCACCTAATAATGACAACAATATTATGAATAGTACTGTTTTCTTGATTTCCTTTTTGAAGTTCTCTTTGTTGGTGTATAGGAATCCAACTGATTTTTGTATGTTGATCTTGTAACCTATTACTCTGCTGAATCTATTACTTCTGGTAGTTTTTTTTGTGGAACCTTTGGGATTCTCTATGTATTGATCATATAATTTGTGAATAGGGATACTTTTACTTCTGCTTTGCAATTTGGATGCCCTTTATTTCTTTTTCTTATCTTATTGCTCTAGTTAGGACTTTCAGCACAATGTTTAATAGGAGTGGTGATAAAGGTCATCCTTGTCTTGTTCCTGTTCTCAGAGGGAATGTTTTCATCCTCTCTCCTTTGAGAATGATGCTGGCTGTTTGTTTTGTATAGATGTCTTTTAATATGCTGAATAATTTCCCTTCTATTCCTACTTTACTGAGAGTTTTTATCAGGAATTGGTGTTGGACTTTACCCAATGCATTTTCTGCATTGTCTGAGATGATCATGTGATTCTTTTCTTTTGTTCTGTTTATATGTTGGTTTACATGGGTTGATTTTCTAATGTTGAACTATTCTTGCATATCTGGTATGAATCCCATTTGGTCACGGTGTATTAGTATTAATATTTCTCATGGTGCTGAGTTTCCTTGGCTAGAATTTTTGTATCTATATTCATGAGAGATACTGGTCTGTAGTTTGCTTTTTTTTGTGGTGTCTTTGCCTGGCTTTGGAATTAGAGTTATGCTGGCTTCATAGAATTAATTCGAGAGTATTCCTTCCTTTTCTATGCTCTGAAGTAATTTGAGTAGTCTGTTGGGAGCTCTTCTCCGAATGTTTGATAGAATTCTCCAGTGAAGCTATCTCAGCGAGGTTTTTTTTTTTGGTGCTGGGAGTTTTTTTTTTTTTTAATCACCTCTTGAATCCATTCTGTTGTTATGGGTCTGCTCAGATTTTCTGCCTCAGCTGGTGTTAGTTTTGGTAGATAGTGTGTTTCTAGAAATTTGTCCATTTCCTCTAGGTTCACAGATTTGTTGGAATACAATTTTTTATAGTACTCTGTTATGATCCCTTTTATTTTGGTTAGGCCTTTTGTAATGTTCCTAATCTCATTTTGTTTTTGAGTTATTCATTTTCTCTCCTGTTTTTCTTTTATCACTTTGGCCAGTGGTTTGTGATTTTGTTGATCTTTTCCAAGAACAAACTTTTGATCTCGTTGGTTCTTTCTATTGTGTATGTGTTTTTTTTTGTTGTTGTTGTTCTGCATTTCATTTATTTCTGTTCTAAATTTATCATTTCCTTTCTTTTGGTGTTTTTGGGAAGCCTGCTGGTTGGGGAGAGGTGGCATAAGCGGCTAGGTGGGAGGGAGAAAGAAAAGGAAGAAAAAGAAAAAAGTAAAAAAGAAAAAAAAAAAAGCAAAGTGCAGGCTAGTGAGTGGGGGTGAGGCAGATCCAGAGGCTGGAGTGAAGGTAGAAAAGGTGATGGGCACTAGGTAGGAGGGAGAACAAAAAGAAAGAAAAAAGATGACCGTACAACAGCAGCCAGAGAGTGAGGGTGGGGCAGGCCCAGGGCAGGAAAGGTCAGTGCTCTGGTGGCTCTCTAGCTGCAGTAGCACAGTGGGAACTGGCAGGAAGGATGGAATTGACATACTGGGCTAGGTGGGAGAGAGAAAGAAAAAGAAGAGAGAAAAGGGGAAAAAATGGTGGTGTGATAGGAACCAGTGGGTAGGAGTGAGGCAGACTGGTGGCAGTGGTGGGCTGGTAACTCTCTAGCTGTGGTGGCATGGTGGAACCAACAGGAAGAGGGAGTTGTGGTATATGTAGCCAGGTGGGAGGGAGAAAGAAAATAAAGAAAGGAACTACAAGACAGAGAAAAGAAACAGTTAAAAAGAAAAAAATCGGTAGTACAGTGGGGGCTGGGAAATAGGAGCTAACATGTGGGCCAGTGGGAAGGGAGAGGATGTGACATATAGGGCTAGGTGGGAAGGAGAAAGAAAAGGCAGAAGAGGAAGAGAAAAAAATGGCATGGCAGGAGCTGGCAGGTGTAGGCAAGGTGGACCTGGGGTGGCAGTGGGCCTATGGCTCTCTAGTAGTGGCAGCCTAGCAAGGGCTGACAGGTCACTGGGGAGGTAATGTATGGGGTTAGGTGAAAGGGAGAAAGAGAAGGAAGAAAGAGGAAAAAAAAGGCTGTGCAGCAGAAGGGGGTGAGTTGTGTTGTGTGTGGGGGGGCTTGTATTGTGGACCCCAGTGGTGGAGCTACTGGGATGGGAGGATTCTTGCTTCAAATCACCAGAAGGGTGAAGAGTGGAAAGCGTGTTTCTCTGATTACCGAGTGCTCTGTCTCCTGGGAGCTCTGTGAATTTACCTTCCTGTACTGCCTGTCCAGGGCTATTGCTGGCTATATTCCAAGATGACGATGCTGTGCTGTTAGTTAGTAGGGGACTTCCACTTCATATCTCTCTTTGTTCTCTGTTTTCCATCAATTTCTTCTTCCATTTGATGTTTGGTCTAGTTCTTCATTACTTCTATGATTCTTAACCCATTAACGACCCTATAGGACAGAGTAGAACTGTCTCATAGAGTTTCCAAGGAGTGCGTGGCGGATTTGAACTGCCAACATTTAGGTTAGCAGCCATAGCACTTAACCACTACTCCACAAGGGTTTCCAAATGATACTTAGGGTTCCAGATTTAACATCTATATCTGTTTTGTTTAATTTTTCAGGTCTTTGCTGGAAAGGGATGGCCTGGTGTGTCTGGGGTACCATGTTAGCTCCACCTGTGAGGAACAAAATCTTGAGGATGAGTTTTCTGAAATGGTTTTCAAGTCTGGCTATACTTAAATAAACTGACAGCTCTAATTCCAGGAAGGAAGAGGGCACTGCTGATCCATGGCACGAGGTGGCAGTAGAAATACATAAAATATCATTACCATCGGATCAAATATTTGTGAGAAACAAGGCTCTCGGTGATTGTGTATTTGATGCCTTTCAACATTTCTGCCAAACTGAGAACTCTAGGGAGGCTTTTTCAGGCTTGATCCTCATTCCAAAGGCCATCCCACACTCTGAGATCCTTACCAAAGGCCCATTCCTCAAGCCCACATTCTAGACAGCAATAAGGAGGAAAGGAAGGCATGAGCATATCCAGCCCCCATTACTTCAGATACACTTTCCAGAAGTTATACACATATGGGCAGATAATCAGGAAGCTGGAGACATTGAGCTCCTAAATTCCACTGAATCACTCCTGCCAACAGAACCAGCCCTCTTACTCCCATCTGAAAAGATTACTCCATCTTTGTCTGCTAAGCCACCCTCTCCAGTAAAACCATAGTCCCTTCAATTCCCATTTGATAAGATTAGCCCAGCTGTGTCCAAAAAATCTTTGAGATATCACATGAGGTGCTGCCTGTGGCATTGCCAGGAAATTGCCTGAGGCAGATACCTTACAAGACATTGCTGAATGTTCCCAGGACCCACCTCCACCACATATTTTTGCTTCTAGACCTATCACTGAAAAAAGTTCCAGTAAGCCCAAAGAAGTGAAGTAAAAATTGTGACTCATAAGGAGGTATGCTACACTCCAAAAGAACTGCTTGACTTTCTAATATATACAAACAGACATCTGGGGAAATATGTGTGAGAATGGCTATTAAAGGTGTAGAATAATGGTGAAAAGAACATTAAGTTGGATCAGTCTGAGTTTATTGAAATGGGCCCCCTAAGTTCTTCATTCAATGACTCAGTTTGAGAGCTTAGGAAAGGGATGTTATATTTTATTTTGTTGGTTCACTGAAGTATGGATTACACAGTGGCCTACCCTAAATCAAGTTGAAATGCCAGAATTGCCTTGGCATACTGTAGGACAAGGTACCCAAAGTTTTAGGGATATTGGCAGGTTAGAGTGGATTTGTCAGACTGAACCCATAAACCCACCCATGGAGTGCCAAGAGGACACAACTTTCACCACAATGGTGAGGAACAAAATTATGAAGGATGCTCCAGCATCCTTGAAGACTACTTCCTGATTGCTATTTTATGTAAGTCAGGCTTAACAGTGGAAACTGCCCTAATTGAATTAAGACACCTAATTACAATGGGGCTGATTAGACCCCATGGTGATAGGGGCCAAGATGTAGCACTTAATTGTTGAAGACAAGGTGGGCATGGTTACTGTAATGGACAGCAGAGTCAAAACAATAATCAGAATAGTCTGACTTGTATGGACTTATGATGTTGGCTACCTAGTCATGATCTTCCTAGGAGTGAAATAGATGGGAAATCTACTAAATGTTTGCTTGATCTATACAAGCAGAGGAATTCAAGGTCAAGTAAATAGCAGCTTAACTCAAATTGCCAGAATAGAGAGCCATGGCCCCTCAATCAATTGCCAGACTTGAGTCAGTTTACTGATCCACAACCTCCTGAATGAAGGTGAGGCTTGGTCCCTTTGAAGAAGGTCCCCACTGTGCTACCAAAATTTTGTACTGTTAACCTTTCTCCCAGCCTTTGGCAAAGAGATCTTAGCCTTTTACAAGGGTGACTGTTTATTGGGAAAAAGGAAATGATCAGGCTTTTCGGGGATTACTGGCACTGGTTCTGAACTGACACGAATTCCAGAAGACCAAAACCATCACTATGGCCTATGGGTCAGAGTGGAGGGACGTATGGAGGTCAGATTATTAATGAAGTCTTAGCCCAGGTCTGTCTCACAGAAGGTCCAGTGGGTCTTCAAACCCATCCTGTAGTGATTTTCCCAGTTCCAGAATGCATAATTGGAATAGATATATATACTCACCAACTGGCAGAACTTCCACATTGGATCCCTGACATTTGTAGTAAGGGCTATTATGGTAGGAAAGGCCAAGAAGCCATTAGAACTGCTCCTGTCTAGGAAACAGTAAATCAAAAGCAATACTGCATTCCAGGAGAGATTGCAGAGATTACTGTCACCATCAAGAATATAAAGGATACAGGGGTGGTGATTCCTACCACATCCCCATTCAACTCACCAATTTAGGCAGTAGAAAAAAACAGATGAATCTTGGAGAATGAGAGTGGATTATTGTAACTTAACCAGGTGGTGGTTTAAATTGCATTTGATGTTCCAGATAAGGTTTCATGGATTTAGCAAATTAATACATCTCCTGGTACTGGTATGCAGCTGTTGATCTGATGCCTTTTTCTCAATTCCTGTTTCAAAGGGTCACGAGAAGCAATTTACCTTCAACTGGCAAGGCCAGCAATATACCTCCACTGTCCTATCCCAGTGGTATATCAATTCTCCAGCCCTGTGTCATAATTTGAAAACTTGGTGGTACAGTGGTTAAGAACTTGGCTGCTAACCAAAAGATCAGTGGTTCCAATCCACCAGCCACTCCTTGGAAACCCTGTAGGGCAGTTCTACTCTGTCCTATTTGGTCACTAGGAGTCAGGATCCACACAATGGCAACAGTTTTTTTTTTTTTTTAATGTCATAATGGGGGATCCTTGATTGTCTTTCCCTTCCACAAGATGTCACACTGATCCATTACAATGATGACATTGTTCTGAATGGTCCTAGTAAGGAAGAAGTATCAATGACAGTAGACTTCTTGTAAGATGTTTGCATGTTACCAAAACCGGAGTTTCCTTGGAGGTGTGACTTACATCTAATATATACGGATGTTTTGGCAAAACTTGCCCCCGCTCAATCTTGCATCCAACTCGTCATCCTCTGATGTCTGGCTCTTAGGACATGATTCAGCAGCCTGTTGCCTGACCTGAAGATCTTGGAATTTGCCAGTTCCCACAACCCTGTGAGCCAGCAGGCTTCTGCCTGACTAGCCGATTTTGGATTCATTAGCCCCTGCAACCACATGAATCAGCAGAAGCCTCCGGCCTGAAGCCTGACCCATGGATTTGGCACTTGCTTGCCTTCACTACTGCATGAGCCATTTCCTTGAGATAAATTTCTGTCTCTGTGTGTGTGTATATATATATATATGTTTTAGTCATCTAGTGCTGCTATAACAGAAATACCACAAGTGGATGGCTTTAACAAAGAGAAATTTATTTCTTCACAGTAAAGTAGGCTTAAAGTCCAAATTCAGGGTGTCAGCTCCAGGGAAGGCTTTCTTTCTGTCAGCCTTCTCATCAATCTTCCCCCAGACTAGGAGCTTCTCTGCACAGGGACCCCAGGCCCAAAGGATGCACTCTGCTTCCAGCACTGCTTTCTTGCTGGTAAGAGGTCCCCCCTCTCTGCTTACTTCTCTTTCCTTTTTATCTCTTGAGAGACAAAAGGTGGTGCAGGCCACACCCCAGGGGAACTCGCTTTACATTAGATCAGGGATGACCTGGGTGAGGGTGTTACAATCCCAACTTAATCCTCTTTAACATAAAATTACAATCACAAAATGGAGAAAAACCACACAATACTGGGAATCATGGCCTAAACAAGTTGACATATTTTTGATGGACACAATTTAATCGAGGACAATATGTATGTATTCACTGGTTTTGCTCCTCTATAGAAACTAGCCTAAAAAAAGACACCCCCAATTACTATCTGAGCAGAATGAAAACTTTATTTCTTAGCCACCTTTTCAACTGGTTGTGGTCTCATGACTACACTGTGACCAGAGATGTGTATAACTTCTGGAAAGAGTATCTGAAGTAATGGGGGCTGGATATGCTCACGCCTTCCTTTCCTCCTTATTGCTGTCTAGAATGTGGGCTTGAGGAATGGGCCTTTGGTAAGGATCCCAAAGTGTGGGATGACCTTTGGAATGAGGATCAAGCGTGAAAAAGAGCAAAACAAAATCAAACCAAACAAAGCAAAACCAAAAAAAAAAAAAAAAAAAAAAATCCCCAAAATCAAATAACCCTAAAACAAAAAAGGAAACTGGGAACCAAATCCTTGACACCGTGGATTGTCATAACAGCCCTGTACTGCCTACTTTCAGTCCTTTTACAAGAGAGAAATAAAAGTACATCTGTTAAAAGACATGTGTAGTTTGGATTTTTAGTCACTTAATCCTAAATAATCCAAGATGTTAGCTGAATATCAATTAAATGATGATAGGGGTATGAAATGTTTATTTACAGCTCTTTATTTTTCATTGTAATCATTTATATAGACCTTATTTTTTTGCTAAGGAAAAATCTAGTTTTTGACAGTAACACCCAAGTTTTTTGTGTATAAGATCATTTTTTTTATTTGTATGTTTTCTCAAACAAGGGAGAAAATGCAGCCAAAATTTAAATGAAATGTGTTAGAAATCAGAGTGAATTTCTGGGGAAATAGTAGCTTGAAATATTTCATAACTTACCTACTGAATTAAATCCAAAGTAGAAAAGGAAACTTCATCTACACTGAATCTAGCTATACCTTTAAACAAAAGTTTAAATAAAATTTTAGCATACATTTCCACTGCTTTTGAGCATGGTGAAAGATGGATATCTGCAGAATAGGAGAATAAGTTTCATTGAGGGGAGAATTAACAAAGGCAACGTGTAGCATGAACCTTGAGAAACAGAAGATGACGGAAAATAAAATATTGTGGAAACGTAGAATAAAATAATTTGTGAATAATATTTTGGTGGAGTTTATGCAAATGCCCTTTGGCTTTGGGAATTAGGGCATGACCATATTAATCTTTTACTTCTTGGTGTGCAGCGTTCTATACGGTTTAATGTGACTGGTTTTTATACCCTCTGCAGCTGGCTTTTATTGTTGTGGCTTGGTCAGGCAGTTTTAAGACTTTGCGTCTTATGTCCGTTTGAAGTTTTTACCATGGGAAGTGGCTACTGCTCAGGATGGCTTTGTCCAAGGACAAGTGGCTGTTTTTATACTGATGAATGTCTTTGGTGATTTTATGAGGACACAGATTCTAAGATAGATCTCTGCATGGAAAATGGTTACTGGGGAGTGTTCAGGGAGAGGGAAGCAGGACTGGGCAGAGAAAGAAATTGAACTGTGTTGCAGTTGTAACAGAGACTTCAGAAAATCTCATATGGAGCTCTGGTACTGGGATGGCCCTTCAGAGATTTCCTAAAATGAGGTAAGGAGACCAAATCTTTATACTATGAAATTTGATGTAGGGTGTTCTCAGGGAGAGAATGCACTTTTGGCAACGTAGCTCGGTTCTGCTGGGGGTGATTGCTGGAGAGGAACACAGCCTCATGAGAGGTCAGCAGCCAACACTCCCTGAAGCTGAGGAAATGAGAATATATTGTACTGAAAGGTGTGTATTGGTGGCTGGACATACTATCCATTACAGCCCATGCATGCTTGTATTTTCTCTCCTGTTTGAGAAGATACACAGATAAAAAATGATCTTATATATAGACAACTTGGGTGTATTCCTATGGAAGTAATGGCTTTACACAGGCTTTGTAAACACAGTGCTAAAAACACAGACTACAAGGCAAAGCAAACCTTAGAAAATGTGCACCATCATTGGTATGTTGGAGTCCATTGTTGAGGCTATAGTGTCAATCCACCTTACTGAGGGTTTCCCTCGTTTTTGCTGACCCTCTGCTTTACCAAACATGATGTCCTTTTCTAGCAATTGGTCTTTCCTGATGATGTGCCCAAAGTAAGCAAGATGAAGACTCACCATTACCAAATATGTGACAAAGAAGTTGAAATGATGCCATCAAGTGCCTATGAATTGAATTTGTGGCAGTCTGTAATATTTCTTCTCTTTAGAAATAATTTTTAAGAATATTTTTTAGAAAAATTAAAGATATTTATTAATATTTGAAGATATTTATAAAATTATGGAATACAGAAAACAAGCCAAATATATACTTCCAAAAATATCTACTTCTAAAACTGATGTGATTACAACTACTTTGGAATGACATTTAAGTAAAGCTAATTCCATAAGCAGAATGATACTAGAATCCCAATTTAAAATTCATAATTCCTTGCAAGCTTCAAAGGATTAAGAAATTCTCAAAGAAAAATGAAGTGATCATGTCCATCAGAAGGTATCACTGATGCTAAACACATTCAAGTTTTTTGACTTTGACTCCAAATCCTATGGCATATAAAATACAGGAAGTCTTCAGTTTGCGTAGTAGTGTCGGACCGGAAGAAGGCCTATGCAAACTGAACCTGCAAAGTGCTCTTAATAAACAATGGGAAAAATTACTATCTTAGTGACCTTTAAAATTTTTGTCAAAACACTAAAAAGCTCTCTTACTGTTAGTTATAAGTTTATAGGGAAATGTGAAAATTGAAAAACTTTTATTTTGTAGAGTGTAATTTAACACTTCAGAAACATGGAATTATTTTCTTTCTTTCTAAAAGCTTATCAAGAGTGGCTTGAACAGTTTTTGCCTTCTTGTTATATAATTTAACAATCTGGAATATCTTTTCTATGCATTCACATATTTTTGTACTCCTTGTACTTCTAAGTCTGGCTTAGTTTCCAACATTTTATTCTTTGATAAGATCTCTGTGGTTTTTTTGAATGTTGCTGAGAGTTTATGTAATGTGAAGTTTTCTGTTGGTGTCACTTCCTCTGAGACATCTTCATCCTTTTCATCACAATAGCTTTCCTCATGTATGCTGATGAGTCTTCGCTAAGTTCCTCTGTCTTCATATCTACAGTCTCTCCAACAGTAGTAGGATCAACATTCCCATAGTCAGGTATTTCTTCTATAATTCCATTTACATTCAATTTAAATTACATTTCTTTTCTTTTCTAGACTTTCATCACTGTTGGCCAATTCCCTCTCTGCCTATTGTCCATTTTTGTAAAATGTCACACGGGTTTATTACTGGGATACAAGAAGACAACCCAGCTATGAGCTTGGCTGTCTGTGTGAAAACTGAATGACAATCATGACATACTTTGAAAAAAATTATGTGATTGGTCACTGATTATGATGCACATCTGCCATTTACATAGTGATTTGTGGTCTGAAGAGTTAATAATGAACTTTGTACTTTATGTGATTGCTCACAGTTAATATACTGTGTGTTTTGGTCATCTAGTGCTGCTATAACAGAAATATTACAAGTGGATGGCTTTAACAAGGATAAGTTTATTCTCTCACAGTACAGTAGGCTAGAAGTCCAAATTAAGGGTGCAGGCTCCAAGGGAAGGCTTTATCTTTCTGTTGGCTCTGGAGGAAGGTCCTTGTGATGAATCAGTCTTCCCTTGGTCTGGGAGTATCTCAACACAGGAACCTTAGGTCCAAAGGATGCGCTCTGCTCCTGGCACTGCTTTCTTGGTGGTAGGAGGCCCCCCACATCTCTATGCTCGCTTCTTTCTTTTATATCTCAAAAAAGATTGGCTTAAGACACTACCTAATCTTGTAGATCTCATCAATATAACTGCCACTAATCCATTCCATTACATCATAGTGACAGGATTTACAACACATAGTGAGCTGAAGTGAGCTGAAATGGACTGTATTGGCCATTTTGAATTGGACAATCATATAGTCTACTATGCTGGGAATGACAACTTGAGGAGGAGTGGTGTTTCATTCATCGTCAAAAAGAGCATTTCAAGATCTATCCTGAAGTACAACACTGTCAGTGATAGGGTAATATCCATATGCCTACAAGGAAGACCAGTTAATAGGACTATTATTCAAATTTATGCACCAACCACTAGGGCCAAAGATGAAGAAATAGAAGATTTTTATCAGCTGCTGCAGTCTGAAATTGATCAAACACGCAATCAAGATGCATTGATAATTACTGGTAATTGGAATGTGAAAGTTGGAAACAAAGAAGAAGGATCAGTAGCTGGAAAATACAGCCTTGGTGATAGAAACAATGCCGGAGAGCCAAAGATAGAATTTTGCAAGACCAACGACTTCTTCATTGCAAATACCTTCTTTCACCAACATAGACGGCGACTATACACATGGACCTCACCAGATGGAACACATAGAAATCAAATTGACTACATCTGCACAAAGTGATGATGGAAAAGCTGAATATCATCAGTCAGAACAAGGCCAGGGGCCGACTGTGGAACAGACCATCAATTGCTCCTATGCAAGTTCAAGCTGAAACTGAAGAAAATCAGAGCAAGTCCACGAGAGCCAAAATATGACCTTGAGTATATCCCACCTGAATTTAGAGACCATCTCAAGAATAGATTTGACGCATTGAACACTAGTGACTGAAGACCAGATGAACTGTGGAATGATATCAAGGACATCACCCATGAGGAACACAAGAAGTCATTGAAAAGAAAGAAAGAAAAACTAAGATGGATGTCAGGGGAGACTCTGAAACTTGCTCTTGAATGTCGAGTAGCTAAAGGAAAAGGCAGAATTGATGAAGTAAAAGAACTGAACAGAAGATTTCAAAGGGTAGCTCGAGAAGACAAAGTAAAGTATTATAATGACAGGTACAAAGAACTGGAGATGGAAAACCAAAAGGGAAGAACATGCTTGGCGTTTCTCAAGCTGAAAGAACTGAAGAAAAAATTCAGGTCTCGAGTTGCGATAGTGAAGGAGTCTGTGGCGAAAATATTAAAAGACACAAGAAGCATCAAAAGAAGATGGAAGGAATACACAAAGTCATTATACCAAAAAGAATTAGTCAATAATCAACCATTTCGAGAGGTGGCATAGGATCAGGAACCGATGGTACTAAAGGAAGAAGTCCAAGCTGCTCTGAAGACATTGGTGAAAAACAAGGCTCCAGGAATTGATGGAATATCAATTGAGATGTTTCAACAAACAGATGCAGCACTGAACCTGCTCACTCGTCTATGCCAAGATTATGGAAGACAGCTTCCTGGCCAACTGACTGGAAGAGATCCATATTTATGCCTATTCCCAAGAAAGGTGATCCAACCGAATGTGGAAATTATAGAACAATATTACATGCAAGCAAAATTTTGCTGAGGATCATTCAAAAACGGCTGCAGCAGTATATCGACAGGGAACTGCCAGAAATTCAAGCCGGTTTCAGAAGAGGACATGGAACCAGGGATATCATTGCTGATGTCAGATGGATCCTGGCTGAAAGCAGAGAATACCAGAAGGATGTTTGTTTACCTGTGTTTTATTGACTATGCAAAGGCGTTCGACTGTGTGGGTCATAACAAATTAGGGATAACATTGCGAAGAATGGGAATTCCAGAACACTTAATTGTGCTCATGAGGAACTTTTACATGGATCAAGAGGCAGATTTTCAGACAGAACAAGGGGATACTGATTGGTTTAAAGTCAGGAAAGGTGTGCATCAGGGTTGTGTTCTTTCACCATACCTATTCAATCTGTACGCTGAGCAAATAATCCGAGAAGCTGGACTACATGAAGAAGAATGGGTCATCAGGATTGGAGGAAGACTCATTAACAACCTGTGTTATGCAGATGACACAACCTTGCTTGCTGAAAGTGAAGAGGACTTGAAGCACTTACTAATTAAGATCAAAGACCACAGTCTTCAGTTTGGACCGCACCTCAACATAAGGAAAACAAAAATCCTTACAACTGGACCAATAAGCAACATCATGATAAACGGAGAAAAGATTGAAGTTGTCAAGGATTTCATTTTACTTGGATCCACAATCAACAGCCATGGAAGCAGCAGTCAAGAAATCAAAAGATGCATTGCATTGGGTAAATCTGCTGCAAAGCACCTCTTTAAAGTGTTGAAGAGCAAAGATGTCACCTTGAAGACTAAGGTACGCCTGACCCAATCCATGGTGTTTTCAATCGCATCATATGCATGTGAAAGTTGGACAATGAACAAGGAAGACCGAAGAAGAATTGACAGCTTTGAAGTGTGGTGCTGGCGAAGAATATTGAATATACCGTGGACTGCCAAAAGAACGAACAAATCTGTCTTGAAAGATGTATAGCCAGAATGCTCCTTAGAGGCAAGGATGGTGAGACTGCCTCTTACATAATTTGGACATGTTGTCAGAAGGGATCAGTCCCTAGAGAAGGACATCATGCTTTGCAGTATACAGGGTCAGTGGAAAAGAGGAAGACCCTCAATGAGGTGGATTAATGCAGTGGCTGCAACAATGAGCTCAAGCATAACAACGATTTTAAGGATGGCTCAGGACCAGGCAGTGTTTTGTTCTGTTGTGCATAGGGTCGCTATGAGTCAGAACTGACTTGCCGGCATGTAACAGCAACAACAGGGAAATCATATCAGATGACAAAATGGTAGACAATCATAGAATACTGGAAATCATGACCTAGCCAAGTTGATACACATATTTTTGGAGGATACAATTCAATCCATGAGACTGTAGTAACTACAAAGTGAGCCATGTCTTGAGGGATTAGTGTTATTTAACTACACTGTGGTAACTAAAATTTGTGCATATCTGGACCATGCAAAACAGCGACTGCTTATATTAAAAAAGAAGACTGCATTGACTGTGGATCCCTAGTGATCAATTATGTGTTTGCTTCTGCTTAGTAACATAGTGGGATTATAAGCTTAGAACACTTTTTTAATGCTAGTTACTTGGATTGGATATCCCAAGACTACAAAAATAGAATACATTTGAACTCTAAACTCATGTGAAGGCAAACCTACGATTAAGAATTCTCGTAAGGATAATTGAAAAACGATTCTACCCAGTGCCTATGATTCCTTATTATTCTTCTGTTCTCCAGGACGGATTTTTTTTTAGTCCGCCAGCCACTGAGCGTGCAGTAGAAAGTCTCATTTCCAACTTTCACCTTTATCGAGGGGTTTCGAGGTCTTTCCTTCTGGCCTATGTGGCTACTGTAGCCAAAGTCCCTGGAACCTACACTCAACAGTGTTCTAAGGCCAAGGTTCAGCTTCCATTTTCCTTTCTAGTTTTCAATTTATTTGCTTTGTTTCTTGGTGATTTCCTTACCATCTTGTGATTACAGTGTATGCATATAAAAACAATTTCTAAAACTCTACTTTATCCAGAATTTCTACCTGTTTTTTTTTTAGCAGTTTTTTATAGTTTATTTATTTGTTGTCTATATTGTACTACAGTTGTTTTGCATGCGGTTCATATATTAACACATCGATATATAAGGGTCAAATGATAAAGTAATGTCTTAGGTTTGAAAATTTAGCTAGAGTGGTGAGCATTGGATAGAATGCATGAGTAGGGAGTGAGTTTAGGTAGGAGTAAGGAGAAGATGGAGCCTTGGTGGTGCTGTGGTTAGGTGTTTAGCTGCTAACCAAAAGGTTAGCAGTTCAAATCCACTGGCCGTTCCTTGGAAACCCTATGGGCAGTTCTACTCTGTCTTGTAGGGTTGCTATGAGTCAGAATTGACTTGAAGGCAACGAGTTTGGTTTTTTATTTTTTATTTTGAATGAGAAGATAGAAGATCCTGGGAAGTCAGATAAAGGATAAATAGAAAATAACAAGAAAGTCATGGAAAAATAAGAAATGAAGACAAAGGATCAGAGAATAGAAAGAAAAGACAATGTAAACAGACATGAAAGGACAAAGACTAGGTCAAAGAATGGTAAATCTGAAATGGAATAATTAGAGAATATCAAGTTCTCTCAATCCAGTCATTTACAGTGGAGGAGACTGAGGACCAGAGAGATATTGATGCATCTAGCAAGTGATCCATTCAGAAGTTTTTCCTGACTCTTAGGCCAGGATTCTATTCACTGTTGTAGATAGAATATGAAAGGGAGAAGGGCACAGGCTAGGGGCAGGGGCTTCTGGAAACCAGAAAGGGGAGAGAGTCACTTGATGCAGAGCTAGTGGGGAAGTGTGAGGCTCAGTAAAATACACGTGACTGTGGGAAGCAGTGGGATTTCTCTAAAAGGGAAATGGCAGAGGGTGGGGTTTCTGTTGATGAAGACTAGGATGGCAGATCAGAATGTGAGAGTGTGTGGAGTGGGGGTATGACATTGAAGTTCTGAGGAGAGCTCTCTCTCTAGTGGAGCAAAAGTGACTGGCCGAAGTAGAGTCAAGTGAGGGCCAGATAAGAGCCCAGGCAAGGGTGAACATGAAACACCTGTGGCCTTAGCATCAATGGGCATGAAAGAAGAGCCCTGAGAAGTCCTGGTGACAGAAGGAGAATGCTGGGGTCCTCTAGGATAGCTGGGGGCCTCTACTCAGGTTAATTTCTAATCACAGGATGTCCTACCCACCTTAGATATTCTTAATGGAATTGTGTGTCCAGGGAGCCTAAATGAACATCTCCTTCTCTCCCTATTGCATTTTATATAAATTTTGGATTCTTAAATCAATATTTATAAGTATTCACATGTACAAATACTCTGTCACTTTCCCCTTTCACACTGTGTGGTGCAGTGAATTACTTAATATGGCCCTTCTAGCTAAGATCTAGTGACTCCCACAAAATGATTGGATGGCACTGTGCAAATAAGGTGCTTGTGGCCCACCAAGTGGTTTGGAAAGCCTACTAATAATGCAAATATTAAGGCGCATGAAATCCTTGTAGGGTGGGACCATGCAAATAAGGTGTATGGAACACTAACATGGGGATTGGTCAGTTTTGCCATCCCACTAGGCTTAAAATAAGCCAATTCAAGAGGCTAGGAAGGGGACCTCACTACCATCAAGAAAGAGAGCCAGAAGTAGAGCTCATCCTTTGGACCCCAGGTCTCTGTACTAAGAACCTCCTGGATCCAGAGACAGAGGTAGAGAAATGGCAGTAGCAGAACAAGGAGACTGAAACAAGATGGTGCAGTGGGCTTCCTGGCCCACAGAGCAAGATAGCTACAGCGGTGTGCAGACCCACAGAGCAAGAGAGCTGAGTGCCTTCAGGCAAAAGTCTTGCTGGCAGAGTGGGCTGCCTCCAGGCAAGCTGACCTATGGAGCAAGAGAGCCAAGTGCCTTCAGAGGAGGCTTGTTGGTGGAGTGGGGTGCCCCTGGGCACTTACTGGTGGAGCTAAAGAGCTTGGTAACGGTTGGTGGAGCAGGGCAGAGGCTGGGCCGAGCGTTGAGGGGCTTAGGGTTTAAGGGCTGGGAGAGACATCTGCCTGAGGGCATGGTCGAGAAGCTGTCCTGACTGAAGAACTGTATCCTGAGTTTTTCCTAATCCTGAATTGTAAACTGTTACTTCCCTAATAAACCCCATAACTACAAGTATGGTCTGTGAGTTCTGTGTGGCCATTGCAATGAGTTATCAAATTCAGTAGAGAAGTAGAGAGTGCCGTGAGAGGGGCCATTGGTGTCAGTATTGGTAAAAAGTTTGGAGAGAGGAGGTATGCCTGACCTCCACCTCATAGGAATCAGCTTTGGGCTGACGATGTTCTTGATTCTCTCCCTCTCTCTTGTGAACTTAGATAAGGAAGTCTGTCTCCACCATGATTTTTATACATTGCCTTAAAAAAAATTTTTTTTTTTTGTATGAAGTTTTGT
The DNA here is from genome assembly GCF_024166365.1 of Elephas maximus indicus. Lineage (NCBI taxonomy): Eukaryota > Metazoa > Chordata > Mammalia > Proboscidea > Elephantidae > Elephas > Elephas maximus. Next base: position 196,178,455 of record NC_064821.1, read on the forward strand.
GTACGAAATTTTCATACAAAGAAACTTGGATAGTTTTTTCATGAAAGTAATTCAAAGATTTTAAGCATGTGTCTCATGCAGAATACTAAGTCTACACAGCAGAATACTAAGTTCCTTCTCAGGATCCAAAGAAATCAAAGACTGCTCTCTTGGCATGGGAGAGAAGTCAATGCAACATCTACTTTGAATGACAGAAATTTTCACTAAATAATTGTAGTACGTCTGTCTCCCTTTCTACTACATTAGAAGCAAAAAAAAAACAAAAAGAAACTATTCTATTATTTCTACTCTTGAACTTTTAGAGTCTGCCTTTTTATTTGTCAACTTTATTTTGATGTTTCTTCACTCTGTACTTCAGTTATTGAGGTAGATTTGATGGTATTAAAATACATCTGGATTTGAAAATATTCCACCAGGGTTGCCTGTGTATTTTGCATATAATTGTCTTTGATGTTTAAATTCCCTGGTAATCTAGCAGAATTCCTTAGTTTACTGATCCTTCAGATGCAAGTGGCAGATAATGCATTGAGGTGAGGGACAGACCTTTGTATCTCTTCCGCACTTCTGCATATCTAATCAGATAACAAGTATCTCATGCTTCCAATGTAAGGTCTTCATCAAGAAAATTAAGAAAGGCTCAGAAAGTATAGCTTAAACATTTCTAATAATTGTTCTACCTGAAATAGATGGAAAAAGCAAGGTGACCTAGAGAACTCAAAGAAGGGACTTTACCTTTGCTTTGATTAAAAACAAGAGCAACATTAACAAAACTCTGTGAACGCTCAGAGAAAATTATAACTGTCTATTCTTTCAGCTGAAAAATATCTTTCTGAGGAAGTTCTCAGTTTTGTGGGTTCTAGAGTTTTAAAAATCCCCCATTCAGAGACAGAAGCTGTTTATGTACTCTTCTAAGGAAATGTTAATCCCCTGGTTTGTAAAAACAATGGCTTAAAGGAGATTATGGGACTTTTGGAATATGATTTTTGAAGAAACACAGCTGCCAGTGAGTGAGTCATGAGGAATCCATTGTGGCTCTGTCCCCTTTCTCACTAGCAGCTCAAGCTAGACAGATTCAGTAACTTCGTATTTCATTTACTATTCTCTGCTTCACCTTTTTTTTCTTTTAGACATGAAAATTTTAGGGATGCATTTATTAGACTCTAAATACTTTGTAGTTTGTCATAATATTACAAGTTTCCATTGGTATGTTAGTCACATAAGCAATGGAGTCCTTTAGAAATGACTAAAACTCAAAGGGAAGGAATTTTGTATTATTATTACAGAGTATAGACCTTTATAATCAATGCTATGGAGACTTTTTTTTCTGCCTTCTTTGTCACTGAAACTTAGAGCGTATGTGGAGAAAGGTGCTTGTACTGCAAATGAAAAATTATCTTGCATAAGAGCCCTTTATTCAAATTTTAATAAACATATGCCTGGCACAACAACAACAACAAGTCCTGAAAGAAAAACAAAACCAAAAAAACCTGTCAACCAAGAATTCTATATTCAGTAAAAATATGTTTCAAATTGAAGGAGAAATTAAGACATTTCCACATAAACAAAAACTGAGTTAGTTTGCTACCATTAGACCTGCCGCACAAAAAATGCTGAAGGGAGCCCTTCAGGCAGAAATGAAATAACAGTAGATAGCAACTTAAGTCCTACAAAGAAATACTGTTTAAGGTTACACAGGTAACTACAAAAGTCACTATTATGGTATTTTTGGTTTGTAACATCTATTTTTTTCTATATGATTTAAAAGATTAATGTATACAATAATATTAATAATAAATCTATGGTAATGGACACACAATGTACAAAGACAAATATATAATTTGTGACAAAAACAAAATAAAAAGCTGTAGAGAAGGAGAATTATTGTATACCATGGAAGCTAAAAAAAAAAAATTTTTTTTAAGCTAAGGTGGTATTAATTCAAAATCAATTGTTATAAATAAGAGGTTAATTGTAAGTTCCAGAATAACCAATAAAAAAAAACTAAAAAATATATGGAAAAAAAAGAGAAAGGAATCAAATCGATACACTCTCAAATCAAAACAAAACAACACAATTAAAGACAAAAGAAGGTAGTAATAGAGGAAATGATAGCATGAAAGGTGTAAAATATACAGAAAAAAGTGAAATGACAGAAATAAGTCCTTTTCAGCAATTATTTTTAATGTAAATTGATCAAACTCTCCAACGAAAACGCAGAGATCATCAGAATGCATAAAAATAACATGATTCAACTATATACTGTCCCTAAGACATTTATTTTAAATTAAAAGATACAAAAATATTGAAATTGAAAGGATGGGAAAAGCAGTTCCATGCAAATAGCGATCAAATGAGAGCTGAGGTGGCTATATTACTACAGGACAAAATAAACTTTAAGTAAAAAACTATTACAAGAGAGCCAAGAAGGACATTATATATTGATAAAAGGGTCAATCCATCAAGAAGATATAAAAATTGTAAGCACATACACACCCAAGAATAGAGCCCCAAGATATGTGAACTCAAAATCGACAGAACAGGGGGGTGAAAAACAGTTCTGTAATGATAGCTGGAGACTTCAATACCCACTTTCAATAATGGATAAAACAACAACCTAGAAGATAGATAAGAAAATAGAGGACTTGCATATTATCAATCAAGTAGACCTAATAGACATCTACAGAACACTCTGCCCAACATCAATGGAATACATATTCTTCTCAAGTGGACATGGAACATTCTATGGATAGACCATATGTTCAGCCACAGAAAGAGTCTCCATACATTTAAAAAGAAGGAAATCATACAAACTATCTTCTCTGACTACAATGGAATGAAAGTAGAAATCAAAATCAGAAGGAAAACTTGAAAATTCATGAATATGTGTGAATTTAACAACACACTCTTAAACAACCAATGGATCAAAGAAGAAATAAAAAGGTAAATTAGAAAATGCTTTGGAGCAAATAAAAATAAAAACACAACATAACAAAAATTATGGACTTCAGCAAAAGTGTTTGGAGGGAGATTTATAGCTGTAAATGTCTACGCTAAAAAGAAAAAGATCTTAAATTCATAGCCTAACTTTACATCTTAAGGACCTAGAAAAAGAATACCAAAATAAACCCAAAGGTAACAGAAAGAAGGAAATAATAAAGATTAGAGTGGAAACAGACTAGAGAAAATAAATAAATAAATAGAATCAATGGAACAAAAAGTTTATTATTATTTTTTTAAAGATCAACAAAATTGACAATCCTTTAGCTACATTGACTAAGAAAAAAGAAAGAAGACTCAAATTGCTAAAATAAAAAATAAAAGTGGGGATATTGCTATGGACCTTACAAAAATAAAACGGATTGTAAGACAATACTATGAACAATTTTATGCCAGCAAATTATATAACCTAGATGAAACGGACAAATTCCTAGAAACACAGAGATTACACAATTGATTCAAGAAACAGAAAATCTGAACAGACGTATAAGAAATGAAGAGATGAAATCAGTAATCAAAAAGCTCCTAGCGAAGAAAATCCCAGGAACAGATGGCTTCACTGGTGATTTCTATGAATCATTTAAAGAATAATACATACCAGTTCTTCTCAGACTTGTCCAAAAAATTGAAGAAGGAACACTTCCTAACTCATTCTGTGAGGCCAGCATTATCCTGATATCAAAGCCAGACAAAGACATCACAAGAAAACTACAGACCAACATCTCTTATGAATATAGATGTAAAAATCCTCAACATAGTTTTACAAACTGAATTCAATAGAATATTGAAAGATTATACACCGCGTTCATGCAAAATTTATCCCAGGAATTCAATGGTAGTACACCAGACAAAAAGTCAGCAATGTAACATACCCTATTAATAGAATGAAGGAGAAAGAAAGAAACAAACAAACAAAAAAAACAAAAAACCCACATGATCTTCATGATTGATACAGAAAATTATTCGTCAAAATTCAACACACTTTCATGATAAAAACACTCAGAAAACCAGTGGAATAGAAGAAAATTTCCTTGACATGATAAAGGGAATTTACGAAAAATCCACAGTTAACTTTATACTCAATGGTGAAAGACTGAAAGCTTTCCCTCTAAGATCAGGAACAAGACAAGGATGCCCACTTTCACCACATCTATTCAACATTGTGCTGGAAATTCTACAGAGAAATTAGTCAAGAATAAGATAAGTATCCAAATCGGAAAAGAAGAAATAAAACTGTCTCTATTTGCAGATGATGTAATGCTACATATGGAAAATCCTAAAGACTCCATCAAAAAATAACTTGAGTTAATAAATGAATTATCAAAGTTACAGGATACACTATCAATACATAAAATCAGTTGTATTTTTATACACCAGCAATCAACAATCTGAAAAGGAAATGAAGAAAACAATTCTGTTTACAACAGCATGCAAAATGATAAATAACTAGAGATAAATTTAACCAAGGAAGTCAAAGAGCTGTGCACTGAAAACTACAAAACTTTGCTGAAAGGAATTAACGAAGACCTAAATAAATGTAAAGACATTTCGTGTTCATGAATTGGAAGACTTAATGTTGTTAAAATGTCGACACTACTCAAAGCAATCTAACTAGAAAATTGGTTGAAGTTTACATAGCTACAATGGGACCTTGTAGAAGAATTTGATAAAGTAGAACACAAGGTTTAAGAAAGGAACTAATGCAAAACCAGAAATGTGGTGTTAGGGACATCAGAAAAGAGGGATGAGATAAGAAAGATATTAAGAATACCTGGAAGGGTAATGATGGTGTGCCAGGAGGGAGAAGAGTAGGGGGAAGGCAGAGTTGAGTGGCTATACTGATTGTAGATTAAAATCAATAAACTCAACAAAGACCATTGTTTAGTATTACCCTCTCCTTTTACAGCTGTGAAAATAAAGACTTGGGTGTGTTTCAGAATCATATACTGGTTTTTTGAAATGGGACTGGGAGAGTAGCTCAAAGCCAGGGAAGTAAGAGCAAGCCTAGAAAAAAGTCACAACTTTTGGGGGAAATGAGAGGCTGAGTGCGAGGCTGTGGGAGGCACAGTTTTTCTCTGATACGGAATGTTGCTGAGAGATTGTCAGTTGGAAGAGAGCTCGCTGAAATCACAGATCGAGCACCAGGTCTGAGAGTTGCAATTCCATCTCCCAGTGAAATGCTGCTTCGGTCACTTCTATTGCTGGCTGTTTTCCTCCCAGGTGGTGACAATGAGAATGCTGTTGTTGTTAGGTGCCGTCGAGTTGGTTCCGACTCATAGCGACCCTATGCACAACAGAACGAAACACTGCCTGGTCCTGAGCCATCCTTAAAATCGTTGTTATGCTTGAGCTCATTGTTGCAGCCATTGCATCAATCCACCTCGTTGAGGGTCTTCCTCTCTTCCGCCGACCCTGTACTCTGCCAAGTACGATGTCCTTCTCCAGGGACTGATCCCTCCTGAAAACATGTCCAAAGTATGTAAGATGCAGTCTCGCCATCCTGGCCTCTAAGGAGCACTCTGGCTGCACTTCCTCCAAGACAGATTTGTTCGTTCTTTTGGCAGTCCATGGTATATTCAATATTCTTTGCCAACACCACAATTCAAAGGCATCAACCCTTCTTCGGTCTTCCTTATTCATTGTCCAGCTTTCACATGCATATAATGTGATTGAAAATACCATGGCTTGGGTCAGGCGCACCTTAGTCTTCAAGGTGACATCTTTGCTCTTCAACACTTTGAAGAGGTCCTTTGCAGCAGATTTACCCAGTGCAATGCATCTTTTGATTTCTTGACCGCTGTTGATTGTGGATCCAAGTAAAATGAAATCTTTGACAATTTCAATCTTTTCTCCATTTATCATGATGTTGCTTATTGGTCCAGTTGTGAGGATTTTTGTTTTCTTTATGCTGAGGTGTAATCCATACTGAAGACCGTGGTCTTTATCAATAAGTGCTTCAAGTCCTCTTCACTTTCAGCAAGCAAGGTTGTGTCATCTGCATAACGCAGGTTGCTAATCAGTATTCCTCCAATCCTGATGCCCCGTTCTTCTTCATATAGTCCAGCTCCTCTTATTATTTGTCCAGCATACAGATTAAATAGGTATGGTGAAAGAATACATCCTGACGCACACCTTTCCTGACTTTAAACCAATCAGTATCCCCTTGTTCTGTCCAAACAACTGCCTCTTGATCTATGTAAAGGTTCCTCATGAACACAATTAAGTGTTCTGGAATTCCCATTTTTCGCAGTGTTATCCATAGTTTGTTATGATCCACACAGTTGAATGCCTTTGCATAGTCAATAAAACACAGGTAAACATCCTTCTGGTATTCTCTGCTTTCAGCCAGGATCCATCTGACATCAGCAGTGATATCCCTGGTTCCACGTCCTCTCCTGAAACCAGCCTGAATTTCTGGCAGTTCCCTGTCAATATACTGCTGCAGCCGTTTTTGAATGATCTTCAGCAGAGTTTTGCTTGCGTGTGATATTAATGATGTTGTTCTATAATTTTCACATTCAGTTGGATCACTTTTCTTGGGAATAGGCATAAATATGGATCTCTTCCAGTCAGTTGGTGAGGAAGTTGTCTTCCATATTTCTTGGCATAGATGAGTAAGCACGTCCAGTGCTGCATCTGTTTGTTGAAACATCTCAATTGATATTCCATCAATTCCTGGAGCCTTGTTTTTCGCCAGTGCCTTCCGAGCAGCTTGGACTTCTTCCTTCAGTACCATCGGGTCCTGATCATATGCCACCTCTCGAAATGGTTGACTATCGACTAATTCTTTTTGGCATAATGACTCTGTGTATTCCTTCCATCTTCTTTTGATATTTCCTGCATCGTTTAATATTTTCCCCATGGAATCCTTCACTATTGCAACTCGAGGCTTGAGTTTTTTCTTCAGTTCCTTCAACTTGAGAAATGCCGAGCGTGTTCTTCCCTTTTGGTTTCCCATCTCCAGCTCTTTGTACATGTCATTATAATACTTTACATTGTCTTCTTGAGAGGCCCTTTGAAATCTTCTGTTCAGTTCTTTTACTTCATCAATTCTTCCTTTTGCTTTAGCTGCTCGACGCTCAAGAGCAAGTTTCAGAGTCTCCCCTGACATCCATCTTAGTCTTTTCTTTCTTTTCAATGACCTCTTGCTTTCTTCATGGATGATGTCCTTGATATCATTCCACAGTTCATCTGGTCTTCAGTCACTAGTGTTCAATGTGTCAAATCTATTCTTGAGATGTTCTCTAAATTCAGGTGGGATATACTCAAGGTCATATTTTGGCTCTTGTGGACTTGCTCTGATTTTCTTCAGTTTCAGCTTGAACTTGCATAGGAGCAATTGATGGTCTGTTCCACAGTCGGCCCCTGGCCTTGTTCTGACTGATGATATTGAGCTTTTCCATCTGCTCTTTCCACAGATGTAGTCGATTTGATTTCCATGTGTTCCATCTGGTGAGGTCCATGTGTATAGTCGCCGTTTATGTTGGTGAAAGAAGGTATTTGCAACGAAGAAGCCGTTGATCTTGCGAAATTCTATCATTCAATCTCCATTATTGTTTCTATCACCAAGGCCATATTTTCCAACTACTGGTCCTTCTTCTTTGTTTCCAATTTTCGCATCCAATCACCAGTAATTATCAACACATCTTGATTGCATGTTCGATCAATTTCAGACCGTAGCAGCTGATAAAAATCTTCTATTACTTCATCTTTGGCCCTAGTGGCTGGTGCATAAATTTGAATAATAGTCCTATTAACTGGTCTTCCTTGTAGCCATATGGATATTATCCTATCACTGACAGCATGGTACTTCAGGATAGATCTGGAAATGTTCTTTTTGACAATGAAATGCAACACTGTTCCTCTTTGAGTTGTCATTCCCAGCATAGTAGACTACAGGATTGTCTGATACAAAATAGCCAATACCAGTCCATTTCAGCTCACTAATTTTTTTTTTTAATGCCTAGGATATTGATGTTTATGCGTTTCATTTCATTTTCAATGATTTCCAATTTTCCTAGATTCATACTTCGTACATTCTAGGTTCCAATTATTAATGGATGTTTGCAGCTGTTTATTCTCATTTTCAGTCCTGCCACATCAGCAAATGAAGGTCCCGAAAGCTTTACTCCATCTACATCATTAAGGTCGCCTCTACTTTGAGGAGGCAGCTCTTCCCCAGTCATCTTTTGAGTGCCTTCCAACCTGGGGGGCTCATCTTCTAGCACTGTATCAGACAATGTTCCACTGCCATTCATAAGGTTTTCACTGGCTAATGCTTTTCAGAAGTAGACTGCCGGGTCCTTCTTCCTAGTCTGTCTTAGTGTGGAAGCTCAGCTGAAACCTGTCCTCCGTGGGTGACCCTGCTGGTGTCTGAATACCGGTGACATAGCTTCCAGCATCACAGCAACACACAAGCCCCCACAGTACAACAAACTGACAGACACGTGGAGGATGGTAAGGATAATTCTGGCAGCTCCCGGCAAGGGTGTGATGGGGTCTGGGTAAAAGCATGCTGCACTGACCCAAGTGCATTTTGATACCTAAGCGTCTTGGGTACTCCTGTCTCCAGCTCTTCAACCTTGTTCTGGAGGTTGGGGCTGGAGCCTGAGACCCTGGGGCAGGCAAATATCTCAGGCTTCATGTGCTTTTCAGACTCTGATTTTTTTTTTCCATGTGCATTCTTTCTCACTCCCTCCTGCTTCTCCCCTTCTCATTATTCTTATTCTTCTATGATGTACAGGCTTCCAGGGGCCGATCTCCTTCTACCTCATCCAGATCTCGTCCTTTGCCAACAGTACCTGGATGTGAAATCAAGCCTCAGCCTTGGTTGAATGACTTACAGATTCATGGCTGGATTAGTGACTCAGGCCCCGTTATTTTCCTGAAGCCCTGGTCCAAGGACAACTTCAGCCATGAGGAGATGTCAGATCTGGAGGGGCTATTTCGAGTCTACTTCATTGGATTTATTTGGGAAATACGGGACTTTGCCAGTCAATTCTAGTTGGAATGTGAGTCATGGTGGGATTCTCAATGACTTTTTTCTGTCTCTTTGTTTGGACTGCCACTCCTGTTATCTTTCTCTTCTCCCCACTACATCCAACTGCATGCACACTTCTCTAGAGTAGTCTCCTGCCCTGGCTCCACAACTCCACGCAGTATTTCAGATTCTTGTCACCTCCAGGTCTCTTCTATGCTAGATGAAGTCTCTTCCTTTCTAACCATCTCCTGCTTTGCCTAGTGTGAAGCCCATTTCTCTCAACTCTCAAACCTCACATTCCCTAACCTGTGCCTGACTGTCAGTGTGACCTCCTCCTCCGATATGTCTCTTCTACTCTCTCCTCCCCTGGCCCTCCTCTCAATATAATCCTTTCATTCATCCTGACTCCCTCACCCCAGTCCTTCCCACTCTGCACCTGTGCTAACCACCACACCAATCCTTCCACTCTGCACCTGTGCTAACCACCATATACTTATACAGCAAGCCCTGCCTCCCCATGATGATGCACAAACTGCTCCCCAATGCTCTTATCTCTCTAAATGCTGTAAGTGATATTTGGCTGATCATTTAACATCCCAGATATTTCTCCCCACCAAAAATCCTAGGTCTATTCCTTATCCCTTCCTTTTGTATTTGCTGTTGAGTAACTTTCTGTTCTCCTATTATGCAGATCCATTTCAGATCCAGGGCAGAGCAGATTGTGAGCGAGTCCTGGGGAGGCCCCAGTAAGTTATCTGAAGGGAGCTTTAGGAGGACTGGATTTCCTGAGCACCCAGAATCATTCATGTGCACTGGCCCCAGTGGGCGGCAGGAGGGCAAAGCAATTTTGTACACTATGCAGTCAGTACCAAGGAATCAGTGATACCATGGAGAATCTCCTCTACAAAGACTGCCCCTAATTTCTCTTGAGTGTTCTTGATGCAGAAAAGGCGGATCAGCAGAGGCAAGGTTTGTGCCACTCTCTCCCCAAGATTTTCTATGCCACTTTCCACAAAGTCCTTAAACTTAGGAATAGGAAGATACCCAGAGGGAAAGAGGCCTAAAGAATTATGCATATAGTTGTAGTTCCCAGAGGAGTAGAAAGGGGTCACTGTCCAAAGCTGTGGGTGTCTGAGTCTCTATGCTCTGGACTGGAATCCTAATTTGAACACTCTCCCACCCCAGAGAAGCCCGAGGCTTGGCTGTCCAATGGCCCCTCTCCTGGTCCTGGCCGTCTGCTGCTGGTGTGCCATGTCTCAGGATTCTACCCGAAGCCCGTGTGGATGATGTGGATGTTGGCAGAGCAGGAACAGCCAGGCACTTGGCGAGATGATGTCCCACCCAATGCTGATGGGACCTGGTATCTCCGAGTAACCCTGGATGTGGCAGCTGGTGAGGCAGCTGGCCTATCTTGCCAAGTGAAAAACAGCAGTCTAGGTGGCCAGGATATTGTCCTCTATTTGGGTGAGAAAGTGAGAAAGAACTGGTGTCCACCAAAGATGGGAGATGTTCCTCAAACATAGAGGGAGAAGCTGGGAAGAAGTGGTGCTTGACAGATGAGAGGGACAGGAACTGACAGAGAGGGGCAGAGAGAGACACAGATACACAAATGTAGACACACACACACACAAGGACACAGAGAGAGAGAGAGAGGAAGAGAGGGAGAAAGAGAGATTGAGAGATCCATTGATCTCTGGGCCAAGCAGGTAAAAAAACAGGTGATCTAAGATATAGAATATGAAGGACCTGTAGATTGGGTGGGGAGAGTAAGAGAGAGACAAAGGATAGATATGTAATATCCTGGATTACGAGAAAGGGAGTTGGAATGTCAGCATATATTGAAGCAGGTGGATGGTGGTGCTGGCACTTGGGTGGGCAAAGTAAGCCCTGGAAAATCAGAGAATGGAATTTGAAGTGACATCCTTATGTCCTCTCCCAATTACCAGAACATCCCATCTCTGTCAGCGTGATCTGTGTGGCAATCCTTCTGATCCTTCTGACAGGCCTTGCATTACGGTTTAGTAAGCACTGGTGAGTTCTAATTTTTTTAATCTATTCTTTTTCACCCCTCTCATTCTTTTTCGCTGCTTATTTTAGCCTCAGTCTTTCCACTAGGCCGTTTCCCCTTTCTCCGCAACTCCCATGTCCTTTTGTCTGAGCTAATTTTTATTTGTGTTCTTAAAAGGTCATATCATGATATTCCACAGGCCCTTGTCACGTTTTCTCCCGCATTAGGAAAAGAGCCCAGAAGCCTAGAGGCTGAAGCTTTTGGCCAGGGTCAAAAGAGAATTTATCTATCAGCAGAAAAAATAACTTAAAAATTGCAAATTTATTATTAGCCAGTACCAATAGTAAGATGTTCAAGTGTGAGAAAGAATGTTCTCAGAATAAACGAATTATACTATACACAACTTAATGGTGGTATTCATTTACCTTCCTATTTTAAAGCTTTCTTTCTGCTTCTGCTTAAGTATCACTTGTCAAAGAAGGCTAAATATAATTGTGCAGGAATAATTGTATTTACAGAGATGCTGAGCCTTTGTAATGTAATTTCTCTGTATCTGCCTGGATGGCTGTCTAACCCTCTAGGCCCAGCTGAGATGCTACTTCTTCCAGGAAGCCTTCCTTAGTGCCACAGATAGAAGCAACCCTGCCTTGTCTGGAGTCACGTAGAAAACCACTTTTCTCTGTACTCATGGCATTGTAGTTATTTTGTTTTTTCTTCCTCTTCTGTTTTGTAAGTTCTTGAGGGCAGTGTTTGGTGTATGTGGGGCCCTGGAAAGTTCTCTTATCTGCATCTTCATTTTCTCAGTAAAAATGATCTGAGTTGATATAATTACCAAGTTAATAGTTTTTTTTTCTTGTTCTCTCTTTCCTTCCCTTTGCCCCACCAGTTGACACTCTAGATCTTCTTATTAAAATACTTCTCACTTAGTCAAAAGTCACTATGCTCCTCTGCTTTCCTTGTTTCTGCTCAGAGCCCCTCTGGAGAAAGTGATCTTTGCCATGATGACAGTTATAGCCTAGCTACACAGAATCACTAGGTTTGGGACTCCTGCTCCTCATTTTCCAGTGAGAATGAGGGAGAGACAGTGTGTGTGAGGACTAATAAAGTAGGTGGTGTTAACTTTTCAATTAAAGAATCAGGAAGTTGGTTCTTGCCTTCAGGGACCTTGAGCATCTACGCTGTAGAAGTTCAGTCCTGTCTTTGATTTGTGGTTTGTTTATACATTTCCTTGCCCACTCCATAGTTTTCTAGAACTTGCCTTTTAAAAATATCCAAACTCCTTTTTATTAAAACACAGATGAGGGAAGAATCCGAGTTTACTTTTTATAGAGAGCTTTGGAAGGGAAATCAGGACAAGCAGAAGTTCTGAAGAAGCCAGGGTTTTCTAGAAACAGTTTTCTCATCTGAATATTTAAAGGCGACCTGGTGTATCAGGAGTTGGGAAAAAAAGGGAAAAGACTTGAAAAGGGTAGGACATGGCTGAAAACAGCTTTCTTTCTCTGTGTTAGCATAGTTGGTTGCTTTTTTAGGATGTGTCCAACTCTACCCCACCTTGTAGATCAGCCAGTATTGTATGTTTGGCTGCACTCTCAGCCACAGGCCTTGTCTCTGATTATTCTGTGGTTCTCTGATTGTGGATCACTAACCAGCAACAGCCCCAGCAGCAATTTCCCTATCAGCTCTATTAGAAATAAAGTAGACAAATGGACCCCTTTCTCCCATGCTGTCTATCTATATCTCATCTGCTTTGAATTCTGGAGGGGGAAAAGATGTTACTTATTGGGTTCTACATTAACCAGGGTAGCTAGGATGTCTTGTAGGTATAAACAAAATTTGGAATATAGAGGCTTAGCATAAGACAGTTTATTTCTCATGCAGGCAAGCTCCTGTAGGTTCTGCTGCCCTTCTCTGTCTCACAGTTCTGCTATCTGGAACAGGTTACCTCCAAGCTGGTTCTGCAAGGCAAGATGATCACATGTGATGTTTCAAAAGCCCAGCCTGGAAGTGGCTTACATCTCCAGCACACAGTCCGTTGGCCAGAACTCAGTCATATCACCCCAATCTAATTGCAAGGGAGCAGGAAAAAAGTTTTTCCTGTTGACCTATGTAGAAAAAAATGCACTAAATACTTGTTCTTGTTAGCCACTGTCAAGTCTATTCCAACTCAAGGCAATCTTACGTACAATGAAGCAAAATGTTTCCTTTCCTGCACCATCCTCACTATTACTGGCATGTTCAAGTCCATCGTTGTGGTTACTGTGCCAATATGTCACACCAAACGTCTCCTGTGCCCTCCTTGGCCCTCTACTCCACCAAACATGATGTCCTCTTCCAGTGATTGATCCTTTCTGATGACACGTCCGAAGCACGTCAGATAATCTGTTACTATCCATGAGGTTTTTATTGGCTAATTTTTGGAAGTATATCACCAGATCTTTCTTCCTCGTCCATCTTAGTCTGAAAGCCCTGCTGAAACCTGTCTGCCATGGGTGATCCTGCCAATATTTGAAACACTGGTGGTTTAGTTTCTAGCACCAGAGCAATATGCAAGACACCATAGTACAACAAACTGACTGACCGGTGGTGGTCATGAAACAGGCTGCTCAGCCATGTCTTGAACAGTACCTGAGCCAATTTTTTTTCCTTCTTCTTTCTTCTTTCTCTCCTTTCCCTCCCCTAGCCCATCCCTGCCTCCAAGTAAGATCCTGATGTTAGCTCCCCAAATGGTTAAGTGTTGGCCAATGTTTCCTCTAAGACTGTGGAAAACAAGTGATATTGATCTAAGCCTGTCAAATAAGAGGAAGGATGGCGCCAGCTACCCCCTGAGCTGATGGGATAATGGCAGGAAAGATCAACATGTTTGAGATACTCCCACCAAAACCAAACAGAAGAAAGAGAGCGCACATTCCACAAGTCCCTAAAACTTATGGCCCCTTTTCCCTTAAAAACCCGAACCCATCGGTAGTCTGGTGAGACAGACGACTTTAGAAGGAGATCATTCCCCTCTGTCTCCATATACCGTATATCTAATAAAGCTCTTGCTACCCACCTCACCCCTGTCTCAAGAATTGGCTATTTGCGGCAGGCGGCTCTAACTCGCGAAATTGCGGTAACTGTTATGTATCTGCTGCAGTTGTTGTTGCTGTTATTAGGTGCCAACAAGTCCATTTCAGCTCCTAGTGATCTCACATGACATGGTAGAACTCCCCTGTAGGGTTTGCCACTGACAATAAGATAAAAGTGTGAGCAAAGATGAAGTCTTGTCAGTACACAATACTGAGGAAGCCAGCACAACCTGTCCAAGGAAAGGTCATGGTAGCTCCATAGACACATCCAAACTGCCTGAGGGACTGATTGCTGGGCTGAGGGCTGTGGGGACCATGATCTTGGGGGAATATCTAGCTCTTTTGGCATAACATAGTTTATAAACAATATGTTCTACATTCTGCTTTGGTGAGTAGCATCTGTGATCTTAAAAGCCTGTGAGTGGCCATCTAGAATATTCCACTGGTCTCACCCCTTCAGTGAGAGCAAGGAAAAATGAAGAAAACTACAGACACAAGGGAAAGATTAGTCCAAAGGACTAATGGACCACATCTACCATGGCCTCCACCAGACTGAATCCAGTACAATGAGACGGTGCTGGGTCACCACCACTGACTGCTCTGACAGGGATCACAATAGAGGGCTCCAGATAGAGCTGCAGAAAAATGTAGAACAAAATTCTAACTCAAAAATAAAGACCAGACTTGCTGGCCTGAAACAGACTGGAGAAACCCAGAGAGTATGACCCTCGGATACCCTTTCAGCTCAGTAATGAGGTCACTCCTGAGGTTCACCCTTCAGCCAAAAATTGAACAGGCCCATGGAACAAAACCAGACTAAAGGGGTGCACCAGCCCTGGGGCAGGGACTGGAAGGCAAGAAGGAACAGGAAAGCTGGTAATAGGGAACCCAGAGTTGAGAAGGGAGAATGTTGACCTGTCTCGGTGTTGTTAACCAATGTCATAGAACAATGTATGTACTAACTGTTTGATGAGAAACTAGTTTGTTCTGTAAACCTTCATCTGAAGTACAAGTAAGAAAAAAAAAAAGATGAAGTTTTATGTTTATGAATGGCTTAGATGGGGCTTGTTCTTAGATGTGTTTGTAGTTCATGTCGTTGTTGTTGTTAGGTGCCATGGAGTTGGTTCTGACTCATAGCAACCCTATGCACAATAGAGTGAAACACTGCCTGGTCCTGCGCCATCCTTACAATAGTTGTTATGCTTGAGCCTATTGTTGCAGCCACCGTGCCAATCCATCTCATTAAGCGTCTTGCTCTTTTCCGCTGACCCTGTACTCTGCCAAGCATGATATCCTTCTCCAGGGACTGATCCCTCCTGACAACATGTCCAAAATACGTAAGACACAGTCTTGCCATCCTTGCTTCTAAGGAGCATTCTGGTTGTACTTCTTCCAAGACAGATTTGTTCATTCTTTTGGCAATCTGTGGTATATCCAATATTCTTCTCCAACATCACAGTTGAAAGGTGTCAATTCTTCTTTGGTCTTCCTTATACATTGTCCAGCTTTCACATGCATATGATGTGATTGAAAATACCATGGTTTGGGTCAGGTACACTGTAGTCATCAGGGTGATATCTTTGCTTTTCAACACTTTAAAGAGGCCCTTTGAAGCAGATTTGCCCAAAGCAATGTCTCTTTTGATTTCTTGCCTGCTGCTTCCATGGGTGTAGATTGTGGATCCAAGTAAAATGAAATCCTTGACAACTTCAATCTTTTCTCCATTTATCAGGATGTTGCTTATTGGTCCAGTTGTGAGGGTTTTTGTTTTCTTTATGTGGAGGTGTAATCTATACTGAAGGCTGTGGTCTTTGATCTTCATTAATAAGTGCTTCAAGTCCTCTTCACGTTCAGCAAGCAAGGTTGTGTCATCTGCACAATGCAGGTTGTTAATGAGTCTTCCTCCAATCCTGATGCCCCATTCTTCTTCAGAAAGTTCAGCTCGTATTTGCTCAGCATACAGATTTAATAGGTATGGTGAAAGGATACAACCGTGACACACGCTTTTCCTGACTTTAAACCACTCCGTATCCCCTTGTTCTGCCCGAACAACTGCCTCTTGATCTACGTAAAGGTTCCTCATGAGCACAATTAAGTGTTCTGGAATTCCCATTCTTCGTAATGTTCTCCATAAATTGTCGTGATCCACATAGTCGAATGCCTTTGCACAGTCAATAAAACACAGGTAAACACTCTTCTGGTATTCCGTGCTTTCAGCAAGGATCCATCTGACATCAGCAGTGATACCTCTGGTTCCATGTCCTCTTCTGAATCCAGCCTGAGTTTCTTTGTTAAGGTATTAGATATTTGGCAATTGTAGTTCATAGAAATTGCCAAATATCTAAAGCCCTAACAAAGAGAGCTCAGTGAGTGTGGTTTCCAGTCTCATTGTTAACATTGAGAAATCTGAGCAAAAAATGATATTACATATTGGGTTTTAAGTGACTTCTTGCATTCAGTGAATTATTTCAAATTATTTAAGGACACTACTATAATAAGCTGAAATTGACTCAGTGGCAATGAGTTTGGTTTTTTGGTTTTTATAATATGAACAGGAGCCCTGGTGACACAATGGTTAAGCATTCAACTGCTAAGTGAAAGATTGGCAATTCTTACCCACCAGTGGGTCCACAGAAGAGAAGACTCTGTGATGTGCTCCTGTAAAGAGTGAAAAAAAAAAGAGTACAGCCAAGAAAACTGTATGAGTCAGTTCTGTTCTATCCTACAGAGTTGCTGTGAGTGGAATCAGCACCACAGCACACAACAACAGCAACAACAACATAAATGCATTGCCTGCATCTCACCAAGATTTTGTGGACATGTTTTCACATGTATTAACAACTCAGGGTTATTTGTAAATCACCAACCAACTTTCAAATAAACAATGTAAGTAAATTTGAGCAATAACAGATGTTGTCCTTCTTTGGCAATGCATTTTTTTTCAGATCACAACATTTAACTCCAACATGCATTTTTATGGACTCCCCATGTATATATTCTCTTTGAAAGCTGCATTTTCCAACTACCACCATACAACACAGAGTTCAGCCACCAGGTTGAAATGCACTTTCTGAACCTCAATTTATGGACATGCCAGGACTTTGGCAGTCAAAATGCTTCTCTAGAGAACATCGTTCTGAACAGGCTTGTATCTGGGGATTTTATACATTGAAATGGCATTGATCACAATGCATTTTACGTTTTGGTTTAAATGTGTTTCTTTTTCTGTAGTTTAAAAGCTCCTTGATTGCAGCAATTACTTTCTCCATATGTTCATATATGCCTAGTAAGATACCTGGTGCCAAGTACACGTTGAGTGATTTTTAGGTGAGTGAATATATGAATGAAGATCAATAGAAGGTTTTATTCTTTATATGTTTCATGCTCCTGTGCACTCTGGAATGGCTGGAGTTTCATCTCTAAGGACATTGGAGAGTTACGTACAGTTTATACAGATGCATGTGGAAAACATAGGATATTCCATGAAAGCAAATTCTCAAATTTATAAATGAGCCAACGAAAATTAAGAGATGAGAATGGTGGTGAAATAAAAGGACAAATGGAAAAAAGAATACTTAGAGGACATTAAAAAAGAAGAAGCATAAGATGGAGTGACAAAGAAGAGATGACATGAGAGTCTAGCAGCAGACTTGAATGGGTAAGCTGGAAGAATTGTGGTCTGATAAAACAAGCAGGAATCATGGAAACCAGTTAGTTCCTACTTTTTATTGTTTAGATGAGACATGAAATTCAAGAGAGGTGACCCAACCAAAAACCCATTGCCATCAAGTTGATTCTGACTCATATTGACCCTGTAGGACAGAGTAGAACTTGCCCACAGAGTTTCCAAGGAGCTCCTGGTGGATTTGAACTACCAACCTTTTGGTTAACAACTGTAACTCTTAACCGCTACACCACCAGGGTTTCCCAAGAGACGTGAAGTGGCCCTTAAATGTCACATGCAACTTTGTCCACAGTAGTTTTGTAAGTGAAGTAGACAGGATGGGGGTAGTGATAGAAAAAAAAAAATTTTTTTTTTTTAAGAGCTAAAATCCAGAGATGAGAGGGTAATGTTAAGACAGAGCTGGAGGAAAAATGAGAGATTGAGTAGTAGGAGGCTCAGGGTCATGGGAAACAGTAGATTTTCATTGTTATAGGCAGTAGCTGAAAGGGAGGATTGTCTGTTGGTAGTGGAAGGAAGTTACAATAGAGATACTGAGGGGACGATTTGCTGAGAACAGAAATCAAAGACCATCTTTGCTGAGAGAAAGAAACACCTGCAAATGAAATGCTGTTTCTGCAACTTCCATTGCTAGCTGTGTTCCTTCCAGGTGGCAACAATGAGGAAGGTAAGCATTGCTCTGTCAATTCTCAGAATGTGGAACTGGGTAGAAATGTGGCGGACTTTCCCAAGATGTGTCTGGTCACGAAGGATACCAGAGTACTTAGAATCTGAGCATTCCTGTCTCATGGTCTGCTTTATTCTTTCAGATGCTGGCCACAGATCATGGGGCCCTGTATTAAACAAATGTCATAGCTAATCCCATCCACCCTCTTACTTGATCTTTTATTACCCACAGCTATCCAGGAACCCATCTCATTCCAACTCATCCAGATCTCATCCTTTGCTAATCAAACCTGGGCACAAAATCAGGGCTCAGGTTGGCTGGATGAGTTGCAGACTCACAGCTGGGAGAGTGAATTAGGCAGTATAATTTTCCTGCACACCTGGTCCAAGGGCAACTTCAGCGACGAAGAGCTGATGGATCTGGAGCTGCTCTTCCGTGTCTATTTCATTGGTTTTATTCGGGAGGTTCAAGACCATGCCAGTGCATTGAAGTTGGAATGTAAGTGCAATGCAGTCAGCTAAGGGAATTCTTCAGAAGGCTTTTCTATTTCTGGGGAACAGCTTCTACTCCTTTCTGGACCATTTCCCATTATCTCTACCCCACCATAAATATCTGCATACATAAACCTTTTGGGGCATGTTCCAAACACAGCCTCCTTAAAATTTCCTAGTCTCTTGTTACCTCTGGGATTCTGTTTTTATTTTTTTAATGTTTTATGCTTAGTATTTTTTAAATTGTATTTTTGGTGAAGGTTTACACAGCAAATTAGGTTCCCATTTAACAATTTCTATACATATCATTCAGTGACATTGGTTACAGTTTTCACAATATGTCACCATTCTCATCATTTCCATTCTGGCTGTTCTGTTTCCATTAATCTAGCTTCTCTGCCCCCTACCCCTTACCTTCTCATCGTGGCTTTATGGTAAATATTAACTGTTATCATATAGATGATTATTTAAAGGAGCACGGTACTCACAGGTGATATTGTTTATTTTATGTGCCAGTCTATCATTCGGCTGAAAGAGGACTCCCAGGAGTGGGTTTAACACTATAAGGTATTTCAGGGTGGTAGTCTCGGGGGATCCTCTAGTCTCTACCAGTCCAATAAGTCTGACTTTTTTAGGAATTTGAGGTTTGTTCTACATATTTCTCCCATTCTATCTGGGACCAACTATTGTGTCCCTGTTAGAATTGTTGTTGATGGTAGCCAGGCACCATCTAGTTCTTCTGGTCTCAGGATAGATTAGGCTGTGGTTCATATGTGCTATTAGTTCTGTAGTCTAGTTTCTGGGATCTTGTTTCTTTCTTTTTTTGTGTGGTAGATATATATGTAACAAAAAACTTTCCATTTCCACATTCTTCACATGTACAGTTCGGTGATAATAAATTATGTTCATCAGGTTGTTCAGCCATCATCCTTATAGAATCCTCTTTTCTCGTGCTTTTTTGTCTTTCCCAGTGGTCTCCCTCCCATGCCTTAAAATCTAGAGGCATACAATTCACCTACTCTGTGCTCGACTCCCTTAAAATATCATCTCTTTCCTCATTCCATTTTGTCAGTGATATGTTTACAGACCAACAACCATTATGACCCATTTCATTCACCCTAGAATGCTGTACTCTCACCTCCCTGACAGAAGTTCGTCTCATCCTCTGACCTATAATCATATGTCTCACTTACTAGTTCTGCAAACCTTCTTCAAATCAATCTCCTCTCACATGATGCATTTATCTCTCATCCTCACCCCTGCCCCATTTTCACCAATTCTTTCTCTTCTTCCTGATCAAATACATATTTTAGCCCACTCTCACACACATATCAAAACTTCCTCCTGCTCCCCTTCCTTAGAAGGCCCAGGTCCTTATATTCTTCCTTTAAATTTTTCATTTGGTCTCTTTCTTTCCTTTCTTCCTCCAATGCACCACCTCTAGACCCCTTTACGCTACAGGTGTCTCTTGGCTGTGAGCTGCATTCCAGGGAGACCCCAAAAAGCTTCTTCCATGTAGCTTATCAAGGGTCAGATTTCCTGAGCTTCCAGAACATGTCCTGGGTGCCATCTCCAGAGGGAGGGAGTAGGGCCCAGAATGTGTGCAATCTAATCAATCAGTACCAAGGCATCCAGGAGATGGTGCACGGGCTCATCAGGAACACCTGCCCCCGATTTGTCTTGGGTCTCCTGGACGCAGGGAAGATGTATCTCCAGAGGCAAGGTCAGTTCATTCCCTTCTTCCAAGATTTTTCTATTCAAGTCTTGATCCTTCCCATTATCACCTTAAAACTTGGGATGAGAAAGACGAGGAGAGGGAGAAGGGTTACTGGGCAACAGTTTCCTAAAAGCGGGGAAAAGATAGCTATGCCTATTAAAGTAACATCTGACCCCCTAAGCTGTGTGTGAGGAGCCCTGGTGGTACAGTGGTTAAGAAATCGGCTGCTAACCAAAAGGTCAGTGATTCGAATCCACCAGCCACTCCACAGGAGAAAGATGTGGCAGTCTGTGCTTCCATAAAGATTTACAGCCTTGGAAACCCTATGGGCCAGTTCTCCTCTGTCCTATAGGGTTACTATGAGTCGGAATCTACTCGCTGGCAATGGGTTTTTTGGTTAAGCTGGGTGTTAGAGTTCTCATCTGAATACCTTTGTTCCCTCTGCAGTGAGGCCACAGGCCTGGCTTTCCAGTAGCCCCACCCTTAGTCCTGACTGGCTGTTGCTGGTTTGTCATGTCTCTGGCTTCTACCCAAAGCCTGTTTGGGTGATGTGGATGCGGGGTGAGCAGGAGCTACCAGGCACTAAACAAGGAGGTATCCTTCCCAATGCTGATGGGACATGGTATCTTTGGGTCATCCTGAATGTGAAGGCTGAGGATGTGGCTGACCTCTCTTGCTGGGTGAGGCACAGCAGTCTGGGCAGTGAGGACATCATCATCTCCTGGGGTAAGTAAAAATGGAGGCTGACAGTGTGCGAAGATAGTCCTTGAGCTAGAGTGTAGGACAGAGGAAAGTTTGAAGATATTAGGACTAGGTGTAGGGGTGGGGAGGAGAGGAAGGAATTCAAGAAGGAATAAATATGGGCGATTCAAGGAACAGAGGGTTGAAAGTGAGTGTCTGTCGGATGTAGGAGATTTGGGAGGAGGTAAGGAGTCCTTCCCTGAATAGGGATGGACAAAATGTGACTGAAATGGAAGGTGGATGATGGATGCGAGTGATATCCAATGCACATACTAAGGTAGGGGAATCAATGGATGGAGTAAAATTGAAAATAAATTTGAAATGACCTTTGTCTTTCAAATCCATAGGACACCACATCTCAATGAACTTGACCCCGCTGGCAGTGGTAGTGCCCCTGACGCTTCTGATAGGCCTTGCATTATGGTTTAAGAAGCGCTGGTGAGTTCTTTGTATTTCCTCATCTATTCCCAATTTTTTATTCCATCTTTTCTGTTTTCTTCTTTCAGCACTTTAGTCTTTACCATCTTCCTCTCTTTTCTTTATTCTCCACTTTCAACATCTCTGTTCTTTCACAGTTCTTATCAGGACATCCTGTGAGCCTCTTTACCATGCCTCCTCCAACGGAACAGGAGTACAACAGTCCAGGAGATCAGCAAAAATACTGATGCCAAATACTTTCTAACCTCCAATTAAATGTGTTTTTATGTTTCTGCTTAATGATCATTTGTTGAATAAAAATGAGTTCCGTATCTGTAACTCTGCATGCAATGACTTTGTATAAATATCTATTTTTTCAACTGTATTCAGCCTTCAAAGCCCATTTCTGATGTCACTTCTTTCACAGGTGTTCAGTGATTCACAAGTCAGAAGCAGTCTCTCTCTCTCTCTCTTCTGAGTTCCCACAGTACTTTAACTGTACTCTGCCGCATTTAATCCTTTCTCCCTATCCAGCATTGAAATGATTTAGGCCTCTTTCTCCCTTCTAAAGTTTAAGCCCCTTGAGGGAAAGGATCTTGAGAAGTGTCTTAGCTGCATATAATATGTGCTCATCAAAAAACAAAACAAAACAAAACCCACATATTCAAAGTAAATTAACTGTCAGGTTGGTAGTATTTTCTCATTCTTTTGAAACATTGATTTTTTTCCTTTTTCTTTAAATGCTTCTTAGTTGGCCAAGAAATTCCACACTCTATTAGTTCCTTCATTTCTACCTTGAACCTTTAAGGAAAAATACAGACAGCCAATTCTTTCATATGCACACACACACAGATATGCACACGTATTGGAAACACAATAAGAGAACGAGAAAGAGAGACAGAAAGAGAAAAGTGAGAGAAACAATTACGGATGAAGAGTGGTGGGGCAGATATGTCACTGAATGTTCGAAAAAAAGAAGAAAGAGAGCTGGTCCTCAGAATTGGGGTGGGATCAAGGCAAAGGATATATATGGATAACAAATACTCTAAAGAGTGGTGCTATTTGAGTTAGTCTTGGTTAAACTTTAGTTACTTTAGCATTCATTCACTAACTCAACTAATTTTTTTAAGTACAGTTTATGAGGCAAGCACGTAATAGCGTATATGTCAGTGGGTGAAAAACAGATATCATGCCCACCCTCCGGAAATTGCAATGTTTGTTTAATCTGTTTGCCTTTTTTATAGCTTTTTTTTTTTGTTCCTTTTAAACAATTTTTAATAAACTTTATTGATGTTTAATTTACATACAATAACTCACCCATTTTAAGCGTTCAGTTAAATGCATTTTGATAAATATGTATACCTATGTAAGCATTACCACAGACAAGATATAGAACATTTCCATCACCCCATGGCCGCTTGTGCCCATTTGTAGTCAATGCCACAACCAACTTAGTATCCTTGCAATTACTGATCTGCTTTGCACCTCTTAAGCTTAGATTTGTCTTTCTCATAGTTTTAAGAGAATTGAAATAAACTGTATGTATTCTTTGTGACTGGCTATTTTTTTCCCCTTATTCTTTGTGTCTGGCTGTTTTTTTCCCCTTAGTATATGGTTATAAGTCATCCATGTTGTTGAGTGTATCAGTAGTCTGTTCCTTTTTATTGCTGAATAGAATTCCATGAAAGGATATATAGTCATTGTTATTTTTGTCCATCTGCTCTTTGTTTCTAGTTTGAATTTCTTATAAATAAAATCACTGATGTCATTTTGGTGTTTGTGTTGTGTTTGTTTCTTTAGTGAACTGCCTGAACTAATTCTGTAGAATCTGCCCAGCTTCTTCCCCTATAAGTTTGTAGCCAATCATGTCTTTGCTCAGTTTTTTTTTTTTTTCATTTTAAGCCTGGGTTCCTAGGAGTCATATCTGGGTAGCATAGGTTAGTGGTAAGCCAATATTGTGTCAGAAATTGTTCCTGTACACCTTAAGCCAGTAAGACTGCCCACCCTTTGGTGAAGGGATCTGTGGGTTGGTTGGAGCACACAGTCAACTTTCAAGCAGTTCACAATCTGCCCTGGCTTCTACTTTCTCTTTGTGCAGGGTCTCGTGTCTAGGCAGGGATGATTAGATAACCTTGGCTTTTCTGGCCTCTTCTGATCATGCACACAGCCCTGCACATGCCTGAAGCCTTCCAAACCTCCAGCAATATGTAGGAGTTTATCAAAGCCCACTGTGACTCCCAGATGTCCTTGTTTAATTTTCAGCGGTTCTGTTGCTTGTCTAAATCAATACTGCAGCTTCAGGCAGCTGAAATATAGTCCTTCAATTTGTAACACCAATTGCTATTGTTTTTTTACTTTGTCCCTGTGCATGGGGCTTGTCCGTGGAGCTACAAATAAGGTCTACTCTTTTGGTGATAGCAAGGCTGCTGGTCCTCAGCCTACTGTACCACCAAGCTGTAGGAAGGATGAGAGTAGCCAGTATTAAAATCCCACAGACCCCTGGTGATCTTACCGAGGTTCAGGTAGTTACTCTTAAATAAACGCTTCTCAATTTGTGGTATTTATTTGATCATTTTACAGAATTCTAAAATGGTTTATTTTGAAACTTTGTCTAGTATTATCAATTTTTGGAGAGAGGACTTGGTAGGCTCCTTACTCTACCATTCCAGAAGCCCCACTCCATGTAGACCTTTTGTAAACTCAAAAATTAATCAAAGAAAAATATTAATTTCTAAAAAGTGAAAGCAAAATGTAAAAATGAGCATAATTATTTATCAGGTTGGTGGCATCACCGCACAGAGTGGGACAATTTCAAGTGACTTTAAAGCACAATCATTTGACTGTACTTTCCGAGGGTGATATACTCTAATGTAAAAAAAAAAAAAAAAAAAAAGCCAAATTTTAAATTGTTTTCAGTAAGCTTATTGTTGATGGTAACATTTGTATTATCTGAGACTGTCATGTGTCTACTGTGGGATTAGATAAATAGATAATTATGTTGGTTCACGGGAAGTAGAATTTTCAGTGTGGAAGAGAAGTAGATGTATGTTAGACCAGTAAAACCCTGTACTTCTGAATTTGAATTGAAAGTATAAATATGAACTTGTGATGATATTGATCCATAAAAAAACAGAGGTCATTTTTAGTTTTGCCTACTTACAAGGCCTAGAAACCAAGATTAATCTAGCACTCAGTTTATGATTTCCAAATAGTATTTTTCAGTGAAAAGAACCAAAGTTCTTTGGTGAATGGCTAACTTCTAGTTTGGGGCAGGAAATTTCTGCAAAGGCTAGGAGTAAAATTGCCAGAAAGTAATGGAGCGTTTCAATAGTGACAAAGGCATGTTGAAATAATTCAGAAGCAGTTAAATGGAAAAGAATTCCACCAGCTAAAGATGAGACAACTTAAGTATCAATACAAATAATGAACGTGATAGAAGTATTTCATGTTGAAATTCACGATAATGCAATCATGCAAAAAAAAAATCATTGACCACCCTTGAAGGCTGCTATATCAACAGTCCATTCTTTTGAAAACTGATAGAAGAAAAATAATCAAGTATTTATTCTGTCTTTGATGACCTTAGGGCAAAGAAATAGTGATTTCATAAGAATGTCTCTTTTTAGAAATATTCTAACTAATAAATAAAGAAAGTACAACTTTTTCTTACCCCTAAAGATATATCGAATCTAAGCCTGCTATTATGAGTGAGGTCCTGGGCTAACTGGGCATTGCCAAAACACTTTCAGAGGGTTCACAAGTTCAAGATTGTTCTACAACAACACCAAGATGTTACTTAACTTTCTCATTCTTATCCTCTCATGAGGGCCCATTGTTCTCCAGAAGTTACATGACATGTGATATTGTGTCAGATTAAATGCAGAAGCAGATGTGAAAATCAAACTGACTTCTATTAAGTCAGACTTAAAGAGAATTATGAAAATGTAAATAGATTTTCAAAAAGCTACAAAACCACCCTATAATTTTGGAAAAAATTAAAAAATATACTATTTTTGTTAACACGTAGTCAATGTATTATTATTCTAAGTGAACTTTAAAGTTATAATATTTTTAAATAAATAAGTAATTTATTAATTTTTACTTCTAATGTTGTTATTTTTAGCTGCCAGGATGTCAGCCCTGACTCACGGTGACCCCATGCACAAGGGAAAAAAATGCTCCCTGATCCTGTGCCATCCCCACAGTAAGTTAGGGATCTCACTACTGTGACCCACAGGGTTTTTACTGATTAAGTATTGAAAATAGATCACCAGGCCTTTCTTCCCAGTCCATTTTAGTTTGGAAGCTCTGCTTAAACCTGTTCAGCATCACGGCAACATGCAAGCCTCCACTGATAGACAGGTGTTTGCTGTTATGCATGAAGTGTATTGATTGGGAATTGAACTCAGGTCTCCTGCATTGAAGGCAAGAATTCTACCACTGAAACTCCACTACCCCCTGCACTTCTAATATAGTATCTATCTGTCTGTATATCTGTCTGTTTGTCCGTCCGTCCATCTGTCTATCTATCATCTATCAATCAATCTATCATCTATCTATTTCCAATCTATCTATCTATCTATCTATCTATCTATCTATCTATCTATCTATCTATCTATCTATCTATCTATCATCTATCTATCTATCTATCTATCTATCTATCTATCATCATCATCATCTATCTATCTATCATCTATCTATCATCTATCTATCTATCTATCTATCTATCTATCTATCTATCTATCTATCTATCTATCTATCTATCTATCTATCTATCTATCTATCATCTATCTATCATCTATCTGTCTGTCTATCTATCATCTATCTATCTATCATCTATGTATGTATGTGTCTATCATCAATCTATCTACCTATCTACCCATCCATCCATCCATCCATCCATCCATCCATCCATCCATCCATCCATCCATCCATCCATCCATCCATCCATCCATCCATCCATCCATCCATCCATCCATCCATCCATCCATCCATCCATCCATCCATCCATCCATCCATCCATCCATCCATCCATCCATCCATCCATCCATCCATCATCATCTATCTATCTATCATCGATCTATCATCGATCTATCTATCATCTATCTATCTATCATCTATCCACCTATCATCTATCTATCATCTGTCTATCATCTATCTATCTATCATCTGTCTATCATCTATCTATCTATCTATCTATCTATCTATCTATCTATCTATCTATCTATCTATCTATCTATCTATCTATCTATCTATCTATCTATCTATCTATCTATCTATCTATCTATCATCTATCTATCTATCATCTATCTATCTATCTATCATCTATCCACCTATCATCTATCTATCATCTATCTGTCTGTTTATCTATCTATCATCTATCCACCTATCATCTATCTATCATCTATCATCTGCCTATCATCTATCTATCTATCATCTGTCTATCATCTATCTATCTATCTATCTATCTATCTATCTATCTATCTATCTATCTATCTATCTATCTATCTATCTATCTATCTATCTATCTATCATCTATCATCTAATCTATCGGTCTATCGGTCTGTCTGTCTGTCTGTCTGTCTATCTATCTATCATCTGTCTGTCTGTCTATCTATCTAATCTATCTATCTCTCATTACCCACAGGAATAAATAGTTTTTGGCATTCTTAACAATTTTTATAAATATAAAGTGATTTTTTTTTTTTTTAGTGGCTCAAAACAACAGCCATTTATTTGTTCATGAGTCTGTGGTTTCAGTTGGAATGGCACATCTCTGCACCATGTAGTATTGTCTGGGGCCACTCCTGAGTTTGTGGGCAGCTGATGGTCCATGGCCTCACTCATATATCTCTTGCTTGCGTGGCTGTCTTTCTGTTGGCAGGGGCAAAGGAGGTATCTAGGCCATTTAGCTCTCGGCATCCAGCAGGCTAGCCTGGGTTTGTTCACATGGTGTTGGTCACAAGGTATCGCAAGAAAAGTAAGAGAAGGCAAACCTCAGTGTCACATGTATTTTCAAGTCTCTGTTTTTGTCATCTTTGATATTATCTCATTGAGCAAAGCAAGCATTATGGCCAACCCCAGAGTCAGTATGGGAAGGAACGTCCCAAGGCTTGAACAACAGGGAGGGTAATCCGTGTGGCCATTTATGCACAGGTGGAAAAAAATGCACCAGAGAGATCTCATGATATTTGAGCATATTTATGGCAAAGAGAAATTTGCTGATGAGGAAAGCAACATAAATTTCTGAAAGGATAGACAAATTCACAGGACCAAGAATTTTCAGGAGCCAGAGGGTTCCTGGACATCTATTCCTCTGAAACTAAAAGGAGAGATGAAGTGATGGGTTTAAGGGGGTTTCTGGGATGGCTGCTAAGAGAAACTAAGGCAGTTCACAACCTTACCAGTTACTGTGGCATTGATTCCGACTCATAGAGACCCCTCGTGTGCCGAGAACAACTGTGCTCCATGGGGTTTCCAATGGCTGATTTTTCAGACCTGGATTGGCAGGCCTTTCTCCTGAGGTGCCTCTGGTTGGACTCCAACCTCCAACCATTTGATTAGCAGCCCAATGTAAAATGTTAACCATTTGCACCACCCAGGGACTCCCAGTTCACAACAACATCCCTCATTAAGTGAAGTTTGATGTCTTGGTCATGTTGCTTGTTTCCTTTTAGCTTCTGTCTATTCTTTTTGGTGCTCCCTAAGACATCTATCTTAGGCCCCATGCCACCAGAGATGCAAACATCTCCTCTGGGTTTGTATTATTTTAGAAGACTCCAAGCCTGGAAAGCATTTTAAAATACATTCAGCATAACAGGCACTAGAGGAGGTATTTTTTTTTTTCTTCCTGTACAATCTTTTATTTTTTTTTTTATTAACTTTTATTGAGCTTCAAGTGAACGTTTACAAATCAAGTCAGACTGTCACATATAAGTTTATATACACCTTACTCCGTACTCCCACTTGCTCTCCCCCTAATGAGTCAGCCCTTCCAGTCTCTTCTTTAGTGACAATTTTGCCAGCTTCCAACTCTCTCTATCCTCCCATCCCCCCTCCAGGCAGGAGATGCCAACACAGTCTCAAGTGACCACTTGATATAATTAGCTCACTCTTCATCAGCATCTCTCTCCTATGCACTGTCCAGTCCCTTTCATGTCTGATGAGTTGTCTTCGGGGATGGTTCCTGTCCTGTGCCAACAGAAGGTTTGGGGACCATGACCGCCGGGATTCCTCTAGTCTCAGTCAGACCATTAAGTATGGTCTTTTTGTGAGAATTTGGGGTCTGCATCCCACTGATCTCCTGCTCTCCCAGGGGTTCTCTGTTGTGCTCCCTGTCAGGGCAGTCATCGATTGTGGCCGGGCACCAACTAGTTCTCCTGGTCTCAGGATGATGTAGGTCTCTGGTTCATGTGGCCCTTTCTGTCTCTTGGGCTCTTAGTTGTCCTGTGACCTTGGTGTTCTTCATTTGCCTTTGCTCCAGGTGGGTTGAGATCAATTGATGCATCTTAGATGGCCACTTGTTAGCATTTAAGACCCCAGATGCCACATTTCAAAGTGGGATGCAAAATGTTTTCATAATAGAATTATTTTGCCAATTGACTTAGAAGTCCCCTTAAACCATGGTCCCCAAACCCCCGCCCTTGCTCCAATGACCTTTGAAGCATTCATTTTATCCCGGAAACTTCTTTGCTTTTGGTCCAGTCCAATTGAGCTGACCTTCCATGTGTTGAGTGTTGTCCTTCCCTTCACCTAAAGCAGTTCTTATCTACTAATTAATCAGTAAAAAACCCTCTCCCCTCCCTCCCTCCCTCCCCCCCTCGTAACCACAACAGTCTGCGTTCTTCTCAGTTTATGCTATTTCTCAAGATCTTATAAGAGTGGTCTTATACAATATTTGTCCTTTTGCCTCTGACTAATTTCACTCAGCATAATGCCTTCCAGGTTCCTCCATGTTATGAAATGTTTCACAGATTCGTCACTGTTCTTTATCGATGCATAGTATTCCATTGTGTTAATATACCACAATTTATTTAACCATTCATCTATTGATGGACACCATGGTTGCTTCCATCTTTTTGCTATTGTAAACAGAGCTGCAATAAACATGGGTGTGCATATATCTGTTTGTGTGAAGGCTCTTGTTTCTCTAGGGTATATTCCTAGGAGTGGGATTTCTGGGTTGTATGGTAGTTCTATTTCTAACTGTTTAAGATAACGCCAGATAGATTTCCAAAGTGGTTGTACCATTTTACATTCCCACCAGCAGTGTATAAGAGTTCCAATCTCTCCGCAGCCTCTCCAACATTTATTATTTTGTGTTGTTTGTATTAATGCCAGGCTTGTTGGAGTGAGATGGAATCTCATCGTGGTTTTAATTTGCATTTCTCTAATGGCTAGTGATCGAGAGCATTTTCTCATGTATCTGTTAGCTGCCTGAATATCTTCTTTAGTGAAGTGTGTGTTCATATCTTTTGCCCACTTCTTGATTGGGTTGTTTGTCTTTTTGTGGTTGAGTTTTGACAGAAGCATGTAGATTTTAGAGATCAGGCGCTGGTCGGAGATGTCATAGCTGAAAATTCTTTCCCAATCTGTAGGTGGTCTTTTTACTCTTTTGGTGAAGTCTTTAGATGAGCATAGGTGTTTGATTTTTAGGAGCTCCCAGTTATTGGGTTTCTCTTCATCATTTTTGGTAATGTTTTGTATTCTGTTTATGCCTTGTATCAGGGCTCCTAAGGTTGTCCCTATTTTTTCTTCCATGATCTTTATCGTTTTAGTCTTTATGTTTAGGTCTTTGATCCACTTGGAGTTAGTTTTCGTGCTTGGTGTGAGGTATGGGTCCTGTTTCATTTTTTTGCAAATGGATATCCAGTTATGCCAGCACCATTTCTTAAAAAGACTATCTTTTCCCCAATTAACTGACACTGGGTCTTTGTCAAATATCAGCTGCTCGCATGTGGATGGATTTATATCTGGGTTCTCAATTCTGTTCCACTGGTCTATGTGCCTGTTGTTGTACCAATACCAGGCTGTTTTGACTACTGTGGCTGTATAATAGGTTCTGAAATCAGGTAGAGTGAGGCCTTCCACTTTCTTCTTCTTTTTCAGTAATGCTTTGCTTATCCGAGGCTTCTTTCCCTTCCATATGAGGTTGGTGATTTGTTTCTCTATCACCTTAAAAAATAACATTGGAATTTGGATCGGAAGTGCATTGTATGTATAGATGGCTTTTGGTAGAATAGACATTTTTACTATGTTAAGTCTTCCTATCCATGAGCAAGGTATGTTTTTCCATTTGAGTATGTCCTTTTTCATTTCTTGTAGTAGAGCTTTGTAGTTTTCTTTGTATAGGTCTTTTACATCCTTGGTAAGATTTATTCCTACGTATTTTATCTTCTTGGGGGCTACTGTGAATGGTATTGATTTGGTGATTTCCTCTTCGATGTTCTTTTTATTGATGTAGAGGAATCCAACTGATTTTTGTATGTTTATCTTATAACCTGAGACTCTGCCAAACTCTTCTATTAGTTTCAGTAGTTTTCTGGAGGATTCCTTAGGGTTTTGTGTGTATAAGATCATGTCATCTGCAAATAGAGATAATTTTACTTCCTCCTTGCCAATCCGGATGCCCTTTATTTCTTTGTCTAGCCTAATTGCTCTGGCTAGGACCTCTAGCACAATGTTGAATAAGAGCAGTGATAAAGGGCATCCTTGTCTGGTTCCCGTTCTCAAGGGAAGTGCTTTCAGGTTCTCTCCATTTAGAGTGATGTTAGCTGTTGGCTTTGCGTAGATGCCCTTCATTATGTTGAGGAATTTTCCTTCAATTCCTATTTTGGTGAGAGTTTTTATCATAAATGGGTGTTGGACTTTGTCAAATGCCTTTTCTGCATCAATTGATAAGATCATGTGGTTTTTGTCTTTTGTTTTATTTATGTGGTGGATTACATTAACAGTTTTTCTAATATTAAACCAGCCTTGCATAGCTGGTATAAATCCCACTTGTTCGGGGTGAATTATTTTTTTAATATGTTGTTGCATTCTATTGGCTAGAATTTTGTTGAGGATTTTTGCATCTATGTTCATGAGGGTTATAGGTCTGTAATTTTCTTTTTTTGTAATGTCTTTACCTGGTTTTGGTATCCAGGAGATGGTGGCTTCATAAAATGAGTTGGGTAGTATTCCATCATTTTCTATGCTTTGACATACCTTTAGTAGTAGTGGTGTTAACTCTTCTCTGAAAGTTTGGTAGAACTCTGCAGTGAAGCCGTCCGGGCCAGGGTTTTTTTTTTGTTGGGAGTTTTTTTTTTTTTTTTTTTTTAATGATTTGTTTTAGTTATTGAGAATATACACAGCACAGCATACATCAGTACAACAATTTTTACATGTACAATTCAGTGACATTGATTATATTTTTCAAGTTGTGCAACCATTCTCCCTCATTTTCTGAGTTGTTCCTCCCCCATTAACATAAACTCACTATCTTCTAAGTTTCCTATCAATCTTTCTAGTTGCTGTTGTCAATTTGATTCCATATAGATAGATTTTAAAAGAGCACAATGCTTAAGGCAGGCAGTGCTCACTAGTTAAGCTAAATACTGTTTGGTTTTAAGACTTCAGAGAATATTTTGGTTAAAGGTTTAAGATTGAAAGATTATCCCAGGATAATAGTTTCCGGGGTTTATCCAGCCTCCATGGCTCCAGAAATTCCTGGATTCCATGAGAATTCAAAATTCTGTTCTGTATCTTCTCCCTTTTAATCAGGACTCTTCTATAGAATCTTTGATCAGGCAAGTTTTATTGTTGTTACTATTTGCTTTTTTCATCTTTTTTTTTTTTTTAAATTTTTATTAAGCTTCAAGTGAACATTTACCATTCCAATCAGTCTGTCACATGTAGGTTTACATACATCTTACTCCCTTCTCCCACTTGCTCTCCCCCTATTGAGTCAGCCCTTTCAGTCTCTCGTTTCGTGCCAATTTTACCATCTTCCCTCTCTCTCTATCTTCCCATCCCCCCTCCAGTCAAGAGTTGCCAACACACTCTCCAGTGTCCACCTGATTTAATTAGCTCACTCTTCATCAGTATCTCTCTCCCCCCCACTGACCAGTCCTTTTCATGCCTGATGATTTGTCTTCGGGGATGGTTCCTGTCCTGTGCCATCAGAAGTTCTGGGGAGCATTGTCTCTGGGATTCCTCTAGTCGCAATCATACCATTAGGTGTGGTCTTTTAATGAGAATTTGGGGTCTGCATCCC
Source organism: Elephas maximus indicus (assembly GCF_024166365.1). Lineage (NCBI taxonomy): Eukaryota > Metazoa > Chordata > Mammalia > Proboscidea > Elephantidae > Elephas > Elephas maximus. Next base: position 196,211,474 of record NC_064821.1, read on the forward strand.
ATTGGTCTCCTGCTCCCTCAGGAGTTGTCTGTTGTGTTCCCTGACAGGGCAGACATCGATTGTGGCCGGACACCAACTAGTTCTTCTGGTCTCAGGATAATGTAGGTCTCTGGTTCAAGTGGCCCTTTCTGTCTCTTGGGTTCTTAGTTGTCGTGTGACCTTGGTGTTCTTCCTTTGCCTTTGCTCCAGGTGGGTTGAGACCAATTAATGTATTTTAGATGGCTGCTTGTTGGCATTTAGGACCCCAGGTGCCACTATTCAAAGTGGGATGCAGAGTGTTTTCATAATAGAATTGTTTTGCCCATTGACTTAGAAGTCCCCTCAAACCAAGTTCCCCAGACCCCAGCCCCTGCTTCGCTAACCTTTGAAGCTTTCATTTTATCTCGGAAACCTCTTTACTTTTAATCCAGTCCAATTAGGCTGATCTTCCTTGTTTTGAGTGTTGTCTTTCCCTTCACCCAAAGCAGTTCCCATCTACAGATTGATCAATAAAAAGCCCTCTCCCTCCCTCCCTCCCTCCCTCCCTCCCCCCTTTGTAACCACAAAAGTATGTGTTCTTTTCCGTTTTTTCTATTTCTCAAGATCTTATAATAGTGGTCTTATACAATATTTGTCCTTTTGCAACTGACTCATTTTGCTCAGCATAATGCCTTCCAGATTCCTCCATGTTATGAAATGTTTCAGAGATTCGTCACTGTTCTTTATCGATGCGTAGTATTCCATTGTGTGAATATACCACAATTTATTTACCCATTCGTCCGTTGATGGACATCTTGGTTGCTTCCAGCTTTTTGCTATTGTAAACAGAGCTGCAATAAACATGGGTGTGCATATATCTGTTTGTGTGAAGGGTCTTGTATCTTTAGGGTATATTCCGAGGAGTGGGATTTCTGGGTTGTATGGTAGTTCTATTTCTAACTGTTTAAGATAACGCCAGATAGATTTCCAAAGTGGTTGTACCATTTTACAATCCCACCAGCAGTTTATGAGAGTTCCAGTCTCTCCGCAGCCTCTCCAACATTTATTATTTTGTGTTTTTTGAATTAATGCCAGTCTAGTTGGTGTCAGATGGAATCTCATCGCAGTTTTAATTTGCATTTCTCTAATGGCTAATGATCGAGAGCATTTTCTCATGTATCTGTTGGCTGCCTGAATATCTTCTTTAGTGACATGTGTGTTCATATCCTTTGCCCACTTCTTGATTGGGTTGTTTGTCTTTTTGTGGTTGAGTTTTGACAGAGTCATGTAGATTTTAGAGATCAGGCGCTGGTCTGAGATGTCATAGCTGAATATTCTTTCCCAGTCTGTAGGTGGTCTTTTTACTCTTTTGGTGAAGTCTTTAGATGAGCATAGGTGTTTGATTTTTAGGAGCTCCCAGTTATCTGGTTTCTCTTCATCATTTTTGGTAATGTTTTGTATTCTGTTTATGCCCTGTATTAGGGCTCCTAGGGTAGATCCTATTTTTTCTTCCATGATTTTTATCGTTTTAGTCTTTATGTTTAGGTCTTTGATCCACTTGGAGTTAGTTTTTGTGCATGGTGTGAGGTATGGGTCCTGTTTCATTCTTTTGCAAATGGATATCCAGGTATGCCAGCACCATTTGTTAAAAAGACTATTATTTCCCTAATTGACTGACACTGGTCCTTTGTCAAATATCAGCTGCTCATAAATGGATGGATTTATATCTGGATTCTCAATTCTGTTCCATTGGTCTATGTGCCTGTTGTTGTACCAGTACCAGGCTGTTTCGACTACTGTAGCTATATAATAGGTTCTGAGATCAGGTAGGGTGAGGCCTCCCACTTTCTTCTTCTTTTTCAGTAATGTTTTGCTTATCCGGGGGTTCTTTCCTTTCCATATGAAATTAGTGATTTGTTTCTCTATTCCCTTAAAGTATGACATTGGTATTTGGATTGGAAGTGCGTTGTATGTATAAATGGCTTTTGGTAGAATAGACATTTTTACTATGTTAAGTCTTCCTATCCATGAGCAGGGTATGTTTTTCCATTTAAGTGTGTCCTTTTGAATTTCTTGTAGCAGAGTTTTATAGTTTTCTTTGTATAGGTCTTTTACATCCTTGGTAAGATTTATTCCTAAGTATTTTATCTTCTTGGGGGCTACTGTGAATGGTATTGATTTGGTTATTTCCTCTTCGGTGTTCTTTTTGTTGATGTAGAGGAATCCAAGTGATTTTTGTATGTTTATTTTATATCCTGAGACTCTGCCAAACTCTTCTATTAGTTTCAGTAGTTTTCTGGAGGATTTCTTAGGGTTTTCCATGTATACGATCATGTCATCTGCAAATAGTGATAGCTTTACTTCCTCCTTACCAATCTGGATACCCTTTATCTCTTTGTCTAGCCTAATTGCCCTGGCTAGGACTTCAAGTACGATGTTGAATAAGAGCGGTGATAAAGGGCATCCTTGTCTGGTTCCCGTTCTCAAGGGAAATGCTTTCAGGTTCTCTCCATTTAGAGTGATATTGGCCATTGGCTTTGCATATATGCCCTTTATTATGCTGAGGAATTTTCCTTCAATTCCTATTTTGGTTAGAGTTTTTATCATAAATGGGTGTTGAACTTTGTCAAATGCCTTTTCTGCATCTATTGATAAGATCATGTGGTTTTTATCTTTTGTTTTATTTATGTGATGGATTACATTAATGGTTTTTCTGATATTAAACCAGCCTTGCATACCTGGTATAAATCCCACTTGATCAGGGTGTATTATTTTTTTGATGTGTTGTTGGATTCTATTGGCTAGAATTTTGTTAAGGATTTTTGCATCTATGTTCATGAGGGATATAGGTCTAAAATTTTCTTTTTTTGTAATGTCTTTACCTGGTTTTGGTATCAGGGAGATGGTAGCTTCATAGAATGAGTTGGGTAGTATTCCGTCTTTTTCTATACTTTGAAATACCTTCAATAGTAATGGTGTTAAGTCTTCTCTGAAGGTTTGGTAGAACTCTGCAGTGAAGGCATCTGGGCCAGGACTTTTTTTTGTTGGGAGTTTTTTGATTACCGTTTCAATCTCTTTTTTTGTTATGGGTCTATTTACTTGTTCTACTTCTGAATGTGTTAGTTTAGGTAAGTAGTATTGTTCCAAGAATTTATCCATTTCTTCTAGGTTTTCAAATTTGTTAGAGTACAATTTTATGTAGTAATCTGATATGATTCTTTTGATTTCTTTTGGTTCTGTTGTGATGTGGTCCTTCTCGTTTCTTATTCGGGTTATTAGTTTCCTTTCCTGTTTTTCTTTAGTCAGTCTAGCCAATGGTTTATCAATTTTGTTAATTTTTTCAAAGAACCAGCTTTTGGCTTTGTTAATTCTTTCAATTGTTTTTCTGTTCTCTAATTCATTTAGTTCAGCTCTAATTTTTATTATTTGTTTTCTTCTGGTGCCTGATGGATTCTTTTGTTGCTCAGTTTCTATTTGTTCAAGTTGTAGGGACAGTTCTCTGATTTTGGCTCTTTCTTCTTTTTGTATGTGTGCATTTATCGATATAAATTGGCCTCTGAGCACTGCTTTTGCTGTGTCCCAGAGGTTTTGATAGGAAGTATTTTCATTCTCGTTGCTTTCTAAGAATTTCCTTATTCCCTCCTTGATGTCTTCTATTACCCAGTCTTTTTTCAGGAGGGTATTGTTCATTTTCCAAGTATTTGATTTCTTTTCCCTAGTTTTTCTGTTATTGATTTCTAGCTTCATTGCCTTGTGGTCTGAGAAGATGCTTTGTAATATTTCGATGTTTTGGATTCTGGAAAGATTTGTTTTATGCCCTAATATGTGGTCTATTCTAGAGAATGTTCCATGTGCGCTAGAAAAAAAAGTATATTTTGCAGCAGTTGGGTGGAGAGTTCTGTATAAGTCAATGAGGTCAAGTTGGTTGATTGTTGTAAGTAGGTCTTCCGTGTCTCTATTGAGCTTCTTACTGGATGTCCTGTCCTTCTCCGAAAGTGGTGTGTTGAAGTCTCCTACTATATATGTGGAGGTGTCTATCTCACTTTTCAATTCTGTTAAAATTTGATTTATGTATCTTGCAGCCCTGTCATTAGGTGCGTAAATATTTAATATGGTTATGTCTTCCTGATCAATTGTCCCTTTTATCATTATATAGTGTCCTTCTTTATCCTTTGTGGAGAATTTAAGTCTAAAGTCTATTTTGTCAGAAATTAATATTGCTACTCCTCTTCTTTTTTGCTTATTGTTTGCTTGATATATTTTTTTCCATCCTTTGAGTTTTAGTTTGTTTGTGTCTCTAAGTCTAAGGTGTGTCTCTTGTAGGCAGCATATAGATGGATCGTGTTTTTTTATCCAGTCCGTGACTCTCTCTTTATTGGTGCATTTAGTCCATTTACATTCAGCATAATTATAGATAAGTAAGTTTTTAGTGCTGTCATTTTGATGCCTTTTCATGTGTCTTGTTGGCCATTTCATTTTTCCACATGCTTTTTTGTGCTGAGACGTTTTTCTTAGTAGCTTGTGAGATCCTCATTTTCATAACGTTTAACGTTGTGTTTATTGAGTCGTTACGTTTTTCTTGGCTTTTTTCTTGAGTTATGGAATTGATGTTCCTTTTTGTGGTTACCTTTTTGTTTACCCCTATTTTTCTAAGTAAAAACCTAACTTGTATCCTTCTATTTCGCCTTGTATCACTCTCCATCTGGCAGTTCAATGCCTCCTATATTCAGTCCCTCTTTTTGATTATTTTGATCGTTTATCTATTGATTTCCATGATTTCCTGTTGTGTGTATTATTTTGTTTATTTATTTATTTTTTAGAATTAGTCTTAATTTGTTTGTTTTTGTGCTTTCCCTGTTTGAGTTGCGTTGATATCAGGACGTTCTGTTTTGTGACCTTGTATTGTGCTGGTACCTGATATTATTGGTCATCCGGCCAAACAATCTCCTTTAGCATTTTTTGCAGTCTTGGTTTAGTTTTTGCAAATTCTCTAAACTTGTGTTTATCTGTAAATATCTTAATTTCTCCTTCATATTTCAGAGAGAGTTTTGCTGGATATATGATCCTTGGTTGGCAGTTTTTCTCGTTCAGTGCTCTGTATATGTCGTCCCATTCCCTTCTTGCCTGCATGGTTTCTGCTGAGTAGTCTGAACTTATTCTTATTGATTCTCCCTTGAAGGAAACCTTTCTTTTCTCCCTGGCTGCTTTTAAAATTTTCTGTTTGTCTTTGGTTTTGGCAAGTTTGATGATGATATGTCTTGGTGTTTTTCTTTTTGGATCAATCTTAAATGGGGTTCGATGAGCATCTTGGATAGATATCCTTTCGTCTTTCATGATGTCAGGGAAGTTTTGTGTCAGGAGTTCTTCAACTATTTTCTCTGTGTTTTCTGTCCCCCCTCCCTGTTCTGGGGCTCCAATCACTCGCAAGTTATCCTTCTTGATAGAGTCCCACATGATTCTTAGGATTTCTTCATTTTTTTTAATTCTTTTATCTGATTTTTTTTCAGCTATGTTGGTGTTGTTTCCCTGGTCCTCCAGAAGTCCCAGTCTACATTCTAATTGCTCGAGTCCGCTCCTCTGACTTTCTATTGCATTGTCAAATTCTGTAATTTTATTGTTAATCTTTTGGATTTCTACATGCTGTCTCTGTATGGATTCTTGCAACTTATTAATTTTTCCACTATGTTCTTGAATAATCTTTTTGAGTTCTTCAACAGTTTTATCAGTGTGTTCCTTGGCTTTTTCTGCAGTTAGCCTAATTTCATTTGTGATGTCTTTAAGCATTCTGTAAATTAGTTTTTTATATTCTGTATCTGATAATTCCAGGATTGTATCTTCATTTGGGAAAGATTTTGATTCTTTTGTTTGGGGGATTGGAGAAGCTGTCATGGTCTGTTTCTTTATGTGGTTTGATATGGACTGCTGTCTCCGAGCCATCACTGGGAAACTAGATTTTCCAAGTAGTCGGCTAAAAAAAAATGCGGTCAGGTCCCTATCTGAATTCTCTCTCTGGCTCCGGGTATTCGGATCTTAATGGGGTCGCCTGGGGAGGGTGGGGGAGGGATCTGAGAGCTAGGAGTGTAGCACCACAGAATATAGAGCTGAACACCACGTTCACGCTCCGCCCCCGTTCGCCAAAATCCGGGCTGGACGGGTCCCTGGCTAGGACACTGCTTTCCTTGCTCGGAAACCAGTCACTTCCTCCTGGGGACTTCCTCCGGTGCGCGGCACCGCTCGTGGGCACTGGTGGGCGTTTCCCACACGAACGGGTGGGCCCGCCCCCAGGGTCTATTCAGGCGATTATAATTGGGTCCCGCGGTCACGCCCCGCCTGTGCGCGCGCCCAAGTCCCGGCAGGATGGCACCCCGTCTGGGACGCTACTTTCTGCGCTTCGGGACCAATCAGTTCCTCCCGGGGACTTCTCCTTCTGGTGTGCCACACCTCTCGCGCAAACTGGGAGGGCGTCACTCGCACGACCAGGTGGTCCCGCCCCCTGGGTCAATTCAGGGTAATAAAAATGGACCCCGCGCTCATGCCCCGCCCGCGCGCGTGCGCGCGCCCAGAGCCCAGCGGAATGGCTCCCCGTCTGGGATGCTGCTTTCCCTGCTTTGAGACCAGACACTTCCGGGGATTTCTCCCTCTGGTGTGCTGCGCCACATGCGCGGACTGGGTGTGCGTCCTCCCGCACGAACGTGTGGGCCCCGCCCTGGGGTCACTTTAGGGAAATATAGTTGACCCCCCCCCGCTCGCGCCCCTTCGGCTTCTCGCCTAACTCCCGGCGGGACGGCACCCCAGCTGGGACGCTGTTCTCCCCCCTCCCAGATCAGTCACTGCCTCCCGGGTGCTTCTCCCTCCGGCTGCGCCCCTACGCCGCCCGCGCCAACCTGCTAGACTTCCTCCCGGGATGGGTTTGGGGGGGAAGGGGTGGGCCCCCTTTCTGTGCCGTCTGTCCCCCTGGGCTCTGCCCCAGATCGAGCTCCGAAGGTCACCTGCCTGGTGCGCTGGCTCCTAGTTCTGAAAACAGTCGCTGTCTGCGCGTATTTGTTCGTTTTCCGTCTCTAAGTCTGTGCTTGTTGTTCAGAGTTCGTAGATTGTTATGTATGTGATCGATTCCCTTGTTTTTCCGAGTCTTTGTTGCAAGAGGGATCCGTGGTAGCGTCCACCTAGTCCGCCATCTTGGCCCCGGCTGTTGGGAGTTTTTTGATTACCGTTTCAATCTCTTTTTTTGTTATGGGTCTATTTACTTGTTCTACTTCTGATTGTGTTAGTTTAGGTAGGTAGTGTTTTTCCAGGAATTCATCCATTTCTTCTAGGTTTGCAAATTTGTTAGAGTACAATTTTTCGTAATAATCTGATATGATTCTTTTAATTTCAGTTGGGTCTGTTGTGATGTGGCCCTTCTTGTTTCTTATTTGGGTTATTTGTTTCCTTTCCTGTATTTCTTTAGTCAGTCTAGCCAATGGTTTATCAATTTTGTTAATTTTTTCAAAGAACCAGCTTTTGGCTTTGTTAGTTCTTTCAATTGTTTTTCTGTTCTCTAATTCATTTAGTTCAGCTCTAATTTTTATTATTTGTTTTCTTCTGGTGCCTGATGGATTCTTTTGTTGCTCACTTTCTATTTGTTCAAGTTGTAGGGATAGTTCTCTGGTTTTGGCTCTTTCTTCTTTTTGTATGTGTGCATTTATCAATATAAATTGACCTCTGAGCACTGCTTTTGCTGTGTCCCAGAGGTTTTGATAGGAAGTATTTTCATTCTCGTTGCATTCTATGAATTTCCTTATTCCCTCCTTGATGTCTTCTATAACCCAGTCTTTTTTCAGGAGGGTATTGTTCAGTTTCCAAGTATTTGATTTCTTTTCCCTAGTTTTTCTGTTATTGATTTCTAGTTTTATTGCCTTGTGGTCTGAGAAGATGCTTTGTAATATTTTGATGTTTTGGATTCTGCAAAAGTTTGTTTTATGACCTAATATGTGGTCTATTCTAGAGACTGTTCCATGTACGCTAGGAAAAAAAGTATACTTTGCAGCAGTTGGGTGGAGAGTTCTGTATAAGTCAATGAGGTCAAGTTGGTTGATTGTTGTAATTAGGTCTTCCGTGTCTCTATTGAGCTTCTTACTGGATGTCCTGTCCTTCTCCGAAAGTGGTGTGTTGAAGTCTCCTACTATAATTGTGGAGGTGTCTATCTCACTTTTCAGTTCAGTTAAAATTTGATTTATGTGTCTTGCAGCCCTGTCATTGGGTGCATAAATATTTAATATGGTTATGTCTTCCTGATCAATTGTCCCTTTTAACATTATGTAGTGTCCTTCTTTATCCTTTGTGGTGGATTTAAGTCTAAAGTCTATTTTGTCAGAAATTAATATTGCTACTCCTCTTCTTTTTTGCTTATTGTTTGCTTATTTTTTTCCATTCTTTGAGTTTTAGTTTGTGTCTCTAAGTCTCAGGTGTGTCTCTTGTAGGCAGCGTATAGACGGATCGTGTTTCTTTATCCAGTCTGAGACTCTCTGTCTCTTTATTGGTGCGTTTAGTCCATTTACATTCAGTGTAATTATAGATAAGTATGTGTTTAGTGTTGTCATTTTGATGCCTTTTTATGTGTGTTGTTGACAATTTCATTTTTCCACTTACTTTTTTGTGCTAAGACGTTTTTCTTTGTAAATCCTGTGTTCCTCATTTTCGTAGTATTTGACTTTATGTTTGCCGAGTCGTTACATTTTTCTTGGTTTTTATCTTGAGTTTTGAAGTTGTTATACCTCTTTGTGGTTACCTTAATATTTACCCCTATTTTTCTAAGTAAAAACCTAACTTGTATTGTTCTATATCGCCTTGTATCACTCTCCATATGGCAGTTCTATGCCACCTGTATTTAGTCCCTCTTTTTGATTATTGTGATCTTTTACATATTGACTTCAATGATTCCCTGTTATGAGCATTTTTTTTTAAATTAATCTTAATTTGTTTTTGTGATTTCCCTATTTGAGTTGATATCAGGATGTTCTGTTTTGTGACCTTGTATTGTGCTGGTATCTGATATTATTGGTTTTCTGACCCAACAATATCCTTTAGTATTTCTTGTAGCTTTGGTTTGGTTTTTGCAAATTCTCTAAGCTTGTGTTTATCTGTAAATATCTTAATTTCGCCTTCATATTTCAGAGAGAGTTTTGCTGGATATATGATCCTTGGCTGGCAGTTTTTCTCCTTCAGTGCTCTGTATGTGTTATCCCATTGCCTTCTTGCCTGCATGGTTTCTGCTGAGTAGTCTGAGCTTATTGATTCTCCCTTGAAGGAGACCTTTCTTTTCTCCCTGGCTGCTTTTAAAATTTTCTGTTTATCTTTGGTTTTGGCAAGTTTGATGATAATATGTCTTGGTGTTTTTCTTTTTGGATCAATCTTAAATGGGGTTCGATGAGCATCTTGGATAGATATCCTTTCGTCTTTCATGATGTCAGGGAAGTTTTCTGTCGGCAGATCTTCAACTATTTTCTCTGTGTTTTCTGTCCCCCCTCCCTGTTCTGGGACTCCAATCACTCGCAAGTTATCCTTCTTGATCGAGTCCCACATGATTCTTAGGGTTTCTTCATTTTTTTTAATTCTTTTATCTGATTTTTTTTCAGCTATGTTGGTGTTGTTTCCCTGGTCCTCCAGATTTCCCGGTCTGCGTTCTAATTGCTCGAGTCTGCTCCTCTGACTTCCTATTGCATTGTCTAATTCTGTAATTTTATTGTTAATCTTTTGGATTTCTGAATGCTTTCTGTCTATGAATTCTTGCAACTTACTAATTTTTCCACTATGTTCTTGAATAATCTTTCTGAGTTTTAACTGTTTTATCAGTGTGTTCCTTGGCTTTTTCTGCAGTTTGCCTTATTTCGTTTCTGATGTCTTGAAGCATTCTGTAAATTAGTTTTTTTTATTCTGTATCTGATAATTCCAGGATTGTATCTTCATTTGGGAAAGATTTTGATTCTTTTGTTTGGGTGGTTGTAGAAGCTGTCATGGTCTGCTTCTTTATGTGGTTTGGTATCGACTGCTGTCTCTGAGCCATCACTAAGATACAGTAGTGGTTTATTCTATAATTGCTCACTGAGTCTTATCTTGTATTGTTTTCTTTCAATATACTTGGATGGGCTACTAGATTGTGCTGTCTTGTTTATTGTAGCCCTTGACTTACTTATGACCTATTACCAGCTGGTTTGGTCTGTTGCCAGATATATATGCCTGAGTCTATTCACTATTCTTGAGTAGAATCTGATTTTGGGTCATCAAGTGTGTGCTGCACCCTAACACCTATCCACCTTGAGAAGTAGTGGTGATAGCTGTGTGCACCAGATTCTATTAGCAGCTGGGGTTCACACTCCAGGGGGGGCAGGATGTTGACAGGCTTTCCCCAAGAGTCAGTGAGGTAGGTGTGTCTCTATTCCTATAGCACCTTGGTGGGAGGGCACTGCAGCTGTACCTTAGGCCCCCAATGCAAGTACCTCTACTGATTGGTAGATGTCACCCTCCTTAGACCCCTAAGGCAAGAGGCTAGGTGGTCTGGGGGGAGCTTCAGCGCTGAGTTCCCTGTTGTGGGTCAGTTAGGGCTCTGTTGAATAAGCAGAGATATCAGACCTGGGAAACTTGTTTTTCCAGAAAATCCGCTAGAAAAAAATGCAGTCAGATCCCTATCAGAACTGCCTTTGGATTATAACTGCCATCTTGTTCCCTGTAAGGATGAATGTCCGAGATTTGGATCATATATGCTTGGCTGTAGCTGGTTCTGTGTTTTTAGTCCAATTAGGGATGGATTTTTGGTCCCTGGGTTTTTTGTGGTTCCTTCTCTCAGGCCAGAAGAATGGGTTAGGAAAAGACCAAAAAAAAAAAAAAAAAAAGGGAAAAGCAAAGCCGCCGCAGAGCCGGAGCCGTTCTCCCTCTGGCTCAGGAAATTCCAATGTTAATGAAGCTGCCTGGGGAGGTTGGGGAAGGGTTCAGAGAAATAGGAAAGTAGCACCTCGGAATATAGCCACAGTTGCTTGTCTTGCTTGGAATGACTATTTTATCTGAGATTCCTGGGGGGCGTGTCTCCTATGTGTGCTGGCTGTGTGGAGATTGCCCCCGAGGGTCTGGCCCGCTGAAGCCGCGGTCAGATCCTCTGCTGCCAGTCCAAAGCCCAGCGTCAAGGTTCCCCTGCTGGGACGCTGCACTCCTGGCTCCAAAATCAGTCGCTGCCTCCCGGGGACTTCTCGTCCTGCCAGCCGCATGGTCGCGCCGTCCCTGCGGACCAGCTGGGCCCCCTCCCGGGGTTAGTTCAGGGGAGTAGAGCTGCGCCCCGTGCTTGTCCCGTGACAGCGCCGAGTCCAATGATCGGTGCCAAGGTTCTCCGGCTGGGACGCTGCACTCCCGGCTCCAAAATCAGCCACTGCCTCCCGGGGACTTCTCCCACCAGCCGCGTCGCCACGCTGCCTGCGCGGACTGGCTGGGCCCCCTCCCGGGGTGAGTTCAGGGGGGTAGAGCTGTTCCCCTTGTTTGTGCTGTCACAAGACTTTTGAATTCAGCTCCCCTGGGCCCAGACCTAAGCCCGGCACCAAGATTACCTGACTGGGACGCTGGCTCCAGGCTCCGAAAACAGTCGCTGCTTCCCCGTATTTGTTCATTCTCCGTCTCTAAATCTATGTTTGTTGTTCAGGGTTTGTAGATTGTTATGTATGTGATCGATTCACTTGGTTTTCTGAGTCTTTGTTGCAAGAGGGATCCGAGGTAGCGTCTACCTAGTCTGCCATCTTGGCCCCGCCTCTATAAAGTGATTTTGAGACCAAAATGTTTGGAGCTGTGGATATAGGCAATGCATGAGACCACCAGACATGCTTGAGGGATTTATACAGTATAATCAGACCTGAATCTGATCATAAATCTAAATCTAACTATCCAATGTACAGTAAATATGGGCACAAAAGGGCATGTTAAATGACTTCATGGCTATGTAATCAGCAAAATCCAGACTCTGGGCAATTTTATAAGATAAATGACCCAGTTGTTGAAAAAATCATAGGATAAAGAGGTGAGAAGGAGTAATTTATAGATTAAAAGAGATTCATGAGAATTATCTACTAATTTCAATGCATGGACCTTATTTTTATTCTGATTTGATTAATAAACTATAAAACAATTCCTGAGACAGTTTAGGAAGTTTGAATGTCAAGTAGATATTTAATGATATTAAGGAATTGTTAACTTTTAGATGCAGTAATGTGACTGTGTTGTATTTAAGAAAATAATTCTTTTATTTTAGAGATACATGCTGGAACATTCATGGATGAAATAAAATGTTGCCTGAAATTTATCTGAAAATAATCTGGGGGAAGCAGTGAAGATAAGGGTGTAGATGACAAAGACTGGCCATAAGTTGATAATTTTTTTGCATTCATGTAGTTGGCAGATGGTGGTTCTTTATACTGTTCTCTCTCTTTTTGTGTATGTAAAATTTTTTCATTTAAAAAGTTGAAAAATTAGTCACTCCCCACCATGTGGTCTCCAACTGGCTTTCTACTTGGAAATTACAGACTCTGGGCACGACCTTATATTTCAGGGAAAAATTAGAGATTTTATACTAAATGAAGGTAAATTTTTTAATGCAGGGGAATACTGGGTGAATTTCAAGAATAAAATTTTTGTATGTAAAGACACAAATACTTTTGTGCCTTTAAACCCGTTAAACCTGGTGCTGTCGCTTCGATTCTGACTCATAGTGACCCTGTAGGACAGAGTAGAACTGCCCCATAGAGTTTCCAAGGAGTGCCTTGTGGGTTCCAACTGCTGACCTTTTGGTTAGCAGCCCTAGCACTTAATCACTATTCTGCCAAGGTTTCCTTTGTGCCTTTAGGGGTTAGAAATCTTAAGAAAAGGCACAGGAGAAATAAGATATATTAAATAATAGGCTGGTATATAAGAGTAAACATCAATACATATCCAAAACCAAAAAACCAAACTCAGTGCCGTTGAGTAAATTCTGACTCATAGCGAACCTACGGGACAGAGTAGAACTGCCCCATAGAGTTTCCAAGGAGTGCCTGGTGGATTCGAATTGCAGACCCTTCGGTTAGCAGCTGTAGCACTTTACCACTATGCCACCAGGGTTTCCTCAATACTTATACCATTAGACTAATTGGGCTTAAAATATAAAGAAAGATCTTTGGAGTGTCAATGCAAAAATATTAAGTTGCTTCTAAGGGAAAAGCCCAGGGAGGTATCAGTCCTCTCCACAGCAATAGTCAGTGCTACAAGTCAGTGTCACATTGTTCATAATTCCTCAAAGAAGCCAAGTGTGTCCTAGGATTTTCTAAGTCCAAATGTCCTTCTCTGTATTTTTGAAAAAGGAGAACAGGGTTCTGTGGCTTATGTAAACTTCTCCATTTAAAATATTATGTTTGACAGTCCTGCTTGTTCCGTGTTTATTTGTTACTCAGCATTCCAAAGGTCAAGACCTCCTGAAAAGAAGGTTGTGGTACCAGTGGCAAATGCTGTTTTTTCCCCTAAAAAAGTTGTAATGTAAGATAATTTGGCTTTGATTATAATCTTCAGCATTTATCATATTTGATTCTGGGTTTGGGGCTGTAGTGCTATATAGTACAGAAGACATTTTAAATGTTGGGCATTCAGGCAGGTGAATATCATCTCTCCTTCCCTCTCTCTCTCTGTCTTTCTCTCAGTCACTTGCAGACACACCATGGAATTTGGAAATGATATATCCACCGTGACCGTTGCCCTCTATTAGTAAAAAACCCATTACCATCGAGTCTATTCCTATTCCTGTGTTACAGAGTAGAACTTCTCCACAGGGTTTTCTTGGCTATAATCTTTTTGGAAGCAGATCACCAGTCCTTTCTTCCTCGGTTCTACTGGGTGGGTTCAAACTGCCAATCTTTATGTTTGCAGCCTCTTACAAGCCACTCACACTACCTAGGGACCTGGCTCTGTTAGTAAATAAGCTATTGTTAATTTGGGAGCAACTTTCATTATGAGACCAAGGATGTATTGAGGTGATGCTTTAGCAAAATGAAGAACAAGAACATGTTGCAGCCTCTTACACAATCTTTTTCTTGCCTACGGTTTCACCCACTAAGCCCCAATAATCCCTTAGTTTCCATTAGCAAGATGTTAATAACTTTGAAAGCCACAAACTCAAGCTCAAACTCTCTTGGCTGCCTGACCAGCAGCCAACAGCAACTTCCCCATCTCCTCGTGCTTTCTGGCAAAAAGAGGAGTGATTTTATCACATGTCTGAACTACTCTATGAGTAAGTGACCAGAAACAATTTAGACTTGGCTTTCATTTCTGTAGATACTGAAAACATTGACTGAAATATAAAAACTTGTTATGTTGCTATGATTATTGCTGTAGGTATATATGTCACTTAACAACTCTTTCTGGGCTTCATTTTGAAGGTCTCATAGCAGCCCCATAGTGATTGTATTGGGATTAGTCAGTAAGGCCCTAGAATTTATGCTAACTCATGCACAGTCCTTTAATCTCTGCTCAGACTTACCAATAGAGGACTGGTAAACCAGCACGGGGAATATTTACTGTTCCTTAGCATTATAATAAGTAGAAATCAATGAATTTTTTTGCAAAAAACCTTGGGTTTTATATCTGTTCCTTAGAGTTCTCACCTCTTTTCTCAGTGGTGAAATGAACCTCTTCCGCAATTTGGCTCTTGGCATGAGGGAGAATCTACTGATCTCTGGGGAAAATGTCCCTTAAATAACCCCGTATCTCTCCAGGGCAGTCCAATCCAACCCAATCCAACCCAGCCCAACCCAGTCCAACCCAGCCCAACCCAGTCCAACTCAGCCCAATCCAGTCCAACACAGCCCAATCCAGTCCAGTCCAACCCAACCCAACCCAACCCAAGCCAACCCAAGCCAACCCAACCCAATCCAATGCAATCCAACCCAACCCAACCCAACCCCACCCAACCCAACCCCACCCCACGCCACCCAATCCAATCCAATCCAATCCAATCCAATCCAATCCAATCCAATCCAATCCAATCCAATCCAATCCAATCCAGTCCAGTCCAGTCCAGTCCAGTCCAGTCCAGTCCAGTCCAGTCCAGTCCAGTCCAGTCCAATCCAATCCAATCCAATGCAAAGCAACGCAAAGCAACTGAAAGCAATGCAACCCAACGCAATGCAATGTAATGCAATCCAGTCCAGTCCAGTCCAGTCCAATCCAATCTAACCCAACCCAACCCAACCCAACCCAACCCAACCCAACCCAACCCAACCCAACCCAACCCAACCCAATCCAATCCAATCCAATCCAGTCTAATCCAATGCAATGCATTCCTCTTTCATTCCTCTTTAATCAGCTTGCAACTATCAAACAGGGAACAAGACAATTACAAAACTTTTACATAAATGACACTTGGATCAAATACATAAAAGCTAATGGAAGTTTTCTATACATAAGTGGTCTGAAAATAGAATGAGGGCTTGTCTAGCAGAGATTGGCTTGAGACAGGAATATACAAAGAGAATCTGGAAGAAGACAGGATCTAGTGCAGATAAGGACAAGGTACCAATTTTTTTGCTGATAATGCACCCATGTAAATAACGCGCTTACACATACAGCACGCATAGTGTGCCTAGGAAAATAATGCACAAGGGAGTTGCATGGTTAGCAAAAATAAAAACACAATGGGCATGTTATTTGTTTAAAAATACAATATTCTAGTAGCATTTACTCATATGAGCCAAGGTCTCCCTAGTTTCATTATAAGTAGGCATAAGGAGTTTATATAAGAACCCTCTATGTATCCTTTTCAGATGTATTTCTTTATGCTTATTAATATAAATAGATGTATATGATTCTCTTTTCCTACCAGGTAATACTCTCTGATGTTTTCAAAAAGTTCTAAATTACAAATCTCCTTCATATATTAGTTATAGCCTGAAAGCTGGGCTGAATTATTTTATTTCTCCCTTCTATCCCTCCTCCTTCCGTTATTCTCTTTCTTTTAAAAAAAATTTTTTTTATTGTGCATTAGGTGGAAGTTTACAGAGTAAATTATTTTCCCATTCAATAGTATGTACATAAGTATTTCACAACATTGTTTTCATTCCCCACAATATGTCAGCACTCTCCTCATTTCTATCCTAGTTTCTTTGTTACGTTTCATCCTGATTCTGTACCCTTTCCTGATTTCTCATCTTTGCTTTTGGGCAAATGTAGCCCTTTTGATTGTTCTAAGGAACATGTTCCTCTCGGGTGTTATTTATTTTATGGGCCTGTCTATGGTTTGGCTGAAGGGCGGTCTTCGGGAATGGCTTCAGTGCCAGTTCAAATGGTCTTAGGGACATAGTCTTGGGGGTTCTTCCAGTCTCTGTCAGACCAGTAAGTCTGACTCTTTTTTATGAATTTGATTTTTTGTTCTACAATTTTTCTCCTGCTCTGTCCAGGACCCTCTGTTGTGATCCCAGTCAGAGCAGTCGGTAGTGGTGGCCAGGCACCATCTAGTTCTTCTGGTCTCAGGGTCATGTAGTCTGTGGTTCATGTGGTCCATTTGAACGAATTACTTTTAATTACTAATTAACTAATTAATTAATTAATACTAATTAATTACAATTAGTCCTTTGAACTAATTACTCCCTTGAGTCTTTCGTTTTCACTCTCTTTCTTTCTTCATTCTCTCCTTACTCAAATGTTTATTGTGCATTATCTACTTGCCAAGCAATGGTCTATGTGTTGAGGATATATCAAAATGGATATATAGTGAAAAGAATCTACCCAACCACTGAATTGCTCAGCCTTACAAAGATAAAGCAAACAAAAACCATACCTTCATCTGATTGTATTGTAATGGGTGATTTTAGCATCTGTTTATTTTGCTGAACTAAAAACTACTTGAGTTAAGTGATTGCACTGTTAATTGCTCTATATTCTGTTTGGTGGGTAAATAAAGTAAAGCCATATAGCAGAGACATTGTTCTTCATATTTTCAACTGTCCGGCCCACTTGTCTGCATGATAGCAGCTGTTTCTTCCCCCCCAAAAAGGATACTGGTAAATTGGCTGGCATTAAATTGTTAAATGAGAAATTCTAGAATAGTTTGATAAAGTAGAACTCAACATTTCAGAAATGCATCAGTGTAAAGACAGAAATGAGAATGCCGTATTAGGGAGACCAGTCAAAGGGGTGAGATAAGGAAGAGGAGACACTGAGAACACTGGGAAGGGTAATGGTAGAGTTCCAGAGCGAAGAGGGCAGTGGGGGAAGGCAGAGTTGAGTGGATAAACCGATTGTAGATTAAAGCCAGTCGAAGCTGGGCAATTATTTTACAGATGTGAAAATACAGGCTTGGGCAGGTGAAGTGACCTTTTCAGAATCATATGGGGAATTTTCCTGGGTAGTAAGGAGGCTGGTGACCAGGACAACAGTTGGAAGCCAGAAAGGTAGAGAAAGCAGAAAGAAGTGAGGGCTGGAGGGGAAATGAAAAGCTGAGTGGGAGGACCAGTGCTTTGGGAAGCACAACTTTTCTCTGATATAAATTCTCTGAGGGAGAGATCGTCAGTTGGAAGACAGGAATTCAGGTTTGCTGAAATTGGAGATCAAACACCTAGACTGAGTCAGAAATTCTGTTTCCAGTGAAATGCTGCTTCTGCCAGTTCTGCTGCTGGTAGTTCTCTTTCCAGGTGGTGATAATGAGGACGGTAAGAGTAATTCTGACAGCTCTCAGCAAGGGTGTGAGAGGGTCTGGGTAAAAGCATGCTGCAGTGGCCCTAGTGCATTTGGAGACCATCCTGGAGGTTGAGACTGGAGCCTAAGACTTTGATGTAGGCAAATGTCTCAGGCCCCTGTGTTCTTCAAATTCCGGGTTCATTCTCTTTTGCCTGTTTCCATTTCCATTCTCTCTCATTCCCTCCTTCTTCTCCCTTTCTGCTCATTATTTTTAGCCTTCCATCACCCACAGGTTCCCAGGGACCAACCTTCTACCTCATCCAGATCTCGTCCTTTGCCAACAGCACCTGGGCACAAAATCGAGGCTCAGGCTGGTTGGATGATATGCAGATTCATGGCTGGGATAGTGACTCCGGTATGGCTATTTTCCTGAAGCCCTGGTCCAAGGGTAACTTCAGCGATGAGGAAGTAACAGAGCTGCAGGAGATATTTCGAGTCTACCTCATTGGATTTACTCGGGAAGTACAGGCCCGAGCCAGTGATTTCCAGATGGAATGTGAGTTCCCTGACTTAGGGGGATTCTCATTGACTTTTTTTCTCTCTCTTGGTTTGAGCTGCTACTCCTTCTGATCATTCTCTCCTCCCTATTATATCCAATTACATGAATACACTTTATTAGAGTAGTTTCCTGCTCTGAGTCCACACTTCCACAAACTATTCAAGAGTCTCATGGCCTCCTGTCCTCCTCTCTGATTTATGGAATCTCACTTTTTGTAACCATTCATTGGTTTGTCTTCTGTGACACTTGATCCTCTCTCAGACATAAAGCAAGAAATGCTCATTTTTCCTACCCTGTGCCTGAGTGACCTAAAGGGTGACCTCCTCCTCCAATCCATCTCCTCAAGCGTCTCCTTCCCAGCCCACCTCTCAATATCATCTCCCCATTCACCTTGGAATCCTGGAATCCTACTCTCCCTCTCTGACCTGTTACAAACCATATGTCTTTATAACCCCTCCTCATTCATTAGATGTACACCCCTACCAGTGCTCTACCCTCTGAAACTCTCTAAATGCTCTAATTGGTTTTGGGTTCATCATTTCATATTCCAGAACTTTCTACTCACCGAAAATACTTGGTCATTTCCAATTTCTTACTTTTTTGTTTACTGTTTAATAAGTTTTTCTGTGTTTCCCCTCTACCCAGACCCTTTTGAGATCCAGGGCATAGCAGGCTGTGAGCTGCGTTCTGGGGAGATCACTGTAAGCTTCCTGAGGGGAGCTTTAGGAGGACTGGATTTCCTGAGCGTCAAGAATTACTCATGTGTACCTGCCCCAGAGGGTGGCAGCAGAGCAGAGAGGTTCTGTGCACTACTCAGCCAGTACCAAGGGATCTATGATACTCTGGAGAAGCTCCTCTTAGAATCCTGCCCTCGATTTCTCTTGAGTGTTCTCAGTGCAGGGAAGGCAGATCTGCAGAGGCAAGGTTAGTTCCACTTTGTCCCCAAGACTTTTCTATGCACTTCCACCAATGTCCTTAAACTTAAGCATAGGAAGATACCCAGAGGGAAAGGGGCCTAATGAATAATATATTTAGTTTTAGTTCCCAGAGGAGTAGAAGGGGTTCACTGTCCAAACTTATAGGGGTCCAAGTCTCTATGCTCTGGACTGGAGTCCTAATCTGAATACTCTCCCTGCCCCAGAGAAACCTGAGGCCTGGCTGTCCAGCGGCCCCTCTCCTGGTCCTGGCCGTCTGCTGCTGGTGTGCCATGTTTCAGGATTTTACCCAAAATCTGTGTGGATGATGTGGATGCAGGGGGAGCAGGAGCAGCACGGCACTCAGCGAGGTGATGTCCTGCCCAATGCTGATGGGACATGGTATCTCCGAGTCACCCTGGATGTGGCAGCTGGGGAGGTGCCTGGCCTGTCTTGCCGAGTGAAGCACAGCAGTCTAGGTGGCCAGGACATCATCCTCTACTGGGGTGAGAAAGTGAGAAAGAACTGGTGCCCACCAAAGATGGAAGGACCTGTTCCTCAAACATAAAGGGATGGGCTGGGCAAAGGGTGGCTGGGGCTTGATAGTTCAGAGGAAAAGGGACACACAAATACACAGAGAGAGACGAGAGAGAGAGGGAGGGAGGGAGACAGACAGAGAGAGGGAGAATGACTGATTGATGGATTTTTCATGCCCTAATCCCAACAGAAGGAGCACAGAAGGAGCAGTGGTTAAGCTTCTAAGGGAAAGGTTGGTGGTTTGAACCCACCATCTGCACCATGGGAGAAAGATGTGGCAGCCTGTGCCTGTAAAGATTACAGCCTTGGAAATCCTATGGGGCAGTTCTACTGTGTCCTATAGGGTCTCTATAAAATCACAATGAGTCAGAATTGACTCATTGACAGCAGATTTGGCTTTTTTTTTTTTGGAATTTCAACTGGAATAAAACAGGTAATCCAAACTACAGAATACGTAAGAATGAAGGACCTGTATATTGGGTAGGATGGGACTGAAGGAGAGAAAAGGGACAGATATGAGGTGTCATGGATATAAGTGAGGGAGTTGGAATGTCACCATACATTGGAAGCAGGTAGATGGTGCTGCTGACACTCAGGTGGGCGAAGAAAGGCCTGGAAAATCAGAACGGGATTTGAAGTGACATCTCTGTGTCCTCTCTCAATTACCAGGACACCCCATCTCCAATGGCTGGATCTGTTTGGCAGTAATAGTGCCCTTCTTGATCCTTTTGATAGGGCTTGCATTATGGTTTAAGAGGCGCTGGTGAGTTTTTTTTAATCTAATTTTTCTGTCCACCCTTCTCACTATTTTTAAAATCTATTTACTTCTATTTAACCTTAGTCTTCCCATCATACCCTTTCTACTTTGTGCTGAACTCCAAACTCCTTAATGGAGTTCAGCAAAATAGTTCAACAGTTCTGCTGAACTCCCATCTCCTTATTTTTGTGTGTGTGTGTTTTTACTCAACAGGTCATATCAGAATATCCAGTGAGCACTCATCACGTCTCCTCTTCCATTAGAAAAAAAGAGCTCAAGATGTCGGCCAGGGTCAAAATGTGTTATCATATTTCATTAAATCAGAGTTCCATCCGCTTGTATGATGAATCATAATCTATATAACAGGAGAACAATAATTGTAAAACTGAATTTATTATAAGATAGTATTGACGGTAAGATCCACCCAAATTTTACAGATGTTAAAATGTGAGAAAGACTGCGTATCAGAATAAATGAAATGTGATATATACAACTTAACATCTCTTTGTCTTCTTGTTTAAAAAATTTTTTTCTTCTTCTGCTGCTTAAGTGTCATTGGTCAAAAAATAGGCTAAATATAATTGTGCAGGAATAATTGTATTTGCAGAGATGCTGAGCTTTTCAAATGTAATTTTTCTGTTTCTGGATGACCTTGTAACCCTCAAGGCCCAACCGAGATGATCCTTCCTCCAAGAAGCCTTCCCTAGTGCCACAGTGGAAGCAACCCTGTCTGGTCTGGAGAGAACCACTTTACTCTGTATCCATGGCATTGCAGTTATTTTTGTTTTTCTTCCCCTTCTACTTTGTAAGTTCCTGAGGGCAATGTTCTCCATATGTGGATCCCTGGCAAGCTCTCTTACCTACATGTGTATTTACTCTGTAAAAATCAACTAAGATGATATAACTGCTAAGTTAATGGTCTTTTTTTTTTTTTTTTAAGTCTCCTCCTTCCTTCTCTTTTCCTCATCAGTTGACACTATAGATCTTCCTATTCTTACTAAAATATTTCGCACTTAGTCAAAAAACCCTATGCTTTCCTGATTTCCTTATTTCTGCACTGGAGCCCTCTGGAGAAAACAATCTTTGCCCTGACCACAACTGTAGTCTACCTACAAAGAATCACTATATTGGGACTCCCTTTCCTCATTTTCCAGTCAGAATGAGTGAGAGACAGTGTGTGTAAAGAGTAAATTGCAAGTGGTGTTAACTGTTCAAGAAAAAGAATCAAGAAGTTTGTTCTTGTCCTCAGGGACCTTGAGATCTATGCTGTCCAATTCAACTTTATTTTTATGCATTTTTTTTTCATGTATTTCATAGCTTTCCAAAAAACCTCATTAAAAAAAAATTCAGATTCACTTTGATTAAGATGGTGTGTTGGGGGGAATTTGAGTTTACTTTTGTAGATGGCTTACAAAGGGGGGATAGGGAACACATAAGTTTTGGATAAGTCAGGGGAAGCAATTCTCCAACCTGGGAAATTTTAATATGGTGTATCAGGGTTTCTGAAGAAAAGGCAAAACACTTGAAAAGAGTAGGAAATGATGGAAAATACGGCTTTCTCTCCTCTTTGTTAGCATTACTGGCTGCTTCTCTAGGATGTATCCAACTACCTCATCTTGATTCCTAGCTGGAGCCCTGGTGGCACAGTAGTTAAGAAATGGCCGCTAGCCAAAAAGGTCAGCAGATCATGCTGGTGGGAATGCAAAGTGATACACCCATTTTGGAAAACAATGTGGTGCTTAATTAGAAAGCTAGAAATAGAAATACCATATGATCCAGTAATCCCACTCCTAGGAATATATCCCAGAGAAATAAGATTTGTCACAAGGATAGAGGTATGCACACTCATGTTCACCGCGGCGTTGTTCACAATAGCAAAAAGGTGGAAATAGCCTAGATGCCCGTCAACAGATGAATGGATAAACAAACCAGGGTACATACACACAATGGCTTACTATGCAATGCTAAAGAACACTGGTGAATCTGGGAAGCATCTCAGAACATGGATGAATCTGGAGGGCATCATGCTTAGTGAAATAATCACAAAAGGACAAATATCGTGTAAGACCACTACTACAAAAATTCATGAAAAGGTTTACACACAAAAAGAAACAATCTTTGATGGTTATGAGGGAAGGGAAGGGTGGGGATGGAAAAGTACTAAATAGACAATAGATAAGTGGTAACTTTGGTGGAGGGTAGAACAGCACATAATACCGGGGCAGCCAGCACAGCTTGTAAAAGGCAAGGTCATGGAAGCTCCATAGACACATCCAAGTTCCCTGAGGTACTGAATTGCTGAGCTGAGAGCTGTGGGGACCGTGGTCTTGGGGAACATCTAGCTCAATTGGTGTAACATAGTTAATAAGGAAAATGTTCTACATTCTACTTAGGTGAGTAGAGTCTGGGGTCTTAAAAGCCTGTGAGCGGCCATTTAGGATACTCCACTGGTCTCACCCCTTCAGGGGCAAGAGAGAATGAAGAAAACTAAAGATACAAGGGAAATATTAGTCCAAAGGACTAATGGACCACAACTACCGCGGCCTCCACCAGACAGAGTCCAGTACAACGAGATGGTGCTCAGCTACCACCACTGACTGCTCTGACACAGATCACAATAGAGGATCCCAGGCAGAGCTGGAGAAAATTGTAGAAGAAAATTCTAACTCACAAAAAAGGACCAGATTTACTGGCCTGTCAGAGACTGGAGAAACCCCGAGAGCATGGCGCCTGACACTCTTTTATCTCAGAAATGAAGTCACCTTGAGGTTCAGCCTTCAGCCAAAGATTAGACAAGCCCATAAAATGGGACTAAAGGGGCACACCAGCCCTAGAGCAAGGACTAGAAGGCAGGAGGGGACAGGAAAACTGGTAATAGGAAACCCAAGGTCGAGAAGGGAGAGTGTTGACATGTTGTGGGGTTGTTAACCAATGTCACAAAACAATACGTGTACTAACTGTTTAATAAGAGGCTAGTTGGTTCTGTAAACCTTCATCTACAGTACAAAGAAAAGAAAAAAAAAGGCAGTTCAAATCCACCAGCTGCTTCTTGGAAACCCTATGGAGCAGTTCTACTCTGTCTTATAGGGTCATTATGAGTCGGAATCAACTTGAAAGCAAAGGATTTTTTTTTTTAATGAGACAGAGGTCAGGCATACCTCCACTCTCCAACATTTCTACTAATTCTGACACCAGCCATTCTCTCTCCCCACGGCACTCACTACTTCTCTGCTGGGTTTGATAATTCATTGCAATGGCCACACAGAACTCACAGACCCTACTCACAGTTATGTGGTTCATTAGGGGAGAAATGGGCTACAACTCAGGATCAGGATCACCTTGGAAGTAACAGGATACAGCTCAGGAGACAGGCTACAGTTCTTCAACCAGGACAGCTCCCAACCAAGAAAACTCCCAGCTTCTTCTGGACCTAGCTCGAAGGCAGGCCCCTCTCTCAGGCCTTCTGCTATTGGATTCTGATAGGCCTGGTTTCTGCCCTGTTTGGAGAAATGTTATACCTCTTTAGGTCCACTGACAAGTGCCCAGAGTCACCCCTCTCTGCCAGCAAGCCTGTGACCCACTGTAGTCACTTTGTGCTGGTCTCCTGTTTCCTCCTGCTTGTGCCACTGCTGCGGCCATCTCATGCATCTTTACTGTCTTCAGCATTACAGCTTTTTCTTTCCTGTGTCTAGCAGGTCCCCAGGTCCAAATGAAACACTCTTCTCTAGGTTCTTCTTGATGGTAGTGAGGTTCCCTTTAACCTCTGCGGAATTAGCCCTTTTATAAATCTACTCCTCCTACCAGGACCATGAGCTGACCAATCCCCTTGGTAGGTTACAGTCACTTAATTTGCATAACAATTGACCAACCTCTGCAGGGGTTTTACCTACCTTATTTGCAATTTGTATAATGAACTGTTCAATCTCTGCAAGGTACATAAAATAGGTCAATTACAGGGTAGGCTGTGGCCCAACCATTTTTGGCAAAATTATATACCCAAGGCCAGAAAGGCCATATATATGAGAAACCATTGCCCTGCAGATGGGATAGGAGGATCAGAAACCAGATCAAACTATACCTGAAACTTGACCTACCTCTGAGCACTTTGGCTGTGTGAACCCAATTCTTTTCACTTTTTCTTTTAAACTAATTGAGTTTAAATTTTTAGTTGCTTGAAAATTCTCATATTACTGTGATCTCTGATGTCTTGCACCAGTTTTTTCATATCATTCTTACAGCTTTCTTCTACTCCTTCTCTTATTTTCTCCTCCCTCCAAAATCATCATTCCTCACAGCTAGTTTCTTGAGCTTATGCTTTTTCGTCTAAGTGAGCTTACCTTGTAAAACCTGAAATTACCCGTACTGTAACTATGACCTCTGGATGAGTGACTTTCAGAAATACACCTTCAGCCTCAAAATATAAGGGCTTTGCAACTATTTTTGTGTCAGATTATATGTGCATGTGTGTATGTTTGTGTGTTTTTGCCAAAATATAGAAAAATACTTTGGCTCTTCTTCCAGTATTCATGTTAAACTAACTTATTAAGCTTGATATTTTATCTGTAGATGATTTTGGATTTGTATGTACACTCATGGTATCTCCAAGTATGAAATTTCCATTTGTTTCTTTCCAACCTTTTATTGCTTTTTCTTACCCAATTGCACTGGCTAGGACTTCTAGTATAACCATGATTCATAGCTAGTATTTTTATCTTGTTACTTATATATAAGAATTTTTAGGAGTTGACATTAGTTATGACATTTACTGTAGATGTTTGTGGATACCTTTTGTCAGATTAAGAACTTGTTTTCATGTGCTAATTTTTTTTATTATTATTATGGACAGCTGTTGTATCTTATCATGTGCTTATTCTGTATATCTTGAGATAAAGTGTTTTGTATCTTTTATTCCATTAATGTCGTGAATCACACTTACTGATTTTTAAATGTTAAAACAAAGTTGTATTCCTGCAATTTATTTGTCTTGTCCATAATGTATGTATGTTTTATTTAGTGGTTTGCATTTACATTTATCTTATTCTTGTAATAACCTTGTCAGGAATTGGTATTAATGTTTTGTTGGACTCACAAAAGGAGCTGAGAAATGTTTCCTCTGGTTCTATTCTCAGAGTGGGTTTATTATTTTTCTCCTTAAATATATGGTAGAAATCACAAATGAAGCCTAAGGAAGTGTTTGAAAGTTGGTTTGGGGGGAGGGGAACAGTTTTACATTTCACAGCTAACTTTAAAAAAATACATAATTCTATTCATGTTGTCTATTTCCTTTTGAGTATACTTTGGTAAGTTTTACTTTTCAAGGATTTTGTCCAAGTTATCCAAATTGTCCAAGTTATTGCCAGTGTTTTGTTTTTTTTTATAATATCTTCTTATTATATTATTGTCTGTAGTATTTGTAGTTATGCACACTTCTAACTCTTCTTGGAAATGTGTTATCTCTCGTTTTTTTTTTTCTCCCTTTCATCTTGACAGGGCTTATCAATTTTATAAGTTTTCCAAAGAACTTTTGATTTTATTGGTTCTATGATTATATGAGAAACCCTGGTGGCTTAGTGGTTAAGTGTTATGGTTGTTAACCAATAGGTCAGCAGTTTGAATCCATCAGATGCTCCTTGGAAGCTCTATGGGGCAGTTCTACTCTGTCCTATAGGGTTGCTATGAGTTGGAATTGACTTGACGGCAGTGGGTTTGGTTTTGTTTTGGGTTATGATCATATCATTTTCTTTATTATTTCCTTCCTCCTACTTTCTTTGGGTTTAATTGTTATATTTCTCATTTCTTGATGTGGATGCTTAATCAATTTACTTTAACCCATTATTTTCCCATATATGCCTTTTTTTGCTTTTAAGGGTAAAAATTTACTTTAAGGATTAGCTGCATATCCCAAAGTTTGATATGCTATATTGCCTTAATTGCTGTATTACCTTAGTCAGTTCAATATATTTTCTAATGTGCTTTTTTAAACATTTTCTCATTTAATCTTCACATAACCCCATGAGAGATAATATAATTGTTCACATTTCATAAATATGGGAGCAATGATTTATAGAATTGTGAACTTAATTCAAGATATATCCTCATTCAAGTAGACACATGAGACTATGTTGGCATCTCCTGTCTGAAGAAAAATGAGAGGGTAGAGAGGGTCAGAAGCTGGCTGAATGGACTTGAAAAGAAATAGAGGAGGGAAGGAGTGTGTTGTCTCACTAGGGGGAGAGCAATTAGGAGTATATAGCAAGGCGTTTATAAATTTTTGTATGAGAGTCCAACTTATTTGTAAACTTTCACTTAAAGCACAATAAAAATTAAAAAAAAAAAAAGATATATCCTCACACAACAAGCTAGCCCAATAAACATTCTTGATTCAGCTTATGTCTTTTCAGTTATTTTTGGAGGGAAAAAAAAGAACTTATAATATTTTTCATCTCTATCCCTATATAAAGCAGGGAGAGGGATGCCTTTAGAACCTGAAGGTGGGCCTCAACTTGGGATGCCAGTTTACAAATAAAAGCTAGAGACATGGGTAAGCAGGGCAAGAGTGCTCACTAACATGTCTGGAAGAGGAGGTGATAGAAGATCTTAAAAATTCTAGCAAAACCCAAAATATAAAGTAAATATACTTGCATCCACATTAATGTAAATAAATGGTTGAATAAATCTACAAATGATGGAAGAGGAACAATTCGTTCTTACAGAAGTGTTGGGGGGAATGGTCTGCCTCTATGCCTCCCATCTAGGCTGCCTAAGTAAAGGCCTTGGGCCTAGAACATTCTCTGATAAGGAGTCTGGGAATTGGGTTGCCTTCTTTCTCCCAGTTCCTTCTCCTTATCAGAGAAGTCTTCCCCCTGTTCTGGGCACACAGTAACAGTCTCTGTCTTTTGCACATGTGTGGGCACCATATGGCATCTGGCCAACCCCACTTCTATATCTGTTCCTAGAAGGGAGGAAATGGGGTCTCTCCAGCTATGGCACAAGAGGAGAGACATGCCAGATTGTAAGAGCTAGCCTCCAGGGGTGGACAGGCTTTGCAAGGCCAAACATGAGTGCCCTAGTGTGGTCTTCTAGTTCACCACCATTTGCTGAGTCGTTCTTATGTAAGCCCCTGACTCATAGCCACTATTGTTCACCACCACTATAAAATCTCTGCCCTCCCCTTTGAGGTGCAGAGATCTTCCTTGGTCCTGCTGCCTTCCAGGACTTGGCCTTGTCTATAAGTCTCCCTAATAAACTCTTTTGCCACCACTCTGGAGCTGCCTAACCCTTTCTTTGGTCTCTAGGCACCTTCTGTTTTTGAAGACAAGTTTCATGTCACCCGTCCATACCTACACAAGAAGAATTCTTAATAAAATATGTAGATACTTCTCTTTTCAGGAGATGGAGCTTAATTCCCCTCCCCTTGAGGGTGGGTTACTTCCAAAGACTAGAGTAAGGAAAAGAAAAATAGGAATTTTATAGTGAAGAAACCTGGTAGGCACAGCCTTACCAAAGTGATCAAGATTAACATTTCCAGTAATAAGTCATGTTGATATCATGTGTTTGTAATATGATATGATGTGAAGACAATGTTGCCTCTGTGGTCTTCTTACCCAAAACACATAGGCCCCATCTAGTCATGAGAAAAAATATCAGTCAAACCAAATCGAAAGATATTGTACAAAATACCTGATCAGCACTCTTAAAAACTGTCCAAGTCAAGAAAACAAAAGATTGAGAGACCGTCTCAGACCAGAGCAGACTAAGGAGACAAAACTAAATGTATTGTGGTGTTCTGGATTGAATACTGAATGGAAAAAGGACATTAGTGGAAAACTGGTGAAATACAAATAAAGTCTACACTTTAGTTAATACTAGTGTACAAATGTCATTTTCTTAGTTTTGACAAAAGTACCAGGATTACATAAGATGTTATCAATAAGTGAAACTGGGTAAAAGATATATGGAAATCCTCTGTACCATCTTTGCACCTTTTCTGTAAATGTCAAATTATTCCGAAATAAAAAGTTAATTTAAAAAAATTCCTAGTAAAATCTAACAAAACCCAAAGGAGTTCCAGAGTTACCAAAGTATATCAGTTGATAAGAAGATCTATACAAATATGTGCCAAGTGAAATCAAACTTACTCTGAGGGCACGAATCCTGTGATATAAACTAAGAACTTCTCAAATTTTTTTTTTTCCAAAGTAGGGAGCAGTGGAAAGAAAGATTTAAATTAGAAGGAGATGAATAATGTTCTGTTATTAGGAATAAAAAAAATTGAGACTGAAATTCAGCACTAAACCTGTCATTCAAATATTTTGGCATTGGGAATCTTCATGAACCTATTTAGATCAGAAAAGAGGCACCCATGGTAATAAAAAACCAGCTTTATGCAACGGTCACCCCAACCTCTGCTATATTTTGTTAATAGTGCTAGAAATAAAGGAATAAAAATCTGAATCCAGAGAATATAAAATATAATGGACTGGGTAGTGTGGGTGGAAAAGGGTAGGCTCTTATGATGATGCTTGTCCTCTCCAGACTCCCTGAATGAAACACTGCAGTCACCAGACAAGTCTATCAGGTGTTCCCACTTGGTCTTAGCAGTGTCTGTCTCCAGGATTCTGATAATAGTATAAGATCTGGCATACTTTTGAGCTGGACACGTACAAATCATAGAAAGTCATAAGGATGTCAATAAAAACTGGAAGTTATTATTTCCAGTTTAAACCCTGTTTTCATTTTATAACTTTCAATTAAAATTAATTAAAGTGTTACATTAGACCGCACAGAGAAGAATATTTCCACTATTGTAGATAGTACTGCTGGACAGTACTACTCAAGATAATTATTGTTTTTGTGTTGCCAACAAGTCATTTCTGACTCATAGCAGCCTTGTAGGACAGAGTAGAAAAGCCCACAGGGTTTCCTAGGCTGTAATCTTTACAGAAGCAGATTGCCATTTCTTTTCCCTAAATCTCCTTTGACCATGTAACAAATATATAATTCAAAATGAGGAGAAAGATCGGGATTTCGATTTGGGTTTAGCATTTTGAGGGCCTTAGAGCATACTATGCTACTTTGGAGCATGGGGACTCAGTTCATGTCAATAGCCATGATTATACTAGTGTAGGAGGCCCCAAGTGGTACAACTGGTTATATGTTCTGCTACTAACCAAAAGACTGTGTTATGGACTGAATTGTGCCCCCCTCCCCCAAATATGTGTTGTAAATCCTAACCTCTGTGCCTGTGGTTATAATCCCATTTGGGAATGGATTATCTTTGTTCTGTCAATGAGACAGGATAAGTGTAGGGCGTGTCTTGAGTCAATCTCTTTTGAGAAATAAAAGAGATTAAACAAGCAAGCAAAGAAGCGAGATGGGGAAGAGAGATGCCAAGCCACAGGAAGATTGCCCAGGAGCAGAAGCTCAGAAGAGACAAGGACCGCGCTCCAGAGCTGACACAGACAGAAAGGCTTCCCCTAGAGCCAGCACCCTGAATTCTGTCTTCTAGCCTCCTCAACTATGAGAAAATAAATTTCTGTTTGTTAAAGCCATCCACTTGTGGTATTTGTGTCATAGCAGCACTAGATCAGTAAGACAGAATTTGGTACTGGCAGAGTGGGATGCTGCTCTAACAAACACCTAAAATGTGGACATGGCTTTGGAATTGGGTAATGGGTAGAGGCTGAAAGAGTTTCAAGGTGCCTAATAGTAAAAGCCTAGATTGCCTTGAAGAAACTGTTGGTAGAATTATGGATGTCAAAGGTGATTCTGATGAGGGCACAGAAGGAAGTGAGGAGAGCTGTAGAGAAAGTCTCTGTCATCTTAAGAAAATATATATGGCATCAGCAAGAAGATGTTGCTAGAAATGTGGACATTAAATGTGCTTCTGGCGAGGCTTTAAAAGGAAATGAAGAACATGTGATTAGACAATGTAGGAAGGGTGATGCTTTTTATGTAGTGGCAAAGAACTTGTCTGAATTATGTTCAAATGTCTGGTGGAAGGGAGAACTTGTAAGTGATGAACTTGGATATCTGATGAGATTTCTAAGCAAGATCTTAAAGGGGTTGCATGGTTCCTCCTTGCCACTTATAGTAAAATGTGAAAGGAAATTTGTTTTGTTAGAGCAGTCCACTTGTGGTATTTCCGTTCTAGCAGCACTAGATAACTAAAACACCCAGAAGCACCTTGGGAAAAAGGCCTGGTGATCTGCCTCTGAAAAATCAGCTGTAGAAAGCCCTGTGGAGCACAGTTCTGCTCTGATACACATAGAGTCGCCATGAGTCAGAATCAATTTGACTGCAACTTTTTTTCCTGTAATACTGGTGTATGACGGAAGGTGACTGAAAGCATGGGAAACAGGGCAGAAGAACTTGCTCACAGGTTTTCGAGACGGAGCTAAAAGCACTCATAAGTGAGTTTGTGGACAAAATACGAAAGAAAAAAAAAAAAGATTCCAACTCATAAGGGCTCCTGGAAATAACCATTTAAGGCTTTGGGAGACCTGGAGGTAAGGCAACATCAGGTGAGGGCAACAATTAGAGCAATGTGGATCAGTTGATGCTGCTAAGGAGACTTCTTTGTACCTGTTCACTGGGATGACATTGACTTCATAAATTCACGGAATGACATTTTTTATCTTAAGAGAAATCTCCTCAAAAACCGAATGAGACCTCAGAGAGAAAATTTCAGTGAGTTTTAAAATTGGACTTGGAAGTAAAAGGGCTCCAATATATAAACCTGGAAATTAACCACAGGAAGGAGATGGCTGTGCTGGCAGAATTATAAGACAGAAGAACTGCTGAGTGAATGAATGAGGTTCAGAAAAGGCTCTGTTGTGTGATCGTATAGGACAGGCTGGGCTTCCACCCCCTTCACCTTTTCCTTCCACTTATGAAAAAGTAACAGGTCCGATTTGAAAGACAAGATTTTATTATATAAAATTTTGATTGACTATTCAATGTTTGTAGATATGATAGGAGTAGATGTTATTTTATACCTTCTATTAACATTTTAGCAGCCCCGGTGGCACAATGGAAACCCTGGTGGCTTAGTGGTTAAGCACTATGGCTGCTAACCAAGAGGTTAGGAGTTCAAATCTGCCACGCACTCCTTGGAAACTCTATGGTGCAGTTCTACTCTGTGCTATAGGGCCTCTATGAGTCGGAATTGACTTGACGGCAGTGGGTTTGTTTGTTTGTTTTTTTGGTGGCTCAGTTGTTAAGTGCTTGGCTACTAACCAAAAAGTGGGTGGTTTGAACCCACCCATTGGTTCTATGGGAGAAAGACCTGGCTACCTGCTTCTATAAAGATTACAGCCAAGGAAAACCTTATGGGGCAGTTATACTCTGTCACGTGGGGCCAATATGAGTCAAAAATCAACTTGATGGCAACAAATTAACATGTTATTAAATTGGTGTGGTTTATTCTAAAATCATTAAAGTTGTCAATCAGACTTTGCAAGAAATACAGGAACCTCATCAGATGATTACAGGTAGTTTTCAATTGTAGCAGGTTGAATGTATTCTTATATTTGTTCAAATGTACTGAAAATATTATTTGAAATCAATTTTAGGTGATTCTCTCGCTCCACCTCCACCCCCATTGTTTTCTTGTTCACAATAAAGGAAGAATGATTTGCACAGAGCCGCCTGGTGCAGTATGTATCCAGTGAATTTTCCGGTTTTGGCAAGAAGGGTAATAAAAGAGGATCTATGAGTGTGATGGGACTGCCCCAGGCAAACGCATAGGAGGGGGGAATTCTTAAAAGAGACCTGGCCACAAACAATAAATATTTTTAGCCAAAACGGAGGTTAAGCACTAGTGGAATTTCGTCAAACAAGGAGGAAATAATTGTACCGTGCCATACCATGTACCAAAAAATCAGAATTAATGTTAGATGCTTTTTTCCTTGGAATTTAATTACTGGATGATGTTCATTTAGAAGGAAACTTATTAACTATTTTGTTAATAAGATTTGTTGGATGGGTATCAGAACTTATTTGTTTCTACTTTGCTCAGTTCTTTGTGGTGACTGAGGATTTAGTAGTGTCAAAATTTAAAACTGTATTGTGGTTATCTCCACTCATCTAACAGTAGAATTTCTTGTGGAGTGGTAGTTTTCTTTTCTGCTTCTATTTTGTAAATTATTCTAAAAATTTTCTTACTAGTACAGTTACTTGCAGCATTTCTATTTGGAATAAATGTATCTCTCCAATCTTCTTACTGGGTTCTATGTTTTTTGTAGATTAGTATGTACTCTCTTGAACATAATCCTTGTCTACAGGTCCATAATAGTATTATGAAACCACAGTGAATTTACATAGAAATTTAAAATGTTAATTATATTTATGTAAAAGAAGAAACATTGAAAATAAGCCATATTTGATTCAGGAAGCAAGTAAAAGAACCATAGAATGAATAAAAAAATGTAGAAAAAAGAAAATCAATATAAAGGCTATATTATCAAAAGAAAAAATAAAACAAACCTTATAATGGAAATTGTCTAATGAATCAAAATCTATTTAAAAAAATAGAAAAGTAAGCTCTAGAAGGATTGATAATTAATACAGTGTACAAAACAAACAACATTAGGATTTGGAAGGTAGATGATTATGGATGCAGTAAAGATTAAAATTCATAAAAGAAGATTATGTAAAACTTTATGTCAGATGATTTTAAGTCAAAATGAAATAGAAAAATTTATTGAAAATTATAAATGACTAAAATAAGCCCCAAAGGAAGAAGACATTCTAAATATTCTAATTACCACAAAAACTGAACCTGAAATCAATGTTATAACTAACCCAAAATGTCCTAGGCTTAGAATATAGGAAACAGAAAATCCTTATGGGATGTATAGTGTTGCAGAATATAAAAAAAGATGTAAAACAGTTGAAGTCATTTTATAAGGCTAAAATTATCACAGAAAACCCAAACACAAAAACTCAGAACCCAGCATGAATACTTAAAGATAAACAAAGCAAATAAAAACAAAGCAAATAAGCCAAACGCTCAATAACTATCATTCAATCTCACTTGTGAATTTAAATAAATTAAATCTAGGCATACCATGTAGTGTTTTTACCAGGGATGTAAGAATATTTGAACTTTAGAAAATCTACTAATGTAATTGTCTATATTAACAGATTACACCAACAAAAAAATGAACCATGTGGTAAATTCACTAAATGATGATAAAACTGCTGATAAAATTAAACATATATTGATGAAAAAAAAAACTTTCCAACCTTGGAATAAAAGGAGGCTTCCTTCATATGGCTTATTGTAATTACAATCAATCTATAGTAAACATACTTAATTACAAAAATTTAGATGATTTAACATTAAGATTAGGAGCAAAACAATGGTGTCTGATACTGCCATTGTTATTCAAAGTGGTACTGAAGTGGTATCATCTAATCCAATTAGTAAATAAAATTAAAGTTTATTAAAGATGAAAGAAAATATCATTTTCAGATGATGTGATTTCCATATATACAGAAAAATTAAACAATAGAGAAATTAACTTAAAAAGAAAAAGAGTTAGCAGTTTAGCTGAATAAAAAAGTCAACATGATAAAATAAATATATAACACTCTCTTGGTTATCTAGTGCTGCTATAACTGAAATACCACAAGTGGATAGCTTTAATAAAGAGAAATTTTATTCTCTCAAAATTTAGGAATCTAGAAGTCTGAATTCAGGGTGCTGACTCCAGGGGAATGCTTTCTCTCTCTGTTGGCTATGGGGGAAGGTCATTGTCATCAACCGTCTCCTGGTCTAGGAGCTTCTTAGTGTAGGGACCCTGGGTCCAAAGGACAGACCCCTCTCATGGTTTTTCATTCTTGGTCGTAGGAAGTTCCCCTGTGTCTCTGTTTGCTTCTGTCTTTTATATTGCAAAAGAAATTAACTCAAGATACAACCTAAACTTGTAGATCGAGTCCTGCCTGATCAACACACTGCCTCTAATCCTGCCTCATTAACATCATAGAAGTAGGATTTATAACACATAGGAAAATCACAACAGATGACAAAATGGTGGACAATCACACAGTACTGGAAATCATGGCCTAGCGAAGTTGACACACATTTTTTGGGGTCACAATTCAGTCTATAACAAACACCATAGCAAAGAATTCTCATTTAGCCTCAGTTGACCCAAATGATAATCAGCTCCAAAACAAACAAACAAAAAAACCCCAAACGACAAAAAGGCATTTATTGGCAGCAAAAAAAACAACTTGAGTTGTTCATAACATATGTAAAATGTATACAAGCATTACATCTCTTTTGTTATTTTTATTCCTACATATTTTTCTTCTTGATATTATTGTGAATGCATAAAATGTTTCCTCACTCATTTAGACCTTTAATTTCTCTCAGCAATGTTTTGCAGTTTTCAGTGTCTACCTCCTGCACTTTTTAAATTAAATTTGTTCTTATATATTTTATTCATTTGAGGATTTTGTGAATAAAAGTGTTTTCCTAATTTTATATTTGAATTATTTATTGTTAGTATATACAAATATAGTGACCTGGTGGCACAGTGGTTGAGAGCTTGCCTGATAACCAAAAGGTTGGAAGTTTGAATTTACCAGTCACTCCTTGGAAACACTCTGATGCAGTTTTACTGTCCTATGGATTTTTTTTTTGTAGGGTCACTATGAGTTGGAATCAACTCAGTGGTAATGGGTTTGGTTTTTAGTTTATACAGAAATATAATTGATTTCAGTATACACCCACTCCTTACTTACTGACATGGTTAAGTGTGAAAAACCAGGTCGTTATGTGAAAATCAGTGTTACGTGAAAATGGAGGATGACCACATCAGATCACAGAATGGAGGATGACTATATCATTACATAACTGCCAAATTACATCATTACACAACTGCCAAACCACTGAGAATCATGGCCCAGCCATATTAACATATGACCTTAACCATCACAGCCAGTGTCACCCTTGCCTTGCACCCCAGCATTTTTTACTGCTGAATATATGTTGTTAATATGTAAAATAGTTGGATAGTAGATTTTTTATTATTGCTGTAAATATGAAATGTCAGATAATGAGATAGTCCATAAGTAAGGACTAAGTGTACTTAGCAGTTTTACTCTGCACCTGTGGGCTTACCATGAGTCAGAACTGACTTAAAGGTAACTAACAACAACAAATCTTTTATACTGCTCAGAATTTTTAATCTCAGTTATTGCTCTTTTCAACTCCAGAATTATTGTATAGATTTTTTTATTTTTAAATATAAATCCTATTTCTTTATCACTATTCTGTATTCGATGGTTCATTGTTGTCATAAAAGAACAGTTGCTGCCAGTTGATTCTGACTCTTGGCTGCTCCACGTGTGTCCGAGTAGAACTGTGCTCCATAGCGTTTTCAGTGGGTGATTTTTTGGAAGTAGATTGCCAAACCTTGCTGTTAGCAGTTGTGCACATTAACCGTTGTACCACCCAGGGACACTGTTGTCATATTTTCCTTTAATTCTTTGAACATATTTAATAGGTGCTTTTTTTTTTTTTTTTGAAGCCTGTTTTTGCTAAATCTAACATTTAAGCAATGTCAAGGGCTGTTTCTTTTGACTTCTCTTTTTTCCTGTATCATCATACTTTCCTGTTTCTTTTCATGCCTTATGTCTTTGTTGTTTAAAAGTGGAAATTATAGATAATATGTTGATTCATATCCCCCAGAGATGTTGGTGATCTCTATTTGTTTGTTTACTGACTTGCCCGGACTAAGTTTGTAGGGTTATCACATGCCTTTGTTCAGGCCGAGAAATTCATTTGTCTTCTTGGTCTCTTCATTCTCTGATACATTCCCTGGTGAATCCCATGGGTTTTTGGGGACTTTTCCTAAATGCCAATTTAACCATATCACTCTTATTCTTAAAATTTACTTGCTTGAAAAACAAAGGACACTTCCTCAGCTTGGCACACATAACCCTTCATAATCAGGGCATATTATCATTCTCCTCTCTTGACTATTTCTTTCCTTTGGTCCCTAAGTGCCAGCACATGCTTGTGTCATGTATAATACATTTTTATAATGCTACTTCATAGGTCTAATCCTGCACCTGTTTTAAGATTAACTTTCCAGTATGTTTTACTATGTGGTAAGGGAAGCATCTGCTTCAAAAATACACAGCATCTTCTGATTTTATTTTTTTAGATAAAATTTAAAATAAATTTGTTAAATATACCTGAACTTTCTGAAGCAATAGGAAGCTGCCACTCAAAATAACCTCTAACCTTTTTGTGCAAGTTATGCATTTATCTTTTAATTTCTAGCAGGAAGAAAGGAGGTGCTGAAGTTAGGGGTCTAGTTTCCTTAGTCCTTGCTCTGCTTCTCTTCTAAGTATAGAGCCTGTTTTCAGCCTGGAGCCTTTCCCCAGGCAAATATAAAGAAAATTTGGGTTACCATCATAGGCGCAAATGCTCTTGAAGACTGAAACTCAGTAAAGCCAGTGTTACCAATTAATTCTCTAATTAATTAATCAGCCTTGTTGCCATTGCTTCAGTTTTGACTTGTGGCATCCCCAAGTGTGTCAGAGTAGAACTGAGCTCCAAAGGATTTTTAATGGCTGATTTTTCAGAAGTAGATTGCCAGGCCTTTCTTCCAAGGTGACTTTGGGTGGATTTGAACCTCCAACCCTTTAGTTAGCAGCCAAGCACGTTAACTATTTGAAGCACCCAGAGATTTCCCTAATTAATTACCCTCATGTTTTATATTTATTCATTTTTCAAGTGTACAGTATTTTCAGACTGCTTTTTTATTATTTTTCTTCTGAATATGTTTTGGGCTGTGGATTTAAATCCATCTCATCTGATTTCCTTTTTGAAGGACTACTTTAAAATTTCTCTTCAGCAGTTGGATTTTTTTTCGTTGTTTTCCAGCATGATAATGGATATTCATTTTTTTAAATACACATTTTAAATATTCGGGAGATATGAGCAAAATGTTTGTGCTCTTTGCCATTTTGATTTAGTCTTATTTAAACATCATAATTTAAACAACTTTTCTAACTGCCCCCATTTTCTATTGTGCTCCTATGACCAAAAAGACATGATTTCATATAGGCCTTATTTCTTTCCTTCTCTCTCATCTCCCTCCTCAGGTTTTGTTGAAATCATATGGGATTTAATTTCTTGATCATTCTTACCTTTTTTTTCCCCCTTCTGGAGTAAATAATAATAAAAAAAAATAATAGGTGTGGTAAATTTTACAGGTTCATTTTAAACAATTATTCAGAGCTAACTATAATTTTTTTAAACAGTTTTATACCAGTTTCTCTTGTACCATTTCCTTGTTTAGGTTAAGTTTTGGTTTTGCTTAGGTAATTTGTCTCATAACATGTGGTATATTCTTCAAATTCCTGAGGAGTTAACTATAGATTAATTTTTTCCTTCCAGGATAATTATAATATGTCTGAATAAAGAATTCTAGGATCACTGCCTTTCTTTCAAAATTCTGAAGTATTTCCCCACTGTTTTGCCCATGAGACATCTGTAAGATGAAGGCATCCCTTCTTTATAAGTGGCCAAGATTTTCTGTTTGAAACTTAAAAAAAAAAAATTCCCTTTGGAATTCAGAAATAACACCAGATGGGACTGAGCCTGGACCTTCTTTAATAATTCTTACCAGTATTCTATGAGCCCTCTTCACAGAAAAGTGGAGGTTTTGGTTTGGATTTTGTTTTGTTTTCTCCAAAGGACTTCTATCTCTGAAATCTTAATGCCTGGCACATTTCTTGGTGCCAGCTGGGCTCTGAGTAAATGCCAGTTGAATGACTACATAAAAACCAAACTAAGGAATGACATTTTAACTGCCCTCAGGCTGCAATGACAAACATAAAAGGAACAAAAATAAAGGCTCAACACAGTAATTAATTCTTCTGTAAACACTCCAGTCCCCTAGAACCACTTCCCTGCTTCCAACGAAGCTGCTTTCTAACCAGACACCATTGAGGGGGCGTCAGTGCTTCCAGGCCATCAATTGTGACAGGAGGTCCCCTACCTGCCCCTGCCCTCTCCTCATCCCCAGGGTGAAGCTTGTCCTCAGTCCTCTAGATACACACATCTTACCTGAGGCAGGGTTGGAGGTCCAAGGACCCTGCCTACTCACTCCACATCCACCCATGCCATGTAGATGAAAATCTACCTGCCAGGTAGCTCACCAATTCCAGGTTAAGCCTGTTCATAGACCTTCCAACACTGGCATTGGTAGGACCTGGGAAATTGAGAAATACAGTGTTTTCTTTAGATTATCTGATCATCTGCGCTGTCATTGCTGTTACTTTTTCCTACAATAATGAAGATTGGCATGTGGATTATACAGCTATACCAAGGATACCTACTGTCTTCTGAAAATGATTTTGAGAAGAGCAGACTGAAGAGACAGAGAGGAGGGTGAGGGCGCAGGGAGAATGGGAAGGATGGAGGAGTAGAACGAGAGCAGATTCTGGGGGCAGAAGTAATGGGTAAGTAGAGAAAGGCAGGGAAGACAAAGAAGAGGGACAGAGGGAAGTTGGACATCAAGGAAGAAGAAGAGAAGACCACAGAGATACAAGCAGTGGGAAGACTGTTGGGAGGGTCACTGGGTACCTATGGGTACCTTCCATCACTTCTGTTCACAGATGAAGACATTGAAAACCCAAGGGTAGACTTCATTTCTCTAAGGCCCAAAGCTACTAACTTTTCCAGTCAGGCCACAGGCTGCAGATTTAGTTCTTAACCAGGACTCCTTCCACAGCAGCAGGTACAATAGCGGAGATCAGGAGGGTGCACACAAGCACAGGGAGAAAATCTGGAAGCCAGATAGTTGGGGGTGGGGACAGGCAGGTAGCATAAAGGAGAGCTGGAGGGGAAATGAGAGACGCTGTGGGAGGCCTGTGGCTGAGGGTGGTAGTGGAGTTTCTCTGACAGGGAAGTGGGCAGGAGAGGTTGTCTCTGCAGCAAGGGAAGTCAGATGGGGGAGCGAGAGGGAGAGGTGAGGGGAGCTGATATGTGAGTTGTGAGGGTAGCTTGTCCTACTAGGTGTCCTTCACCTCACAGAGTCTCAATGCTGCTCGTTCTGCTCCTGCTCTTCCAGGGACTCCTCTGCCCTGGGGAAAGAACAGCTGGTAAGAAGAGCTCAGGTGGAAAAACACCTGTGCTTGGGGCACAGGTGGGCAGAGAGGAAGCTCTGGGGAGGTTGAGGTGGTGGGGGAGGGAGCAATATTCTGCAGAAAGCCCTCGGAGTTGTATTTCAGGCTAGTTCCAGACATGAATCCTTATCCCAGTCTCAGTTTCTTTCTCTGATTTTGGGGAGAAGCTGGCCTGGCGGAAATGAGTATTAGAATATCCTCAACCTGTCTAGTTCTGTCTCTCATATCTCCTCTCATCCACTCATACTCTCTCCATTTATCATTTCTCTCTTAGATCCCCAGGCCCTAGGACCCCCTCATCTAGCAGCAGAAGAGCCCCTCACCTTCCGCCTGCTCCAGATCTCCTCCTTTGCCAACCACAGCTGGGTGCAGAACCAGGCCTCAGGCTGGCTGGGTGAGCTGCAGACGCATGGATGGGACAGCGTCTTGGGCGCCATCCGATTTCTGCGGCCTTGGTCCCAGGGGAACTTCAGCAAAGAGGAGCTGAAGAATCTCCAGGCGTTATTCCAGTTGTACTTTCATGGTTTCACCCATGAAGTGCAAGCCTTTGCCAGCCAGTTTCAGTTTGAATGTGAGTTTATTGTTCCCAGTTCATTGTTGTTTCTGAAGGCCCTGACCATCTTCCAGAGGGAAAAGATGGTATAGGGACACTATCACCCAATCTTCCTGATCTTATACCCTGTTACCTGTGTCTCTCTGTCTTTTTCCACCCCCCCTATATACACGGAAGGGCCTACGTGCACATATCATTTCACATCCCTGAACATACTCTCAAATGAGGCTCCTTGGAAAGGTTATTCCTGGCCTCAGACTCTTGGCCGGTTTCTACCCCCCCTTCTCCCTCGCCCAGGAAAACGTGGTGGCGTAGTGGTTAAGAGCTACGGTTGCTAACCAAAACATCGGCAGTTTGAAACCACCAGGCCCTCCTTGGAAACCGTATGGAGCAATGTTACTCTGTCATATAGGGTTGCTATGAGTTAGAATTGACATAATCGGTTTGGTTTTTTTTTGGTTCTCTCTTGCCCTAGTGGTCACAGGACTGGGCCTGGGTCTAATCACTCCTGAGTGAGTTCTCTTGTAGACCAGTCTCCTATCTTCCTAACAACATTCCCATCTACCCCTTTCCCATAAATTATCTCAAAATACCTTTCTTAACCTCAAATTATTTTCCCACGAATTTCCTCCCCCATTTCCACCCCAACTCTAGTCTCCAATTATGATTCCCCAGCAAATTTCCCTCCCCTTGGATCTCTTTCTTCTCTAGATTGTTTACCTCCCTTCCCTGTAATTATTTCCACACTGGTTCTCCCTTCCCTCCCTTCCCTCCAGATCCCTTCGAGCTTCAGATATCATCGGGGTGTAGAATGAGTGATGGGGAGGCCTCAGAAAGCTTCTTAAAAGGGGCATATCAAGGAACAGATTTCCTGAGTTTCCAAGGGAATTCCTGGCAGCCATCTCCAGGAGCGGGGAGTCGGGCCCAGAATGTCTGCAGGGTGCTCAATCGTTACAGAGATATTAAAGAAATAGTGCAGGGCCTTTTCAGTGGCACTTGTCCTCGATTCCTGGCAAGCGTCCCTGAAGCCGGAAAGGCAGAACTGGAAAGACAAGGTGAGCCCAGCTCTCTCTTTCCTCCTATTCCTAGTGCTTTAACTCTTCTGTTTGTTTTTTCCATTCCTTATCATCCTTGTAAAATTTATAATGAGAATCCAGAGGATGGGATATGTGGGTTTAGAACTGGGTCCTAGACAAGGGAGAGAAGTGATTACACAAACTGCTAAGGCACCCTGAGTCCCTGAGCTATGGCCTGGTGTCCCTGCTTGAATTTCGTTTCTCCCTATCTCTCTCCAGTGAAACCAGAAGCTTGGGTTTCCAAAGGTCCTACTCCTGGTCCTGGCCGTCTGATGCTGGTGTGCCATGTTTCTGGCTTCCATCCCAAGACCGTGGGGGTGATGTGGATGCGGGGGGAGCAGATGCAGCTGGGAACTCGGCAAGGTGATGTCTTGCCCAATGCTGATGGGACCTGGTATCTCCAAGTAACCTTGGACGTGGCAACTGGGGAAGCAGCTGGTCTATACTGCCGAGTGAAGCACAGCAGTCTAGGAGGCCATGATATAATCATCCACTGGGGTGAGAAAGAACTGGGGCCTAGCAGGGAAAGGATGGAAGAAAGTCCTTAGGCTTTTGAGTGAGGAGTTAGAGAAATGAGTAGGACTGTTAGGCACAAGAAAAATAAGAGTTGGAGAATCCAGATAACTAAAGGTGGAGAATGATGTGAGCTAAATTTCAAGAAAATGAAAGTAGGGGATTAGAAGTACTAAGGAGAGAAGGCAGAAGGACCTAGAGGTTTGACAAGGGGATCAGTGATAAAGACTTAGGAGGAATTGAAATGTGGGCTCCAGAAACTACAGATGAAAATGCTGGGAAGCTCCCACTCCTGTGAAATGAGAAGCATTAACTGCAGAGAAATAGAAAGTATTATAGATTGACATTCCAACTTTCCCCCAACCAGATGGATACTCCAGGCTCTTGATACTGATCGGTTTGACTGTCACAGTCATACTGGTCATGCTGATTGTCCTTGAGTTTTGGTTTAAAAAGCAGAGGTGAGACTTTTTTTGTTCTTTGCTTCTTCAACTTCTTAACTCATTCTCTCCTCTATCTTCTTTTTTTCCTTCTCTCACTCTCTCTGATTTTCCTTCTTTTAGGTTAAGGCCCTCTTCGCCTTTGTTCCCACAGCTCAAGTTGCAACTCCCTTTCTCGCCATGTGCCCGACCCTGCCATAGGAGCCAACACCCAGGACGCCAGGGGTTCAGGACATCAACTCTGCTCAGCCCTGGAATCATGGGCTAAATACAGGTTTTTGAAGAAGTGGAAAACAAGACTGAGCCAACTCTAGTGATGTTAGTTTGTTCTTCTATTTACATCTATGTCCATGACCCATTCAGGGCTGGCTTCATGGGCATGTGACCTGTGCAGTAGCACAGGGCCCCTTGATTAGAAGGACCTCCTGTTTGGTTTAATGCTCTGCTGTTGCTGTCTTGAAATTCCCAATAGTATCGAAACAAGAGGCCCCTCATTTTCACTTTTTCCTGGTCCCACAAATTACTTTGCTGATTCTGCCTAATGTAATATTTCCTAATCAATCCTGGCTGAAATAAATTTGTCAATAGGGAAAGTGATGTTGCTTTGATTCATTCTGTCTTTGACATTTCTGCATCGTTTGACTATGCTCTTATGAAAACCCTTCTTCTTCCCCTTTGCCTCCCACTAAAGGTGAAGGAGGCAGGTGGGTACCTCAGATCCACAGTGATTCAGGTGTTTGTCATCTTTAGAGGTAGCTAGAGAAAATAATATCAAGTGAAATGTCTCCTATCAAAGTGAGGATGGGGTTGGACTGGCATTCTTGTTTTCCTGAGATTCTGTGAGTCACGTGTACCTGTGGATGTGCATAAGCAGGGGAGGGATTCATATGTTGAGCAGTTAGAAAGAGGACATGGGTGTTGATGGTGAGTTTTGTTGGAGGAAAAGACAATGAAGGACACGAGTGATCAGATAGCATCTAAACTATGTGTTTACTTTTCTGTTATTTTGGATGATGATAATGTTTGATTTCCTCTTAGTTTTTTTTTTTTAATGGATTATTAAATTATCCAATTCCTTTAATTAAGGTACATTTGATTGGTACTATCAGAGAGCAGGGAGCTGGTAAGTTGCAGAGCTCATACTATGTCCTGTCAACACCACCCTAGGATGAGTAATGAAGCCAATTGTGTAGATTTCTTAGTGGACATTTATAACTCCTTATAAGGCATTTTCAAGTTAATAGATGGGGTCCTGTGATCACTTATCCACTGTACCCTTACCCTTTCACTGTTGAGAGTCCACTACCTTCTGCAGGACATGTTCAGATGGTCTATCTAGAGGTATGACACTAGAGTCCAGAGAGGAAGGGAGAATTTCAA
Organism: Elephas maximus indicus; assembly: GCF_024166365.1. Classification (NCBI taxonomy): domain Eukaryota; kingdom Metazoa; phylum Chordata; class Mammalia; order Proboscidea; family Elephantidae; genus Elephas; species Elephas maximus. The sequence goes on from NC_064821.1 coordinate 196,254,968, forward strand.
GGGGTTGTTTGGAGCAATAAGTGATGAAAGCCAAAGTTCCATCACATGGATAAGGCCATATGGCCTCAGTAAGGTTCTTTCAGTTTCTGGCACAGGTGTGTATTACAAGTATATTTCCAATGTTCCCCCTTTGAATGGATTTTTTCCCCATGGCTCTATTTTTTTGATCATCATAATTCTTAACTTGAACTGAGTTCAAGTTAACTTCTCTGGTCTCATTCCCAATCTTTTCCCCACTCTACACTATGCTTTCTGGCACTGGACTTCTGCCAAGCTTCTTTCCACCTCAGGACCATTATGTTTACTTTCCTGCTGCCTGAAACTCTACCCACAGATGTCCCGTGGTTCACTTCTTGACACCTTTCAGCTCTTAGCTTGAGGGCCACTTCTATAGAGATAACTTTCCTGACTGGTTTAGCTAAAGTAGCATACTCCACGTGTCTACAGTGATTTTTAGAAAATTATATCTTCCTAAACACAATACCTTAATGCTATCCTAATTCTATTTAGGTAGTATAAGGTATTATAGTTTTAAGTACCTGATAAGAATAAAGTACTGATAAGGTACCACAGTTAAGATATGGGCATATATTTCAGTGAGGCACATGTCCCCAGGGAGAAGTGGCTCTGGGCTGCCTGCACATGCACTGGTTCTCTTCTCATACAATTTTCATATAGAGACTCCAAAAAAGCCCTGAGGAAATATGATCAAGTTGCTAGAAATACCAGCTTAACAGAATTTCAGGAAGTTTTAAATATTGAAGCACAAGATAGCCAGAAACGTTTTATGTCATTGCTATAGTGCAGACCTTAAACCTGTTGAAAAAACTCATGGCTGTTGAGTCACCTCTGACTCATAGAGAACCTATAGGGCAGAGTAGAACTGCCCCATAGGGTTTCCAAGGCTGTAATCTTCACAGAAGCAGACTGCCACATCTTTCTCCCACAGAGCAGCTGGTGGGTTTGAACAGCTGACCTTTTGGTTAGCAGCTGAGCACCATCAGGGCTCCTAGTGTAGACCTTAGGACTAGGTAATTTCATCAGAGCTTCTGGCTCAGGATCTGATACCTAAGAGCCAAGTGTGTCACTGAATCTGCCCCAGGACACAGGTTTCACCTAGTACTTCTAACCATGTTATACAAACTGCAACCCTGGGACGTGGGACTTACTGCTTCTAGAGGGACCAAACCAAAACCAAACCCACTGCTGTTGAGTCGATTCTGACTCATAGTGACCTTATAGAACAGAGTAGAACTACCCCCATAGAGTTTCCAAGGAGCACCTGGTGAATTCAAACTGCTGAACTCTTGGTTAGCAGCCGTAGCACTTAACCACTATGCCTCCAGGGTTTCCTCTAGAGGGACAGGGTGGTATTTTAAATAAAGGGTAATACTTCCCATTCCTGCCTGGTATAAAAAAGGAAGGAAATCTCCTTTGCTGACAGTACAAAACTGGAGCTTACTGTTTTCTGTTGTGAACACAGATACAGTAGAAACGATAGTAGATGTGGTTAGAGAAAGAGATGAAGGGGATAGTCTTGGTTGCTGGTTTACATTTCTCTAGAAATGGTATTAATTGCTATAGGGAGACTGCATTAGGACTGTTGGCACCAGAATATGCTGGGACCAAAGCTCAGAACAGCACAGTAGGCATATGCTCTTGATAAACCATGGCCTTAGTGTATGTCTGTCTGGTATTTTCTATCTAATGAATGAAGTAAGATGAAGAGGTGAAAGACCTGATTTAGGGGTGCAAGATAAACCAAAACAAAATTTCAGGTCCCCAAGTCCATCCTGCAGATAAAAAAGGATGTTTATATAGCCCTTACTCTGGAGCCTGTGTTCAGGGGGAGAGATCTTAAGAAAGGCACAGGGCTTCTTCTTCAGGCTACCAAAGAAGGTTTCTATAGGTCTTTGGGACTTAGACTTTGCCCTTAAAGAATTAAAACTAGTTCATAATCTTTCCTTCTAAACCATTCTCCCATTCTGACTTTCTTCTGAATGATGAAATGATGACCCCATCATTTCATAGCCTCTCAAGATTAAAATCTCATTTCTCCTTGCTTCATCATTTCTTCCTGAGTAGCCAGTCACTAAATATTTTGTTATAAGTTCTCTTACATCCCATTTACACTTCCATTACCCTGGTCCAAGTGTGAATGCCATTGCCAAAAAAGTAACACAAAGCAATGTGATGCTCAGTTATTATAGCAAATAACAGAAGAATCTATTTTAAGTGAAAGCTGATTTAATAATCCAAAACCAAACCAGTTGCCATCAAGCCAATTCCTACTCATGGTGACCCCATGTGTTGTAGAGTAGAGCCACACTCCATAGGGTTTTCAAGGCTGTGACCTTTTGGAATGAAATGGCCAGGCCTTTCTTCTCAGACACCTCTGGTGGATTTGAACTGCCAGACTTTGGCTTAGCAGTCAAGTGCTTCACTGTTTGTGCCACCCAAGGCTCCTAATTGAATAATATAAAACATTTAAATAGATCCTACTGTAAGCCAGACACTCTTCTACATACTTTATACACATTAATTCATGTAATCCCCACAACAATCTTGAAGGAGATACTATTATTACTCCCATTTTATAAATGAGGAGGTAAGGGTGATATAACTAGTAAGTGGTTAGGCAGACAGATTTGCTCCAAAATCTATGGTTTTAAACCACCTCGCTACACATGAAACAAATAATTATTGTGAGTCTACCACGTAATGGATACTATTATAGGCAATGAAATATAGGAAAGAAATAAGAATAAAATTCCTTGTCTTCACAGAGCTTACATGATAGTGGAGGGGAGAGAGGAAAGCGACAATAAATAAATAGAAACTATTATATTTTATTATATGCAAGATGATAGTGTGAGGTACAATTAAGGAGACCAGAGAAAAACAGCCCATGCTTTCAAGAATGGTGGACAGAATTGGCTGCTCTGAGAAGGGTCCAAAATAAGAACTAGGAACAAGCCGTGTAGTATCTAGCGGAAGGAGCATTCCAGGCAAAAGAGCTACAAATAAAAGGTAGTATTATGCTGGGTGGGCTCTAAAAACCGTAAGAACTTCAGGGTGGTTGGATTGGAGTAAGCCAGAGGGAACACAGCAGGAGCTGATACCATTAAGTTAAAGTGAGATCATAAAGGACGATATAGGCTATTATAAATGTATTGAAAGTCATTGCAAGGTTTTAAATTAAGGTAAAGCAGTTGTGGGGTAAAAGGAGATGAGTTTTTAAACACGTGTTACTGGGTCTTACCACTGTGACTACAAACTGGGACACAGCTGAAGCTACATCAAAATTATAATGACCCCAATTCGCTTATCTGCACTAGTACAAACTTAACTTTAAGTATTTCTCACATGTACTCTCTTTCCATATCAGTTACCAAACAACACCTGTCTTGCTTTTTCCTTTCCAGTTTATGCTTGCATTTGCCAACTATCAGTTGCCCATACCATTGCTTGGAGTAGTTTCTTTGCTACCACTTCTGTTGGTACCCATGGTGAGAAGGGTGATGTCTATATCACCTGTTTCTCCCAAAGCTTCTGACCAATACTCAAGTGCCTTTTTGGAGGGATGCTCCGTATAGAGGCATGGGTGCGGTTTAGTTTGGAGCTCTTTGCCTTATTGGATAACCAGTTTCAAAAGCTGCTTTGCTTAGAGGTAGGGCCAATATGATAGAATAGTAAGATGCTTCCTGTGGTCCTACTTACAACAAAGACCTGAAAAAACAAGTAAATCAATTATATATGACAGTTGAGGAGCTTTGATCATCAAAGACAAAGATGAGGAGTTGGACTGAGTGGTAGGGGGAAGGAAAGACAGTTCAGAAGCAGTGAGGACGTGCCAGTCTTGAGGTAGACAGCACCCTGTGTGCACATGGGCCGAGGTGAGCAGTAGCACTCGGGATGTGCTTCACCATGTTGGGAGGGAGCAGGTGCTGGAGAGTCTGCACGAGCCAGGGAGAAATGACACTAGATCTTCAGACGTTAAGTGTAAGTGTCTAATCTACTGTGCAGGATCAAAATAACCCCTCCCCTCCAGGAATTTTGTAGCAGAGAAGTGTCACTTTCCCCTCACCTACCCCCCTCCCTGCTCAGTCCTTCAGCATTCAACAATTGCCATACCCCCTAAGTTGGAAATAGGAGCTATTGTGCCCAAACCAGTCTCGTGGCTTTAGGAAAAAAAAAAAAAGTAGCTTGCCTAAAATCCCCTAAGCCAGGGACCCAGAAAGTCAGTCTTGTGGCTTCAAAAACTTACCATGTCCCCCAAAGCTGGAAACTCACGGCAGGCACTGCCCCTTTACCTAGGCACTGGCATAAAGGATTCATGGACTTTGAATGCCCTTCACGCCTGCTTAGACCTGTGTGAGTCAATTCAACAGCATACGCCCTCATTAGTATAGAGCAACAGAGTATATACCTGAAGCCTATTTTCAACTGCAGCAGCCAAAGGTGAGTTGCAGATTTGTGCCATTTGACAACACCCTGCCTGTTAAGCAGGGTCCTCACTCACCTACATCAGGGGCCTGAGGACTGGCGGTTTCACCCACTCCACCTAGCCACCCATGACAGTGATCTGAGAATACATGGTGCCTCCCAATCCTTAATAGCCAACCGCATTTGGTGACCAAAGTCTGGCTGCAAAACCCACCCACTTACACCCTCTAGGGGACAGGGACATGCCTTACACCTAGGCACTCATGCAAAGCTGTCAGCCCCCTACCTTCCTCAGCACATAGCCCTCTACTGCTGCCAGATACCTGCACCTTTTCCAATCACTCCTATGAAGCCCTGCCTGTTGTCTAGGACTGTTGGTGAGTGTCTGCACTACACACCTGGTGAACAATGACCTGGACACCTGAGCGGAATCTGCACAAGAAAAGTAAATAGACTCTTGGGCTCACAAACCTAGTAGCAGCTTTAACCACTTGGTGACAGGACATGAAAGCTTCAAAGATGTCAATAACAAAAGCAGCTCACACGCTTAGCCTATTCAGGCATATCAAAACAAAACAAAAAGCTAGGACATGGTGAGCAAACACACAATAAATAAATATAATAATTTATTTATGGCTCAGAGACAACAGTAAACATCAAATTACATAAAAAAGCAGGTCAAGATAGCTCCAGCAAGTAACCAAAACAAAGAACCAGGAAACCTTCCAGAGGAAGATAAAATATTGGTATTACTCGAGTTAGAATTCAAAAGATTAATATACAGAGCTCTTCAAGACATCAGGAAGTAGATTGGGCAAAACTCATATCAAGCCAAAGAACACGCAGACAAAACAATAGAGGAATTCACGAAAACAATACACAAACAGAACAACAGATTTGACAGATCACTAGAAACCGTAGGGAGATAGCAAATAGAAATCCAAATGATAAACAATAAAATTTCAGAATTAGACAACTCAGTAGAAGGTCATAGGAGCAGAACGGAGGCAATGGAAGGAATTAGTGAGATTGAAGATAAAGTCCTTGACACCAATTTATTTGAGGAAAAAATCAGATAAAACAATTTTTGAAAATGAAGAAATGCTAAGAATTATATGAGATACTTTCAAGAGGAAAAATCTGTGAGGGATTAGAGTATGAAAACAGGGGTGGGGTGGGGGAATAACAGAAAATACAGAGAGAACTCTTGAAGACTTGCTGTCAGAAAGCTGCCCTGATGTTGTGAAAAACAAAAAGATATCTCTCCAAGAAACTCATTAAACCCTATACAGGGTAGATCCCATAGAAAGTCACCAAGACATATTATAATTGAACTTGCCAAAACCAAGGATAAAGAAAGAATTTTAAGGGCCGCTAGGGACAAATGTGTCACCTACAAAGGAAAGTCAGTAAGACTAAGCTCTGAAGACTCAGCAGAAACCATGCAGGCAGAAAGGCAATGGAATGACATATATAAAGATTTGAATGAAAAAATTTCCAGCCAAGAATTATGTATCCAGCAAAACTGTTTCTCAAATACAATGATGAAATTAGGGCATTTCCAGATAAACAGAGAAAATAAGGGAATTTGTAAAAATAAAGCCAAAATTACAAGAAATATTAAAGGGAGTCCTGTGACTGGAGAACTAACAATATCAGAAAACAACCCAAGACTAGAACACAGGACAGAATAACCAGATATCAACCCAGATAGGGAAGTCACAAAACTAAGTCAAAGCTAAAAGACTGTACCAACGTACATGGACCATTCTGCAGAATAGACCATATATTAGGCCATGAAGCAAGACTTAACAGAATCCAAAACATTGAAATATTACAAAACATTTTTTCTGACCATAAAGCCATAAAAGCAGAAGCCAATAACAGAATAAACAAGGAAAAAAAAAAGTCAAATACACGGAAACTGAACAACAGCTTGCTCAGAAACTACTGTGTTATAAAAGAAATCAAGGACAGAATAAAGAAATTCATAGAATCAAATGAGAACGAAAACACATCTTATCAGAACCTTTGGGACACAGCAAAAGCAGTGCTCTAAGGTCACTTTATAGCAATATATGCACATATCCAAAAAGAAGAAATGGCCAAAATCAAAATATTAACCCTACAACTTGAACAAATTGAAAGCGAGCAGCAAAAGAAGCCTATGGGCACTAGAATAAAGGAAATAATAAAGATTAGAGAAGAAATAAATGAAATAGAGAGTAGAAAAACAATTGAAAGCATCAACAAAATCAAAAGCTGGTTTTTGAAAAGATCAATGAAATCGATAAACCATTGGCCAAACTGACAAAAGAAAAACAGGAGAGGAAGCAAATAACTCGAATAAGAAATGCAATGGATGATATTACAGCAGACCCAGCTGAAATTAACAGGATCATAACAGAATACTATGGAAAAAAAAAAAAAAAACTCCCAATAAAGAAAAGTCCTGGCTCTGACTGCTTCACAGGAGAACTCTACCAAACTTTTGGGGAAGGGTTAACTTCAGTACTACTAAAGGTATTTCAAAGCATTGAAAAGGATGGAATACTTTCAAACTCATTCTATGAAGCCAGCATAATCCCGATACCAAAGCCAGGTAAAGACACCACAAAAAAAGAAAATTACAAACCAGTATCCCTCAGGAACATGGAAGCAAAAAATCCTGAACGAAATTCTAGCCAATAGAATTCAACAACATATCAAAAAAATTATTCATCATGACCAAGTGGGATTCATACCAGGTATTCAGGAATGGTTCAACACTAGAAAAACTATCAATGTAACGCATCACATAAATAAAAGGCAAGAACCATATGATCTTATCAAATGATGCAGGAAAGGCATTTGACAAAGTCCAACACCATTCCTGATAAAAACTCTCAGTGAAATAGGAATAGAAGGGAAACCCCTTGACATAATAAATGGCATTTATACAAAGTCAACAGCCAAAATCATCCTAAATGAAGAGAGCCTGAAAGCATTCCCCTTGACAACAGGAATCAGACAAGGATGCCCTTTATTACCACTCTTATTCAACAGTGTGCTGGAGGTCCTATCCAGAGCAACAAGGCAAGAAAAAGAAAAAAAGGGCATCCAAATTGGTAAGGAAGAAGTAAAAGTATCTCTATTTACAGATGATATTATCTTACATAAGTTGGAATTGACTCGACTGCAATGCGTTTGATTTTTTTTGGTATGATCTTCTACACAGAAAACCCCACAGAATCCACAAGAAAACTATTGGAACTAATAGAAGATTTCAGGAAAATATCAGGATACAAGGTAAACATACAAAAATCATTTTGATTCCCCTACACCAACAAAGAGAACTTTGAAAAGGAAATCGCCAAATCAATATCATTTACAATAGCCCCCAAGAAGGTAAAATACTTAGGAATAAACCTAACCAGAGATGTGAGAGACCTACATAAAGAAAACTACAAGACAGTACTATAAGGAACCAAAAGAGACCTACATAAGTGGAAAACATATCATGCTCATGGACAGGAAGACTCAACATTAGAAAATATCAATTTTATTCAAAGTGATCTACAGATACAATGCAATCCTAATCAAATTCCAACATCATTTTTTAATGAGATGGAGAAAAAAATCGCCAACTTCATATGGAAAAGGAAGAGGCCTGGGATAAGTAAAGCATTACTAAAGAAGAACAAAGTGGGAGGTCTCACCCTACCTGATTTCAGAACATATTATACTGTCACGGTAGTTAAAACAGCCTGGTACCAGTATAACAACAGATACGTACACCAGTGGAACACAATTGGGAACCCGGACCTAAATTCATCCACCTATGAGCAGCTGATATCTGACAAATGCCCAAAGTCTGTTAAATGGGGAAAAGACAAGTCTCTAACAAATGGTGCTGGCATAACTGGATATTCATCTGCAAAAAAATGAAACAAGACCCATACCTGACACCATGTACAAAAACTAATTCAAAATGGATCAAAGACCTAAATATAAAATCTAAAACAATAAAGATCATGGAAGAAAAAATAGGGACAAAGTTAGAAGCCCTAATACATGGCATAAACAGAATACAAACCATAACTAACAATGCTCTAATACCGGAAGAGAGACTAGATAACTGGGAGCTCCTAAAAATCAAACACTTATACTCACCAAAAGACTTCACCAAAAGAGTAAAGAGAACTTACAGATGGGAAAAACTTTGGGCTATAACTTATCCATTAAGGGTCTAATCCCTAAAATCTATAAGATACAGCAACACCTCAACAACAAAAGGGCAAATAACTCAGTTAAAATGTGAGCAAAGGATATGAACAGGTGCTTCACCAAAGAAGACATTCAGGCAGCTAACAAATACATGAGAAAATGCTCACGATCATTAGCCAAAAGAGAAATGGAAATAAAAACTACAATGAGATACTATTCCTCCCCAACAAGACTGGCACTAATCCAAAAAACACAAAATAATAAATGTTGGAGAGGTTGTGAAGAGGCTGGAACACTTACGTATTGCTGGTGGGAATGTATAATGGTAGAAACACTTTGGAAATCGATTTGGCGCTTCCTTAAAAAGCTAGAAATAGAAGTACTATACAATTCAGCAGTCCCACTCCTTGGAATATATCCTAGAGATATAAGAGCCGTCACATGAATAGATATATTCACATCCACATCCACATCCACATTCATTGCAGCACTGTTTACGATAGCAAAAAGATGGTAACAACCTAGATACCCATCAACAGACAAAGTAGATAAACCAATTATGGTACATACCCACAATGGAATACTACACAATGACGAAAAACGACAATGAATCCTCCAACTATCTCACATCATGGATGAATATGGAGGGCATTATTTTGAGTGAAATTGGTCAGTCCCCAAAAGGACAAATATTGTATGAGATCACAATTTTAAGAACTCTAGAGAAGTTTTAAACACAGAAGAAAACATTCTTTGATGGTTACGATGGCGGGGAGGGAGGGAGATTGGAATTCACTATCTAGATAGTAGACAAGACTCATCTTAGTTGGAGGGAAGGACAACACAGAATACAGGGGAAGTCAGCACAACTGGACCAAAGCAAAAGCTAAGAAGTTTCCTGAACACAACCAAACACTTTGACGGACAGAGCAGCTGGGGTTGGGGACTGGGGACCAGAGTTTGGAGGGACATCGAAGTCAATTGGCATAAAAAGTTTAAGAAAATGTTCTGCACCGCACTTTGCTGAATGGCGTCTGGGGTCTTCAAAGCTTGTAAGTGGCCATCTAAAACGCATCAGTTGGTTCCAACCCACTTAGAGCAAAGGAGAATGAAGAACACCAGAGAAACAAAGAAAATATTAGCCCAAGGGACAAAAGTGTTACATATACCAGAGACTCTATCAGCCCGAGACCAGAAGAACTAGATGGCGCCTGGCTACCACCAATGATAGCCCTGACAGGGAACACAACAGAGACTCCAGGGTGAAGAAGGGAAAAAGTTAGAAGCAGAACTCAAATTCACGTAAAAAGACCTGACTTAATGGTCTGACTGAGACTAGAGGAACCCCCAAACTATGGCCCCTGAATGTCCTGTTAACCCAGAACTAAAACCATTCCTGAAGCCCACTCTTCAGACAAAGATTAGCTGGACTGTAGAACATAAAATAACACTCATAAAGTATGTGCTTATTAGCTCAATCAGATACACAAGACCAAATGTGCAGCTCCTGTCTGGAGGCAGGATGAGAGGTCAGGAAGGTACAGGAACTGGCTGAATGGACACAGAAACCCAGGTGGAGAGGGGGAGTGTGCTGTTACATTGTAGGGATTGCAACTAATGTCACATAACAATATGTGTATAAATTTTTTAAAATAATTTTTACTGTGCATTAAGTGAAAGTTTACAAATCAAGTCTGTCACATATAAGCTTATATACACCTTACTCTGTACTCCCACTTACTCTCCCCCTAATGAGTCAGTCCGCTCCCTTCTTCCAGTCTCTCCTTTCGTGACTGTTTTGCCAGTTTCTAACCCTCTCTACTCTCCTATCTCCCCTCCAGACAGGAGATGCCAACACAGTCTCAAGTGTCCACCTGATACAAGTAGCTCACACTTCGTCAGCATCTCTCTCCTACCCACTGTCCAGTCCCTTCCATGTCTGCTGAGTTGTCTTCGGGAATGGTTCCTGTCCTGGGCCAACAGAAGGTTTGGGGACCATGACCGCCAGGATTCCTCTAGTCTCAATCAGACCATTAAGTCTGGACTTTTTATGAGAATTTGGGGTCTGTATCCCACTGATCTCCTGCTCCCTCAGGGGTTCTCTGTTGTGCTCCCTGTCAGGGCAGTCATCGGTTGTGGCCGGGCACCGTCTAGTTCTTCTGGTCTCAGGATGATGTAAGTCTCTGGTTCATGTGGCCCTTTCTGTCTCTTGGGCTCATAGTTATCGTGTGACCTTGGTGTTCTTCATTCTCCTTTGATCTGGGTGGGTTGAGACCAATTGATGCAACTTAGATGGCCGCTTGTTAGCATTTAAGACCCCAGATGCCACATTTCAAAGTGGGATGCAGAATGTTTTCATAATAGAATTATTTTGCCAATTGACTTAGAAGTCCCCTTAAGCCATAGTCCCCAAACCCCTGCCCTTGCTCTGCTGACCTTTGAAGCATTCAGTTTATCCCAGAAACTTCTTTGCTTTCGGTCCAGTCCAGTTGAGCTGACCTTCCATGTATTGAATATTGTCCTTCCCTTCACCTAAAGTAGTTCTTATCTGCTAACTAATCAGTAAATAACCTTATCCCACCCTCCCTCGTAACCACAAAAGTATGTGTTCTTCTCAGTTTATACTGTTTCCCAAGATCTTATAATACTGGTCTTATACAATATTTGTCCTTTTGCCTCTGACTAATTTCACTCAGCATAATGCCTTCCAGGTTCCTCCATGTTATGAAACATTTCACAGATTCGTCACTGTTCTTTATCGATGCGTAGTATTCCATTGTGTGAATTTACCATGATTTATTTAACCATTCATCCGTTGATAGACACCTTGGTTGCTCCCAGCTTTTTGCTATTGTAAACAGAGCTGCAATAAACATTGGTGTGCATATATCCGTTAGTGTAAAGGCTCTTATTTCTCTAGGGTATATTCCAAGGAGTGGGATTTCTGGGTTGTGTGGTAGTTCTATTTGTAACTTTTTAAGAAAACGCCAGATAGATTTCCAAAGTGGTTGTACCATTTTACATTCCCATCAGCAGTGTATAAGAGTTCCAATCTCTCCGCAGCATCTCCAGCATTTATTCTTTTGTGTTTTTTGGATTAATGCCAGCCTTGCTGGAGTGAGATGGAATCTTATCATAGTTTTAATTTGCGTTTCTCTAATGGCTAATGATCGAGAGCATTTTCTCATGTATCTGTTAGCTGCCTGAATATCTTCTTTAGTGAAGTGAGTGTTCATAGCCTTTGCCCACTTTTTGATTGGCTTATTTGTCTTTTTGTGGTTGAGTTTTAACGGAATCATACAGATTTTAGACATCAGGCGCTGGTCGGAGATGTCATAGCTGAAAATTCTTTCCCAGTCTGTAGGTGGTCTTTTTACTCTTTTGGTGAAGTCTTTAGATGAGCATAGGTGTTTGATTTTTAGGAGCTCCCAGTTATCTGGTTTCTCTTCGTCATTTTTGGTATTGTTTTGTATTCTGTTTATGCCTTGTATTAGGGCTTCTAATGTTGTCCCTATTTTTTCTTCCGTGATCTTTGTTGTTTTAGTCTTTATGTTTAGGTCTTTGATCCACTTGGAGTTAGTTTTTGTGCATGGTGTGAGGTATGGGTCCTGTTTCATTTTTTTTGCAAATGGATATCCAGTTATGCCAGCACCAGTTGTTAAAAAGACTATCTTTTCCCCAATTAACTGACACTGGGCCTTTGTCAAATATCAGCTGCTCATATGTGGATGGATTTACATCTGGGTTCTCAATTCTGTTCCTTTGGTCTATGTGCCTGTTGTTGTACCAGTACCAGGCTGTTTTGACTACTGTGGCTGTATAATAGGTTCTGAAGTCAGGTAGAGTGAGGCCTCCCACTTTCTTCTTCTTTTTCAGTAATGCTTTACTTATCCGGGGCTTCTTTCCCTTCCATATGAAGTTGGTGATTTGTTTCTTCATCACATTAAAAAATGTCATTGAAATTTGGATTGGAAGTGCATTGTATGTGTAGACGGCTTTTGGTAGAATAGACATTTTTACTATGTTAAGTCTTCCTATCCATGAGCAAGGTATGTTTTTCCACTTAAGTATGTCCTTTTGAATTTCTTGTAGTAGAGCTTTGTAGTTTTCTTTGTATAGGTCTTTTACATCTTTGGTAAGGTTTATTCCTAAGTATTTTATCTTCTTGGGGGCTACTGTGAATGGTATTGATTTGGTAATTTCCTCTTCGATGTTCTTTTTGTTGATGTAGAGGAATCCAAGTGATTTTTGTATGTTTATCTTGTAACCTGAGACTCTGCCAAACTCTCCTATTAGTTTCAGTAGTTTTCTGGAGGATTCCTTAGGGTTTTCTTGTATAAGATCATGTCATCTGCAAATAGAGATAATTTTACTTCCTCCTTGCCAATCCGGATGCCCTTTATTTCTTTGTCTAGCCTAATTGCTCTGGCCAGGACTTCTAGCACAATGTTGAATAAGAGTGGGGATAAAGGGCATCCTTGTCTGGTTCCCATTTTCAAGGGAAATGCTTTCAGGCTCTCTCCATTTAGAGTGATGTTGGCTGTTGGCTTTTTATAGATGCCCTTTATTATGTTGAGGAATTTTCCTTCAATTCCTATTTTGGTGAGAGTTTTTAACATAAATGGGGGTTGGACTTTGTCAAATGCCTTTTCTGCATCAATTGATAAGATCATGTGGTTTTTGTCTTTTGTTTTATTTATATGGTGGATTACATTAATGGTTTTTCTCATATTAAACCAGCCTTGCATAAGAAAAAGCCTTGCATATCTGGTATAAATCCCACTTGGTCGTGGTGGATTATTTTTTTGATATGTTTTTGAATTCTATTGGCTAGAATTTTGTTGAGGATTTTTGCATCTATGTTCATGAGGGATATAGGTCTGTAATTTTCTTTTTTTTTTGTGGTGTCTTTACCTGGTTTTGGTATCAGGGATATGGTGGCTTCATAAAATGAGTTAGGTAGTATTCCATCATTTTCTATGCTTTGAAATAGCTTTAGTAGTAGTGGCGTTAACTCTTCTCTGAAAGTTTGGTAGAACTCTGCAGTAAAGCCATCCGGACCAGGGCTTTTTTTTTTTGTTGGGAGTTTTTTGATTACCTTTTCAATCTCTTTTTTTTGTTATGGGTCTATTTAGTTGTTCTACTTCTGATTGTGTTAATTTAGGTAGGTAGGGTTTTTCTAGGAATTTATCCATTTCTTCTAGGTTTGCAAATTTGGTAGTGTACAATTTTTCATAATAATCTGATGGGATTCTTTTAATTTCAGTTGGGTCTGTTGTGATGTGGCCCATCTCGTTTCTTATTCAGGATATTTGTTTCCTTTCCTGTATTTCTTTAGTCAGTTTGGCCAATGGTTTCTCAATTTTGTTAATTTTTTCAAAGAACCAGCTTTTGGCTTTGTTAATTCTTTCAATTGTTTTCCTGTTCTCTAATTCATTTAGTTCAGTTCTAATTTTTATTATTTGTTTTCTTCTGTTGCCTGATGGATTCTTTTGTTGCTCACTTTCTATTTGTTCAAGTTGTAGGGACAGTTCTCTGATTTTGGCTCTTTCTTCTTTTTGTATGTGTGCATTTATCGATATAAATTGACCTTTGAGCACTGCTTTTGCTGTGTCCCAGAGGTTTCGATAGGAAGTGTTTTCATTCTCGTTGCATTCTATGAATTTCCTTATTCCCTCCTTAATGTCTTCTATAACCCAGTCTTTTTTTTTCAGCAGGGTATTTTTCAGTTTTCAAGTATTTGATTTCTTTTCCCTAATTTTTCTGTTATTGATTTCCACTTTTATGGCCTTGTGGTCTGAGAAGATGCCTTGTAATATTTTGATGTTTTGGATTCTGGAAAGGTTTGTGTTATGACCTAATATGTGGTCTATTCTAGAGAATGTTCCATGGGCGCTAGAAAAAAAACTACACTTTGTAGCTGTTGGGTGGAGTGTTCTGGGTAAGTCTATGAGATCAAGTTGGTTGATTGTAGCAATTAGGTCTTCCGTGTCTCTATTGAGCTTCTTGCTGGACGTCCTGTCCTTCTCTGAAAGTGGTGTGTTGGTCTCCTAGTATAATTATGGAGGTGTCTATCTCACTTTTCAGTTCTGTTTAAAGTTTGTTTTATGTATCTTGCAGCCCTGTCATTAGGTACATAAATATTTAATATGGTTATATCTTCCTGGTCTATTGTCCCTTTAATCATTATGTAGTGTCCTTCTTTATCCTTTGTGGTGGATTTAACTTTAAAGTCTATTTTGTCAGAAATTAATATTGCTACTCCTGCTCTTTTTTGCTTGTTGTTTGCTTGATATATTTTTTTCCATCCTTTGAGTTTTAGTTTGTTTGTGTCTCTAAGTCTAAGATGTGTCTCTTGTAGGCAGCATATCGACAGATGGTGTTTCTTTTTCCAGTCTGAGGCTCTCTGTCTCTTTATAGGTGCATTTAGTCCATTTAGTTTCAGCATAATTATAGATTAGTATGTGTTTAGTGTTGTCATTTTGATGCCTTTTTATGTGTGTTGTTGACAATTTCATTTTTCCACTTACTTTTTTGTGCTGAGAAGTTTTTCTTTGTAATTGTGTTCCTCATTTTCATGGTAGTTGACTTTATGCTTGCTGAGTCATTACATTTTTCTTGGTTTTTATTTTGAGTTATGGAGTTGTTATACCTTTTTGTGGTTACCTTAATATTTACCCCTATTTTTCTAAGTAAAAACCTAACTCGTATTGTCCTATATCACCTTGTTTTCCTCTCCATGCAGCAGTTCTATGCCTCCTGTATTTAGTCCGTCTTTTTGATTATTGTGATCTTTTATTTAATGACTTCAATGATTCCCTGTTCTATTTTTTCTTTTTAAAATGAATCTTAATTTGTTTTTGTGATTTCCCTATTTGAGTTGATATCAGGATGTTCTGTTTTGTGACCTTGTGTTGTGCTGGTGTCTGATATTATTGGTTTTCTGACCAATTTACTTTAGTATTTCTTGTAGCTTTGGTTTGGTTTTTGCAAATTCTCCAAGCTTGTGTTTATCTGTAAATGTTTTAATTTCGCCTTCATATTTGAGAGAGAGTTTTGCTGGATATATGATCCTTGGCTGGCAGTTTTTCTCCTTCAGTGCTCTATATATGTCATCCCATTGCCTTTTTGCCTGCATAGTTTCTGCTGAGTAGTCTGAATTTACTCTTATTGATTCTCCTTTGTAGGAGACCTTTCTTTTATCCCTGGCTGCTTTTAAATTTTCTCTTTATCTTTGGTTTTTGCAAGTTTTATAATATGTCTTGGTGATTTTCTTTTTGGATCAATCTTATATGGGGTTCAATGAACATCTTGGATAGATATCTTTTCGTCTTTCATGATGTCAGGGAAGTTTTCTGCCAACAGATCTTCAACTATTCTCTCTGTATTTTCTGTTATCCCTCCCCGTTCTGGAGCTCCAATCACAAGCAAGTTATTCTTGATAGAGTCCCACATGATCCTTAGGGTTTGTTCATTTTTTTAAATTCTTTTATCTGATTTTTTCTGGCTATATTGATGTCAATTCCCTTGTCTTCCAGATCCCCCACCCTGCATTCCAATTGCTCGAATCTGCTCCTTTGACTTCCTATTGAGTTGTCTAATTCTGTAACCTCACTGTTAATCTTTTGGATTTCTGAATGCTGTCTCTGTATGGATTCTTGCAGCTTATTGATTTTTCCACTATGTTCTTGAATAATCTTTTTGATTTCTTCAACTGCTTTATCAGTGTGTCCCTTGGCTTTTTCTGTAGATTGCCTTATTTCATTTTTGAGGCCATCCCTGATGTCTTGAAGCATTCTGTAAATTAGTGTTTTATATTCTGCATCTGGCAATTCCAGGATTGTATCTTCATTTGGGAAAGATTTTGATTCTTTAGTTTGGGGGGTTGTAGAATCAATTATGGTCTGCTTCTTTATGTGGTTTGATATCGACTGCTGTCTCTGAGCCATCTCTAAGATATTGTAGTGATTTATTCTATATTTGCTCACTGAGTCTTATCTTGTTTTGTTTTCTTTCAATATACATAGATGGGCTACTAGATTGTGCTGTCTTGATTGTTGTAGCCCTTGACTCACTTATGTCCTATTACCAGCTGGTTTGGGCTGTTACCAGATATATAAGCCTAAGAGTCCATTCACTATTCTTGAGTAGAATCTGATGTTGGGTCATCAAGTGTGTGGTGCAGACTGTCACCTATCCACCTAGAGAGGTAGCAGTGATAGTTGTGTGCACCAGATTCTAGTAGCAGCAGGGGTTCACACTCTGGGGGGGCAGAATTCTGACAGGCTTCCCCCAAGTGCCAGTGGGGTAGGCGTGTCTCTATTCCTAAAGAACTTTGGTGGGTGGGCTCTGCAGCTGTACCTTAGGCCCCCAATGCAAGTACCTCTACAGATTGGTAGGTGTCACCCTCCTTAGACCCCTAAGGCAGGAGGCTAGGTGGTCTGGGGGGAGCTTCAGCCCTCAGTTCCCTGTTGTGGGTCAGTGAGGGCTCTGTTGAATACGCAGAGATATCAGACCTGGGAAACTCGTCTTTCCAGTAATCCGCTAAAACAATTACAGTCAGATCCCTATCAGAATTGCCTTTGCATTATAATAGCCACCTTGTTCCCTGTAGGGATGAAAGCTGAAGACTGTGGATCACATATGTTTAGCTGGTGCTGGTTCTGTATTTTTAGTCCAGTTAGGGAAGGATTTTTGGTCCCTGGGTTTTTTGTGGTTCCTTCTCTCAGGCCAGGAGAATGGGTTAGGAAAAGACCAAGAAAGAAAGAAAAACCGCAGGGCACTTCACTCTGTGGCTTAGGAAATTCCAATGTTAAAGACGCTGCCTGGGAAGGGGAGGCGAGTGTTCAGATAAATAGGAGAGTGTAGCACCCCGGAATATAGACAAAGTGGACTTATCTCACTTGGGATGACTGTTTTATCTGAGATTCCCGAGGAGCGCGTCTACTGTGTGGGCTGGCTGGGTAGAGATTGCCCCCGAGGGTCAGGCCTGCATCCTGTGCTTGTGCTATCTCAGAAGCCATGGTCAGTTCCTCCACTCCCAGTCCAAAGCCCAGCGCCAAGGTCCCTGGCTGGGACGCCGCACTCCAGGCTCCAAAACCAGTTGCTGCCTCCCAGCAACTTCTCCTGTCAGCCGCGTCACTGAGCTGCCTGCGTGCACTGGCTGGGCTTCCCCCGAGGTCACTTCTGGGGTCTAGGGCTGCGCCCCGTGTTTGCACCGTCTCAGGATGCTGTGCTCAGCTCCCCTGTGCGCAGTCCAAATCCCGGTGCCAAGGTTTCCTGACTGGGATGCTGGCTCCAGGCTCCAAAAACAGTTGCTGCTTCCCCGTGGTTTTTCCTTCTCAGTCTCTGTCACTCAGGTCAACTCTTTAGATCTGTGTTTGATGGCCAGGGTTCGTAGATTGTCATGTATGTGATTAATTCACTTCTTCTTCTGAGTCTTTGTTGCAAGAGGGATCCGAGGTAGCTTCTACCTAGTCAGCCATCTTGGCCCCGCCTCTGCAATATGTGTATAAATTTTTGTATGGTAAATTAATATGAGCTATAAACTTTCACGTAAAACATACATGGACAAAAAGAACTGATGGTATTGAAGAGAGAAGCCCAAGCTGCACTGAAGGCATTGGTGATAACTGAAGCTCTAGGAATCGACTGACTGAGATGTTTCAACAAAAGGGTGCAACCCTGTAAGCATGTGCTAGTCTATGCCAGGAAATTTGGAAGACAGTTACCTGGCCAATTGACTGGATGAGATCCATATTTGTACCCATTCCAAAGAAAAATGCTCTAACAGAATGTAGAAACAGTATCATTAATATCACACACAAACAAAGTTATGCTGAAGGTAATTCAAAAACGTTTGTAGCAATACATTAAGAGAGAACTGCCAGAAACTCAAGCTAGATTCAGAAGAGGATGTGGAACAAGTGATATCATTGCTGACGTCACGTGGGTCTCAGCTGAAAGCAGAGAATTCCAGAAACATGTCTGCCTGTGTTTTATTGACTATGCAAAGGTATTTGACTGATTTGACTGTGAAGAAAGGGAATTGTACAACATTTAATTGGATCATGAGGAGCCTAAACATAGACCAAGAGACAGTTGTTTGAAAAGACAAGAAGATACTGTGTGGTTTAACATCAAGAAAGGTGTGTATTGGGTTTGTATCCTTTCAATGTATTTATTCAATCTGTATACTGAGCAAATAATCTGAGAAGCTGGACTATATGAAGAAGAATGGGGCATAAGGATTAGAGGAAGACTCATTGACAACCTGTGACATGCAGATGATACAGCTTCGCTTGCTGAAAGTGAAGACGACTTGAAGCACTTACTGATGAAGATCAAAGACTACAGTCTTCAGTATGGATTACATCTCAACATAAAGAAAATAAAAATCTTCACAACTGGATCAATAAGCAGCGTCACGATAAATGGAGAAAAGATTGAAGTTGTCAAGGATTTTATTTTGCTTGGATCTTTAATCAGTGCCCACAGCAGCAACAATTAATAAATCAAATGATGTATCACATTAGGCAAATCTGCTTCAAAAGAACTCTTTAAAATGTTAAAAAGCAAAGCTGTCATTTTGAAGGATTAAGGTGTCCCTGCCCAAGCCATGATCTTGTCAATCGTCTCATAAGTATGCAAAAGCTGTCAAAAAATAAGGAAGATGGAAGAAGAATTGATGCCTTTGAATTATCGAGTCGGCTGTACCATGGACTGCCAGAAGAACGAACAAGCCCGTCTTGGAATAGGTATAGCCAGAATGCTCCTTAGAAGCAAGGATGGTGAGACTTCATCTCATGTACTTTGGACATGTATTCAGGAGGGACCAGTCCTTGGAAAAGGACATCATGCTTTGTAAGGTAGAGGGTCACTAGAAAAGAGGAAGACCCGCAACAAGATGAATTGTCACAGTAACTGGAACAATGGGCTCAAACTTAGCAATGTTTGTGAGGATGTTACAGTACCGGACAGGGTTTTATTCTGTTGTACGTAGGGTTGCTATGAGTTGGAACCAACTGGACAGCACCTAACAACAACAATATGTTTGTCACAAAAAGTGAGTTCGAACATGATGAATTAGCCAAGTGTTTTAAAAAGTGAACTAGGTAGGCAAACTTAAATCTTCATATCATATCCTGTTGTTGTTAGGGGCCATTCAGTTGATTCTGACTCAAAGCGACCCAGAATGAAATGCCTAACATCAACAACATAAATTTTATTTTAAAAAATCCTCTAATTTTCTAAGTATTAGAGTAAAACATTAAAAAAAATTATTTGCCTGCTTTCTAGGTAGGAAGGCTCTTCTCAACTTGTAGTCTATATTATCCTAGAAATTTCATGGGAATACACAAAGGGACAGGTTAATTGTGGTACTTCTTCCAGGCATATCAATTTTTACTTGGAGTTTTTAGAACACAATCTTAAATCTTTGTGCTGTTGGAAAAAATTTAAATCTTGTATCTTGTAAGTAAATAGCATATTTTTCCCATAAAATTCAGAGGGAAAATTATCTTTACACACAGTGAGTGGTAGGACAATTTTGTGCTTTTATGCTCAAATTACATAAAACTCTGTGGCAATTGTATAAAATCATTGTATGAAACAATTTGAGTTTTATGTAGGAGGGATGTGGATCAAGGTTCAAAGTTTTAGCCTTGAAGAAAGCAAACCCTTGGGAAGCAAAATTGTGTTTTAGTATTTAATGTAAATGGATAGAACAGATTGACATAGCTATGCTGGTCTAGTCTACTGAGCTTAAGGGTGCAGAATACAATTAAGTGAACAGTAGGTAACAATCCAAGGGTTCAGATATGGAATATGGTACAAGACTAATAAATACTACCCACATCAGAGGAGCCCTGGTGGCACAGTGGTTAAGTGCTTGGCTGCTAACTGAAAGGTCGGTAGTTCAAACCCACCAGCTGCTCTGAGGGAGATAGGTGTGGCACTCTGTTTCTGCAGCCTTGCAAAACACATGGGGCAGTTCTACTCCGTCCTATAGGGTTGTTATAAATCGGAATCGACTTGACGGCAGTAGGTTTGAGTTTTGGTTTACCCACATCAGAGAAGCTGGGGGCAGGGAGCTAGGAATGTGCTAGAAGCAAGGTTGCCATAAGTAGGAGGGTGGAGGTGAACTAGAAATTAAAGGTAATACGTAAACTGCATTCTGGTTCTGAAATCTCCAGTCTTTCTAAATCACACATAGATCTCTGAACACTGGCAAGGCCATTCTGAGGAGTTTGTTTCTGAGACTTTCTTGAATTCCTTGACCGAGCCTTTTGAACTGGTGTTTCCGTGGAGAAGGTCTTGATAGGAAAAGTAATGTCTATCTACAGCTTCAGCTTTGTTGGTCACTTCCCATTTTTCCTGTGCTCTTGTGTCTGCTTCTCTGGGTGGTGCAGTTAACGCTGGACAGCTAATGGAAAGGTCAGAGGCTTGAGTCCACTCAGAGGTGCCTCTGAAGAAAGGCCTGGTGATCTACTTCCAAAAAATCAATCACTGAGCATGTTCTACTCTAAAACACATGGGGTCACCATGAGTCAGAGTCCACTCAATGGCCACTTTTTTTCCTTCTTTTTTCCACATGTGTATCTAATGCTTTCAGTTCAGAGTTGAGTTTCCTCCAATTTTTTTGCTGTGGCTGACCAGTTCACTTCAGTTCGTCCCAAATGTTCTGGAAAGCTCTGGCTGACTCTCCCATTACCTGCAGCCATAGGCCTTGCTCTACTACTCACTGACTGCAGTCATGAATATTGTCTTGTGCCCTTGTTTGAAGCCCTTTCAACTTGTTCACACATTTGGAGCTTTGTTCTCTAGAGAATTTCTCCAATTACAGACTTTATTCTCATTTGTAGTAGAAACATAGTGAACATTGCTCTTTTTTTTTTTTTTTTTTAATCTAAGTGAATCGGCTAAAAATTGGCCAATGTAAACTCCTAGCTGAAGCTTTTTTTCACAGTGTCCTGATATCTTTGTGCTCTTGAATAACCTTCCTAATTTCCTCCACTGCTTTATCTGTGTGTTCCTTGGCTTGTTTTGCGTTTTGCCTAATCTCTTTCCTGATGTCTTGAAGAGTTCTATATATTAATCTTATTTGTATTCTAGCTCTGGTAATTCCAGGGATGTATCTTCATCTGGAAGAGTCCTTGATTCTTTGTTTTAGGAGCTTGTTGCAGCTATCATGGTCTGCTTCTTTATGGGATTTGATATTGACTGTTGTCTCCAAGCCATCTGTAAGTTATTGTATTAATTTATTTTATGTTTGCTTACTGTGTCCTAGCGTCTTGCTTTGTTTTGCTTTGATACACCCAAATAGGCTGCTCGAGTGAGCTATTTTGATTATTGGCACCTTTGAAGCTCTCATGTCCTGTCACCAGATGGCTAGAGCTATTACCAGGTATATGAGCCTAGGAGCCCATTCATTCTCTTGTATGGGTTTAGCTAAGGTGTCCAGGTAGTCAGTCACCAAGTGTGTGGTACAGGCTCTCACCTACACTCTTAGAGGAGCAGGGGTGATTAGCATAGGCACAGGTATCTGGTTGCAGCAGAGGGTCACAACCTGCACAAGGCAGGGGGCTGACACCCATCCCCCAAGTGTCTGTGAGGAAAGTGTGTCCCTGTTTCCTAGACTGCACAGGTGGTTGGGCTCTGCGGCTGGACCATGGGCACCATATGCTTTTGGCTGTAAGGGCTGGGAGGCACCACTTTTCCTTGGACCCCTGTCATGGGTGGCTAGGTGGCATGGTTGGAGCCACCAGTCCTCAGGTCCCTGATGTGGGTAGGTGAGGGCCCTGCTTAGTAGGCAGAGTGGCATCAAATGTAAAAAACCTGCCTCCCCACTGCACAGCTGAAACAGTTGAAGTCAGACTTCAGACACATACACCATTGCACTGTGCCAACAAGGGCCTAAGTGCTGAAATTGGCCCACACAGGTCCACTCGGGGGTGAAAGGCATTCAAAGTCCATGGACCACTTGTGCCTGGACAGGAGCCACTTCTGCCCTGAGTTCCCAGCTTAGGGGAGTTGGCAGATAATTTTTTCCCCCATTTGTTAATTTGTTCCTTCTCCAAGGGCAGGAGAATGGCTCGGGGAGTGCAGCAGAACCTACCTCAGGCCCAGGAAATTTGGCCGCCACTGAAGCTGCCTCTGGGTGTGGGGTAGAGGGAGGAGGGACTCACATAAATGGGAGAGAATTCTTTCAAAAGGGGTACTTTTTGATCTGCTTGGTAAATTAGACGCAAGCGCTTATCTTTTATCGAGAGCACTGTTCTTTGCTGATTCTGGAGGCATGAGTAGACTCTGTGCTGCTAGCTCTCTCTCACTGAGGAAACCATGTCCTGAATGCTACCACCAGCCCCACCAGGGAATTGGGGCTGAAGGGTACCAGTTCATGCCTAGTCAGGCCCGGCAATTCCTTGCTGCTTTTGAACCGTCTCTCCCTCCACCTGCCACTCAGTCTGATTTCTTAACTTTGCCTTTGATGTTAAGGGCTCCTAGCTTGTCATATATATAATTGATTCACTTGTTTCACCTGGTCTTTGTTGTAAGACGGACCATGGAAAGTGTCTGACTACTCCACCATCTTGGCCCTGCCTCCTGTCCTGATTTCTGATGGAAGATTTTCCTGTACATGCATGCTTTTTCCGGGTCTCCATATATAAAGAGTTCTTTATCTGTGTAGATTTGCTTAAGAATATGGTTTTTAGCAGAATTCGAGTTCACGTACAAAAGACCAGACTTAATGGTCTGACAAAGACTGGAGGAATCTCTGAAACTACAGACCCTGGACACACTGTTAACCCAGAACTGAAACCAGTCCTGAAGCCCACTCTTCAGACAATGATTAGACAGGACTATAAAACAAAAAATAATACATGGGAGGAACATGCTTCTTAGTTCAATCACACACATGATACCAAACAGGCAGCTACAAAAGGGGGAAAAAAAGAATAGGAATTGTTTATTGAACATTTTTCTCACAGATGCTGGTTTTAGGAAGGGTTCATATTGTACATATTTTCCAGTGTCTGTTTATTCAAAGTTTCAGATGAAAGGCTGAAAGTCCCCCATTCCCACATGAGACAGACCATTTATTAGATTTGGTGACTGTATTTGTTGCTCTGGTTTCTGACAGTAGTGTCTTCCCCTCAGTTTTTCAGGATTTCATGTCTTTGTAGATTCTCATTTTGTCTTCTGCCTGAAGCATTCATGGTATGCATCCCCCAATGCTCAGTCATGTCTCATCTCTTCCTGAAATGTGTTTCATGCTCCTCAGATTTGTAGATCACCTGCCTCATATGCAATCTCTGCTGAGAATGCAGATTTGATACCACAGGCCTCGTGTTACAGGTTTTCTTTATATGTAGGTTGATACACTGATTCTTAGAAGATTTTCTGAAAACTTTTTCACATTTTTTTATTACTTCAATCTTTTATTTTTTGTAGCCTCTTTACTATGGAGCATTTTATAGCTTTATAATATGAAAGGGTACTTAAAGGATTTAGAAAAAAAGTCCTGGTGATCTACTTCCAAGAATCATCCAATGGAAACCCTGTGGATCACAATGGTCCAATCTGCAACTGATCATGGGGATGGCGCAGGACAGGGCAGCTTTTCCTTCCATTGTGCAGGGAAATTCCATGAGTCGGGGGCTGATTTGAGGGCAGCTAACAACAACTTAAAGGATTTCTAGTTTGTTCTCATTCAGAAGTTTAATTACCCCCTTTTTCTTAGTGAAAGGAACCTGTTAGGTTTTTCCAATGACTCCCGGCTTCTTTCGAACATCTGTTGGATGTTCTTTATCCAATGTCTCAGAAATCCCCATGCCTTCTTCAAGTATTCTGACTTGAGAAACTTTCTTCAAAGAACACTTATTCTCATCACCTACAAAAAGAAGGAAGAAATTGTTGAATAAAAGGAACTTCAGAAGTATGAGTTTCAAAGATAGAAAGAAATGAGTATTGTTGCTGTTTTTGGTTTTTTGTAATTGATCCAAAGTTGACCTGTTTCATTACACGAAACTAGGGATAATGACAGTCTGAAGGAACTTAGTAATGATCAGTTAGCAATCTTTTAGCCAATAAACTTCCAATACTTGGGAGCCATATTGATAGGAAGGTCAAGGCTTAAGTGGTAATAGAAGAAAAATGGAAAATATCTGAGTTTGAACAAAGCTATGCTTTTGAGACAGGTTGTGTTGAGAGAAACATTTCATCACAGTTAGTTGTGGTTTTGGAGCTGGTAAGTGTGACATAGAAAGAAGTTCTTGCAAGTGTGGGGATTTTCAAAGTATTACCTTGACCCAACCACTTGACACCCATAGTTTATTAGTTGACAAGTAGTCCCTCAGGAAAAAAAAAACAAACAGAATCCTTTACTAAGACAAGCCTGACAAAAATTCAAGGAAATCAGACTAGTGGAGAGAATCAATTTTCCTGCCATAGCTTCCCTACAGAATGTTTAGAAAAGCCAAAGTTCAAGCTACTTTATGAATTGGATGTATTCCAGATATCTTCTTGGCTAGGCACATCTGTGAAGGTCATTGGGGTCTGGAATATATTCTTGTTTGGGACATGTGAGTTTAAAGTCGAATACCCTGTTTCATCCAGGTACTTTTCCTCTTCCTAGAATATGCATAACTGGAGAGCAGAATTTAAGACGAAAGATTATAGGATCACTGAACTCTCTTCCATAGAAGAATTTAAAGTAGATAACTGGGCTATAAGCAAGAGGAATGTATTCAATCTCTTTTAGGCTTGAGTCCCCAGGAATGTGTAAGTGCACACCATTCATCAGAGACAGAAAGAACCGTGGTAGAGAGAACCAGAGGGAGATACCTGAATTTATTAGAGATCCTATGCTTTCTACAGCCTGAGACTGCTGAGTGATGTCTGTAAAAACGGATCTGGATTGCTTCACATAATCTCACAACAATTATATAAATACATACAAGCTTTTTGAACCAGGTCCTTACACTTATAGTGAGAGTCCCCCCAATCAATAGGGGGGGATTGGGAGGAAAACATCCACTTGAGAACAGTGAAGATATATTCTTCTCCATGGTGAATGTCTTAGGCTGGGTTCTCTAGAAAAGCAAAACCAGTAAAACATATATATATATATATATATATTTCAAGGAAATGGCTCACATGGTTGTAGAGGCTGGAATGTCCCAAGTCCGTGGGTCAGGATAGAAGCTTCTCTTGATTCCCATAGCTGCAGGGGCTGGTGAACCCAAGATCGGAAAGTCAGAGAGAAGGGCTCTTGCTCACAGGCTGTGAAGATTGATGAATTCCAAGATTGGCAGGCAAGACTGCAGGTAAGCTGCTAGCTCAAGTTCCAAGAACCAGAAGTCAGATGAACAGGAGCCAGGTGCAGGATTCAGCATGAGAAAAAAGCCCCCAAAACTTGCCAGAATGTCTGCTTATATTCAGTGACGGTCGCACACCCAAGGAAACTCCCTTCCAAATGACTGGCTACTC
Organism: Elephas maximus indicus; assembly: GCF_024166365.1. Taxonomy (NCBI): domain Eukaryota; kingdom Metazoa; phylum Chordata; class Mammalia; order Proboscidea; family Elephantidae; genus Elephas; species Elephas maximus. The sequence continues at coordinate 196,281,110 of NC_064821.1, forward strand.
ACGGCAGATCCCATCATGGGGGTGATTACATATCAAATCTCAAGTGATCACAATATGATATGACTACCAAAACACTGAGAATCATGCCCAAGTCAATGCACAATCTTAATCATCACAATCTACCCCTTGTCAAATTGGCACCTGTACACATCTCTTTAAGCCATACATAATCTCTGAATACAGACAATTATGAAGTCATACTTGCATCTAACATAATACAATGAGCACACATACAACTGAAAATGCACTAGCCCTATCTACATCTTATATTTTATAAGTGAAGAAAACAAAAATATTTGCTACATAGAAAGCAGAAACACTCATAATAATTACAGTCTTCATTTCTGCAACTAGTCACATGTCCATAACTGGTATTTAGAACTACCTTCTTCCATCACCCATTTTGTGTTCCCTTTGCCCTCTGCAAGTACTTCAGCTGGTTGTGATTCTTTACCTGGTGGGGTGACCCAAACCTTCATTCCTGAAGGGTCTGGGCCATTAGTAGTCATACTGGAATTGGGTTGCTGTAGTTTTCCATTGACTCAAATCACAGGACATGGTAGTACTAAGAGATGCTCTAAGGGATCGATCGCCTGCATTTCAGACATACTCTTCTTTACCTCCATTATGTAATATCAATCTGATTTCCTCTTGGTAATCAGGATCAACTCCCTTCTTTGCCTGTTGATCCAGAGGCATAAGGATCCGAAAGTGGCCAGGTGGCATTCTTAGCTTCCAGTTCAATGAAATTAATGATGTGTCTCTAGGTGGAAACATTTCTTCCTTTAGAAGGAATACCTCTAGACCTGCAGAGAGTGAAGTCTCAGGGACAGGAAGTAGAGGATGATTTTTAACAATCAAGTGGATAGGATGATTGGTTCTGTGGAAACCAGTCATCCTCTTTCCCCAGCTACTCCTGTCATTGTTCAACAGGCTCATGAACAAAGTGGCTATGGTGGCAGGGATGGAGGTTATATGTGGGCCTACCAACATGAACTTCCACTCACCAAGGCTGAGGCTTGGTTACAGCCACTGCTGAGTGCCCAATTTCCCAGCAGCAGTGACCAACACTGAGTCCTCGGTAGGGCACCATCCCTTGAGGTGATCAGCTAGCAACCTGGTGGCAAGTTGATTACATTGGACCACTTCCATCATGGAAAGGGCAGCATTTTGTTCTTACTGGAATAGATACTTACTCTGGATATGGGTTTGCCTTCCCTGCACACAATGATTCTGCCAAAACTACCATCAATTGACTTACAGAAGCCTTATCCACCATCATAGTATCTCACTCGGCATTGCCTCAGATCAAGGGACTCACTTCACAGCAAATGAAGTACAGCAGTGGGCCTATGCTCATGGAATTCACTGGTCTTATTATGTTCCCCATCATCCTGAAGCAGCTGGCTTGATAGAACAATGAAATAGCCTTCTAAAGGCACAGTTACAATGCCAGCTAGAAGGGAATACCTTCCAGGGTTGGGACAATGTTCTCCAGGAGGCTTCAAATGCTCTAAACCAGTGTCCAATATATGGCACTGTATCTTCCATAGCCAGGATTCATGGGTCCAGGAATCAAGGAGTGGAAATGGGAGTGGCACCACTCACTATTACCCCAATGACCCACTCGCAAGATTTTTGCTTCCTTCCACTTGATTGTTAAAATCATCCTCTGCTTAGGTCACCCTTTGGTGAGCATTCACATGAGATATAAATATCTTCACTTCTTTGGCCCGTTCAGAGAGGTTTATCCACAACCTCTTCCCCATAAATCCTTGTTTCCAATTTTCCAGTCATGTTCTTTCCAGGTCCCTGACCACCCAGCCAACCCTTTGGGCACAGACCATTAATCAGTATACAGTTGCACATCTGGCCATTTCTCCTTCCAAGCAAAGTGAACAACCAGGTGCACTACTCAAAGTTCTGCCCATTGGGAGGACTTCCCTTCATGACTGTCCTTCAGGGAGGTCCCAGAAAGGGGCTGCAGTGCTTCTGCTTTACACTTTTGAGTGGTGCCTGCATATCATGCAGAACCATCTGTAAACCAGGCATGAGTTTTCTCTTCTTCAGTTACATTTTTTTACTTCACCTTGTGCGGTTCTCTGGGACTTAAGTCTAATTACAGGTCTGGAAGTCAGAATTCATAGTGGGGAAGTGTTTTCAGAAATTTCAGCATTGTCTTGTAAAGCAGTTGCCTCATGTGATGCCCCAGGCAATAACTCAGATGAGGGCTCTTTAGAGGCAGCTGGATTAATCTCATTAGATCGGAGTGGAGGGGCTAAACGGTTTTAGTGGGCAGGGTGGTTTAGCAGACAAGCGTGGAGTAACCTCTTCTGAGGGGAGCGACAGGGTTGGTTCTGTTGGCAAGAGCGACTCAACAGGATTTAGGGGCTCAGTATCTCCATATTCCTGATTATCTACCCATATGTCTCCCTCCCAAGTTTCAGGATCCCATTTCTTCCCAATCAATGCCCTCACTTTAACTTCAGACACCTCTCCATGTTGGCAATTGAGTTAGCATTGTAATTCAGCCAGTTTTTACAATACGACTCTATGTTTGGTTCTTAGCAGTAACAGCTCTGTTACTACAAGAAATAAGGCTTTCTCTCAAAGCATAAGTGGAAGTTTTGAGGTCATTTATGCAGCACTTGAACTTTGACTCTGAAGCCTGGAGTGCATCTCTTTCTTTCACCAGTTTGTCTAGCAAAAGTAGGACCAACCAGCTTCCTTATATTCTCGTTATGACAAAATTGTAGTAAGGTATCACACATGCAATTACCAGAGCCTCACCTTTCACCAATACCTGATCTATTGGTGGTGATATTTTGTGTATTTGTATTGCCACTACACAATACAATGTATTAGCAGTGCCCTCTTTACTACTGGAAACAGTCATCAACATCTGTAAGACTAACCAGACTTGAGAACAATTTAGAAAACTCATCCTTACAATTTTGTTTCCCTGGAACCTCTCTCAGTATCAAATGTCTTAGGCTGGGTTCTCTAGAGATGTAAAGCCAGTAAAGCATATATATATATATATATATATAGAGAGAGAGAGAGAGAGAGAGAGATTTCTATCAAGGAAAATGGATCACACAGTTGTAGAGGCTGGAATGTTCCAAGTCTGTGGGTCAGAATAGAGGCTTTTCCTGATTCCTGTAGCCGCAGGGGCAGGTCAGAGAGCAGGCCTCTTGCTCACAGGCTGTGAAGATTGACGAATCCCAAGATCAGCAGGTCAGATCACAGGTAAGCTGCTACAAGTCCCAAGCACTGGAGGTCAGATGAACATGAGCCAGCTGCAGAATCCAGAATGAGCGAAAAGCCCCTAAACTCTGCCAGAATGTCCACTTATATTCGATGCAGGCCACATGCCCATGGAAGCTCCCTTCCAACTGATTGGCTTCTCACAGCAGATCCCATCATGGGGGTGATCACATATCAAATGTCAACAGGTAAGTGATCACAACATTATAGGACTGTCAAAACACAGAATCATGGCCCAGCCAAGTTGACACATGATCTTAACATCACAGTGGAGTTCCTTAATTCTGGGATACAAAGCCATATTGGTAAGAGAGACAGCAGTGGGGAAACTGCCTGCCTTAAAACTATGTTGATCTGGGAACTGTGAAAGGAATGATCATTCAGGTGGTGATATCTATAATCCTAGTCTCCAACTAAGAGGACCTGGTGACACAGTTGTTAAAGTGATGGACTGCTAACTGAAAGGTCGGTCGTTCAAAACCACCAGTGGCTCTGTGGGAGAGAGATACGGCAATCTGCTTCCATAGAGACTTACAGTCTTGGAATACCTATGGGGTCGCTATGAATCAGAATCAGCTTGAAGGCAGTGGGTTTGGTTAGTCTCCAAAGAGGTGGGTAGATGCACTGAACTAGGTTTGAACCTAGGTTGAACTAGGGGTAAGAGGAAATAATGACGGGGTTCTGGTTCTACTTTGTCCGTGGCTCTATATCCTTTTCTTAGTATGTTAACTTGATTTTGAGGACGATTGTTACATCAACACCCCTTAAAAAAAAAATTTTACTGTATCATTATTATCTTCTCTCATCCTTTTTGCACGTCTCTGAGGGAGAGGTTGTATTAGCTCTGTGGGGCTCAGTGTGACACATTCCACAGGAAAAAAGATATAGAGAAAAATCTAGAGAGATAACATTTATTGAGCTCTGTCTTAGTTACCTTGTGCTGCTACAACAGAAATACCACAAGTGGATGGCTTTAACAAAGACAAGTTTATTCTTTCACATTCTAGGAGGCTACAAGTCTAAATTCACGAAGCCAGCTCCAGGGGAAGGCTTTCTCTCTCTGTCGGCTCTGGGGGAAGGTCCTTGCCATCAATCTTTCCCTGGTCTTAGTGCTTCTCAGCGCAGGGATCCCAGGTCCAAAGGATGTACTCTGTTTCAGCCTCTGCTTTCTTGGTGATATAAAGTCTCCTGTCTCTCTGCTCATTTCTCTCTTTTATATCTCAAAAGAGGTTGATTTAGGACAAAACCTAGTCTTGTAGATTGAGTACTGCCTCATTAACATAATTGCCTCTAGTCCTGCCTCATTAACATCATAGAGGTAGGATTTACAACACACAGGAAAATCCCACCAGATGACAAAATGGTGGACAATCACATAATACTGGGAATCATGGCCTAGCCAAGTGGACACATATTTTTGGGGGGCACAATTCAATCCATGAAAAGCTCCTACTGTATTTCAGTTGCTAAAATATGTAATTTATGTAATTCTTGTAAGAACCTTTGAGATAAGTGTTATTATCCTCAATTTCTAGATTAAGAAACTGAGGTTCATTGAAGTTAAGAAAATGTCTGAAAGTCATAGAGGGTCTTCCTCTTTTTCACTCACCCTCTACTTTACCAAGCACAATGTCCTTCTCAAAGGATTTGTCCCTCCTTATAACGTGTCTGGCAATCCTGGCTCTAAGGAGCATTCTGGCTGTACTTTTTTCAAGACAGATTTGTTCTTTCCTCTGACAGTCCATGGTATGGTAAATATTCTTCGCCAACATAATAATTCAAATGTGTCAATTTTTCTCCAGTTTTCCTTATTCACTGTTCAGTTTTCGTATACATATGAGGTGATTAAAAATACAATGGATTGGGTCAGGGACACCTTAGTCCTCAAAGTGACATATTTGCTTCTTTTTAACACTTTAAAGATGTCTTTTATAGCAAATTTGCCCAATGGAATGGATCATTTGATTTCTTTTTTAAATTTTATTGTGCTTTAGGTGAAAGTTTATGGCACAAATTAGTTTCTCATTCAAAAATTTATATACTAATTGTGTTGTGACATGGGTTGCAATCCCCATATTGTGTCAGTACTCCCCCTCTTTCCTTTTGGACCCCGGGTTCCCCATATCCAGTTTTCCAGTTCCTTCCTGCCTTCTTGTCTTTGCTTTTGGTCAGATGTTGCCCATTTGGTCTTGTATACTCTACTGAACTAAGAAGCACATTCCTTATGTTTGTTATTGTTTTATAGGCCTGTCTAGTGATGGAGCCCTGGTGACACAGTGGTTAAGAGCTTGGCTACTAACCAAAACATCAGCAGTTTGAATCCACCTGTCGCTCCTTGGAAACCCTATGGAAGTAGTTCTACTCTGTCCTACGGGGTCACTATGAGTTGGAATTGACTCAACAGCGAGCTTGGTTTGATATCTTTTTGTTTTAACCTTTGACTTAAAGGTGGGCTTAGGGAGTGGCTTCGGTCCTGATTTCGCAGGGGTCTAGAGATAATAGTCTTGGGGGTTCCTCCAGTCTCTGTCAGACCAGTAAGTCTGCCCTTTTTTTGTGAATTTGAATTTTGTTCTATATTTTTCTCCTGCTGTGTCAGAATCCTCTATTGCCATCCCTGTTAGAGTGGTTGTTGGTGGTGGCTGGACACCATCTGTTGCCCCTGGGATCAGGCTGTGGTTCATGAGGCCTGTTAATCCTTTGTACTAATATTTTCCTTGTGATTTTGGTTTTCTTCATTCTACTTTGCTCCAGACAGGATGGAACCAATAGATGTATCTTAGACAGCTGCTTGCAAGCTTTTAAGATCTGGATGCTACTAACCAGAGTTGGATGTAGAACATTTTCTTTACAAACTATGTTATGCCAATTGACCTAGATGTCCCCTGAGACCATAGTCCCCAGTCCTCAGCCTCAGTGACTCAGTACCTCAAGGCGTTTGAATGTGTTTATGAAACTTCTATGATTTTGCCTTGTTCAAGATGTATTGACTTCCCCAATACTGTGTGTTGTCTTTCCCTTCACCGAAGTAAACACTTGACTACTGTCTAGTTAGTGATTTCCCCTAACAACCCCTCCCCTCCTCAAAACCATGAAAAGATTTTTTTTTCTATGTGTAAACCTCTTATTGGGTTTCTGTAATAGTGATCTCATACAATGTTTGTCTTTTTGTAATTGACTTATTTCATTCCAGATTCATTCCAGATTGTGAGGTGTTTCATGGATTCATCATTGTTCTTTATCACTGTGTAGTATTCCATTGTGTGTAGGCACTATTTGTTGATCCATTCATTTGTTGATAGGTACTTTGCTTTTTTTTTTTTTTTATCTTTTTGCTATTGTAAATAATTGTGCAGTGAATATGGGTGTGCATATGTCTATTCATGTGGTGGCTCTTATTTTTGTAGGGTGTATTCCTAGGAGTGGAATTGCTGGATTGCATGATATTTCTATTTCTTGCTTCTTCGAGAGGCACGATGTCATTTTCCATAGTGATTGTAGCATTTTACATTCCCACCAGCAGTGCATAAGAGTTCCAATCTCTCTGCTACCTCTCCAACATTTGTTATTTCCTCTTTTTTTGATCGTTGTCGTTAGGTGCCATCCAGTAAGTTGTGACTCACAGTGACCCTTTGTAAAACAGAACTCAAAACACTGCCTAGTCCTGTGCCATCCTTACAATCATTTTTTTACTTAGGACCGTTGTTGCAGCCACTGTGTCAATCCATCTTGTTGTGAGTCTTCTTTTTTGCTGACCCTCCACTTTACCAAGCTTGATGTCCTTCTTCAGAGATTGGTCCTTCCTGATAACATGTGCAAAGTACTTGAGACAAAGTCTCGCCATCCTTGCTTCAAGAAGCACTCTGGCTGTATTTCTTCCAAGACAGCTTTGTTCATTCAATATTCTTCGCCAGCATCATAATTCAAAAGCATCAATTATTTGGCCTTCCTTATTCATTGTCCAGCTTTCACATGCATGTGAGGTAATTGAAAACACCATGGCTTGAGTCAGGCATGCCTTGGTCCTCAAAGTGACATCTTTGTTTTTTAACACTTTAAAGAGGTCTTTTGCAGCAGATTTGCCCAATGCAATGTGTCCTTTCATTTCTTGACTTCTGTTTCCATGGGTGTTGATTGTGGATCCAAGTAAAATGAAGTCTTTTCTCCCTTTTATCACACCGTTGCTTATTGGTCCAGTTGTGAGGATTTTTGTTTTCTTTATGTTGAGGTGCAATCCAGACAGAAGGCGGTGGTCTTTGATCTTCATCTATAGGTGCTTCAAGTTCCCTTCACTTTCAGCAACCAAGGTTGTGTCGTCTGCATGTCACAGGCTGTTAATGAGTCTTCCTTCAGTCCTGATGCCATGTAGTACAGCTTCTCAGACTATTTGCTCATCATAGAGATTGAACAAATATGGTAGAAAGATGCAACACTGACACATACCTTTCCTGAGTTTAAACCACCCACTATCCCCTTGTTCTGTTTGAAAGACTGCTTCTTTGTCTAAGTACAGATTCCTCATTAGCACGATTAAGTGTTCTGGAATTCCCATTCTTTGCACTATTATCCATAATTTTTTATGATCTATACAGTCAAATGCCTTTGCATAGTCAATAAAACACAGGTAAACATCTTTCTGGTATTTTCAGCTTTCAGCCAAGATCCACATGACATCAGAAATGATATCTCTTGTCCCACGTCCCCTTCTGAATCTGGCTTGAATTTCTGGCACTTCCCCATTGATGTACTGCTGCAACCACATTTGAATGATCTTCAGCACAGTTTTACTTGTGTGTGATGTTAATGATATTGTTTGATAATTTCTGCATTCTGTTGAATCACCTTTCTTTGGAATGGGTACAAATATGGATCTCTCCCAGTTGGTTGGCCAAATAGCTCTCTTCCAAATTTCTGGGCATAGACCAGTGTGTGCTTCCAGTGCTTCATCCACTTGTTGAATCATCTCGGTATTCAGTCAATTCCTGGAGGCTTCCTTTTTGCCAATGCCTTCATTGCTGCTTGGACCTCTTCCTTCAGTACCATTGGTTTTTGATCATATGCTACCTCCTGAAATGGTTGAACATTTTAGGAGGTAGCATCTGATCAAGTGACTCTGTATTCCTTCCAACTTCTTTTGATCCTCCCTGCATCATTAGTATTTTCCCCCACAGAATCTTTCAATATTGCAACTCAAGGCTTGATTTTTTTCTTCAGTTCTTTCAGCTCGAAAAATGCCGAGGGTGTTTTTCCTTTTGGTTTTCTATCTCCAGGTCTTTGCAGATTTCATCATAATACTTTGTCTTCTCGAGCCACCATTTGAAATCTTCTGTTCAGCTCTTTTACTTCATCATTTCTTCCTTTCACTTTAGCTACTTGATGCTCAAGAGCAATTTTCAGAGTGTCTTTTGACATCCATTTTGGTCCTTTCTTTCTTGTCTTTTTAATGACCCCTTGCTTTCTTCATGTATGATGTCCTTGTTGTCATCCCACAACTTGTCTGCTCCTTGGTCATTAGTGTTCAATCTTCAAATCTATCCTTGAGATGGTCTCTAAATTCAGGTGAGATATACTCAAGGTTATACTTAGCTATTGTTCTAATTTTCTTCAACTTGAACTTGCATATGAGCAGTTGATGGTCTGTTCTGCAGTCAGCCCCTTGGCCTTGTTCTGACTGATGATATTGAGCTTTTCCATCATCTCTTTTCACAAATGTAGTTGATTTGATTCCTGTGTATTACATCTAAGGAGACTCACATGTATAGTCACTGTTTAAATTGTTGAAAAACGATATTTGCAATGAAGAAGTTGTTGGTCTTGCAAAAGTCTAGCATGCTATCTCTGGCGTTGTTATTATCACCAAGGCCGTATTTTCCAACTACCAATCCTTCTTCTTTGTTTCCAACTTTTACATTCCTGTCACCAGTAAATGTCAGTGCATCTTGATTGCATGTTTGATCAATTTCAAAATGCAGAAGTTGGTAAAAATCTTCAATTTCTTCATCTTTGGCCTTAGTGGTTGATATGTAAATTTGAACAATATTGGTATTAATGGGTCTTCCTTGTAGGCGTATGGATATGATTCTATCACTGATAGAGTTTGTACCTCAGGATAGATCTTGAAATGTTCTTTTTGACAATGAATATGAGGCCATGTCTCTTCAACTTTTCATTCCCAGCATTGTAGACTACATGATTGTCTGATTCAAGATGGCCAATAGCAGCCCATTTCAGCTCACTAATGCCTAGGATATTGATCTTTATTTGTTCCATTTCATTTTTGATAACTTCCAATTTTCCTAGATTCATTCTTTGTACATTCCACATTCCAGTTTTTAATGGATGTTTGCAGCTGTTTATTCTCATTTTGAGTCTTGTGGCACACCAGCAAATGAAGGTCCTGAAAGCTTGACCCCATCCATATTATTAAGTTTGACTCTACTTTGAGGGGGCAGCTCTTCCTCAGTCCTATTTTGAGTGCCTTTCAACCTGAGGGGCTCATCTTCTAGCACTGTATCAGGCAATGTTCCTTCGCTATCCCTAAGATTTTCACTGGCCATTTTTTTTTCAGAAGTAGACTGCTAGTTCCTTCGTCCTAGTCTGCCATAGTCTGGAAGCTCTGTTGAAAACTGTCCACCATGGGTGATCCTGCTGGTATTTGAAATATCGATGGCAAACCTTCCAGTATCACAGCAACATGCAAGACAACAGTGTACCACAAACTGACAGACAAGTGGTGTTTTTTTTTTTTTTTTTTTGAATTGTGACAGTAATGTTGTGGTGAGATTGTATCTCATTGTAGTTTTGATTTGCTTTTCTGTAATGGCTAATGATTTCAAGCATTTCCTCAAGTGTCTGTTAGCTGCCTGAATGTCTTCTTTGGTGAAGTGTCTATTCGTATCTTTTGCCCATTTTTTGATTGGTTATTTGTCTTTTTGCTGTTGAGGCATTGAAGTATTCTATAGATTTTGGAGAGTAAATCCTTGTTGGATATGTTGTAGTCCAAAATTTTTTCCCAGTCTGTAGATTTTCTCTTTATTGTTTTGGTGAAGTCTTTTGATGAGAATAAGTGTTTAATTTTTAGGAGCTCCAGTTATCTAGTTTATATTCTGGTGTTTGTGCATTCTTCATTACAATTTGTATTGTATTTATGCTGTATAGTAGGGTCCCTAGGGTTGTCCCTATTTTTTCTTCTATGATCTTTATTTTATAGTTTTAGTTTTCATATTTAGGTCTTTGATCCATTTTGAATTAGTTTTTTTGTATGGTACAAGGTATGGGTCCTATCTCATTTTTTTTTTTTTTACAGACATCCAGTTTTGCCAGCATCTTTTGTGAAATAGATCGTCTTTTCCCCATTTAATGGACTTTGGATCTTTCTCAAATGTCAGTTGACCATAGGTGGATGGATATGCCTGTGTTCTCAATTCTGTTCAGTTGGTCTATGTGTCTGTTGTTGTACCCGTACCTGGCTGTTTTGACTACCATGGCTGTACAGTAGGTTCTGAAATCAGGTAGTGTGAGGCCTCCAACTTTGTTCTTATTTTTCAATAATGTTTTACTTATCTGGGACCTCTTTCCTTTCCCTATAAAACTAGTGATTAGCATTTCCATCTTGTTAAATTATACTGTAGGTATTTGGATCAGGATTGCATTGTATCTGTAAATTGCTTTTGGTAGAATTGACATTTTCACTATATTGAGTCTTCCTATCCATGAGCATGGTATGTTTTACCATTTATATAGGTCTCTTTTTGTTTCTTATAATAGTTTTGTAGTTTTCTTTGTATAGGTCTTTTACGTCCCTGGTTAGATTTATCCCTAAATAGTATTATTTTTTCTTGATTTCCTTTTCAAAATTCTCTTTGTTGGTGTACAGGAATCCAGCTGATTTTTCTATGTTTATTTTGTATCCTGCTACTCTGCTGAATCTTTCTATCAGTTCCAGTAGTTTCTCGTGGAATCTTTGAGGTTTTCTATGTATAGGGTCATATCATCTGTGAATAGGGATAGTTTTAATTTGGCCTTTCCAATTTGGATGCCTTTTATTTCTTTTTCTTGTCTTATTGCTCTAGCTAGGACTTCCAGCACAATGTTAAATAGGAGTGGTAATAAAGGACATCCTTGTTTTGTTCCTGTTCTCAGGGGGAAGTATTTCCAGCCTCTGTCCACTGAGAATGATGTTAGCTGTTGGTTTTATATAGATGCCTTTTATTATGTTGAGGAATTTCCTTTCTGTTTCTGCTTTATTGATAATTTTATCAGGAATGGGTTTTGGACATTATCAAATGCCTTTTCTACATCAATTTAAATGATCATGTGATTCTTTTCTTTTGTTTTATTTATGTGGTGGATTACATTGAACCATTGCTACATACCAGGTATGAATCCCACTTGATCATGGGGTATATTTTTGTGATATGATTCTGAATCCTGTTTGATAGAATTTTATTAAGAATTTTTGCATCTATATTCATGAGAGATATTGATCTGTAATTTTGTTTTTATGTGGTGTCTTTGCCTGGCTTTTGTAGCAGGGTTATGCTGGCTTCATAGAATGAATTTGGGAATATTCCTTCATTTTCTATGCTCTGAAATAGTTTGAGTAGTACTGGTGTGATCTCTGAATATTTGGTAGAACTCTCCAGTGAAGCCGTCTGAGCCAGAACTTTTTTTTTTTTTGCAGTTTTTTTATTAGCTCTTCAATTTCTTCTCTTGTTATGAGTCTGTTCATATTCTCTACCTTAGCTTGTGTTAGTTTAGGTAGATAGTGTGTTTGTAGTAATCTGTCCATTTCCTCTAGGTTCTCAAATTTGTTGGAGTACAATTTTTTCATAGCATTCTTTTATGATCATTTTAACTTCAATTGTATTTGTTGTAATGTCCCCCATCTTATTTTGTATTTGGGTTATTTGCTTCCTCTCCTGTTTTCCTTTTGTCAGTTTGGCCAGTGATTTGTCAACTCTAGCGATCTTTCTAAAGAACCAACATTTGGTCTTGATGATTTTTTCTATATTTTTTGTGCTCTCTATTTCATTTATTTCTGATCTAATCTTTATGGTTTCCTTTCTTCTGGTGCCAATGGGCTTCTTTTGCTCTTCTCTTTCTATTTGTTCAAGTTGTGGGACTAACATTTTGATTTTGGCCTGTTCTTTTTGATGTGTGCGTTTATTGCTATAAATTGACCTTTGAGCACTGTCTTTGCTGTGTCCCAAAGGTTTTGGTATGATTTGCTTTCATTCTCATTTGATTCTAGGAATTTTTTATTCCATCTTTAATTACTTCTATTGCTCAATTGTTTTTAAGCAAGGTGTTTTTCAGTTTCCTTTTTTTTTTTTTTCCTTGCTTTTCCTGTTATTGGTTCCTACTTTTATGGCATAGGGATCAGAGAGAATTCTGGCATTAATTTGATGTTTTGGAGTTTATTTGGGGCATGTTTTTTGACCAAAAATGTGGTCCATTCTGGAGAATGTTTCATGTGCTTTAGAAAAGATTGTGTACTTTGCTGCCATTGGGTGGAGTTCTATATATGTCTATGAGGTCAAGTTGTTTGATTGTGGCCTTTAGATCTTCTGTATCTTTGTTGAGTTTATTTCTAGATGATCTGTCATCTACCGAGAGTGGTGTGTTCAAGTCTCCTACTGTTATAGTGGAACGGTCTATTTCTCTTCTAAGGGCTGTTAGAGTTTGTTTTAGGGAATTTGGAACCCCGTTCTTGGGTGTGTAGATATTTATTACGGTTATGTCTTCTCGGTGGATTGTCCCTTTAAGCATTATGTAATCCTCTTCTTTGTCTTTTATGGTTGATTTTTCCTTAAAATCTATTTTCTCAGAGATTAGTATTGACAGTTCTGCCCTTTTTTGGCTACCACTTCTTGATATATTTCTTCCATCCCTTGATTTTTAATATATTTATGTCTTTGTGTCTAAAGTGTGTCTCTTGTAGGCAGCATATTCATGGCTCATTTTTTTTTAAGTCCATTCTACCACTCCCTGTCTCTTTACAGGTGCATTTAAGCCTTTTATGTTCAGTGTGATTCTTGATAGGTATGAGTTTATTGCTTTTTTTTGCAGAGCTGATATTTTCTTTGTTCCTTTTAGTTTCCTGTGCTGAGTTTCTCTTGTTTGGGAATTTTCTTTCGTTATTATCGATTTTGTAATTTTTCAGTCTTTATATTTTTTATTCCCCCAAGTGTCTGTCAGTTTGTCATACTGTGAGGGCTTGTGTGCTGCTGTGATGCTGGAAGCTATGACACCGGTATTCAGATACCAGCAGGGTCACCCATGGAGGACAGGTTTCAGCTGAGCTTCCACACTAAGACAGACTAGGAAGAAGGACCCGGCAGTCTACTTCTGAAAAGCATTAGCCACTGAAAACCTTATGAATAGCAGTGGAACATTGTCTGATATAGTGCTGGAAGATGAGCCCTCCAGGTTGGAAGGCACTCAAAAGATGACTGGGGAAGAGCTGCCTCCTCAAAGTAGAGTCAACCTTAATGACATGGATGGAGTAAAGCTTTCGGGACCTTCATCTTCTGATGTGGCATGACTGAAAATGAGAATAAACAGCTGCAAATATCCTTTAATAGTTGGAACCTGGAATGTATGAAGTATGAATCTAGGAAAATTGGAAATCGTCAAAAATGAAAAGGAATGGATAAACATCAATATCCTAGGCATTAGTGAGCTGAAATGGACTGGTATTGGCCATTTTGAATCACACAATTATATAGTCTACTATGCTGGGAATGAGTACTCAAAGAGGAATGGTGTTGCATTCATCGTCAAAAAGAGCATTTCAAGATCTATCCTGAAGTACAACGCTGTCAGTGATAGGATAATATCCATACGCCTACAAGGAAGACCAGTTAATATGACTATTATTCAAATTTACTCACCAACCACTAGGGCCAAAGATGAAGAAATAGAAGATTTTTATCAGCTGCTGCAGTCTGAAATTGATCGAACATGCAATCAAGATGCATTGATAATTACTGGTGATTGGAATGTGAAAGTTGGAAACAAAGAAGAAGCATCAGTAGTTGGAAAATATGGCCTTGGTGATAGAAACAATGCCGGAGATCGAATGATAGGATTTTGCAAGACCAATGACTTCTTCATTGCAAATACCTTCTTTCACTGACATAAGCAGCAACTATACACATAGACTTCACCAGACGGAACACACAGAAATCAAATTGACTACATCTGTGGAAAGAGACAATGGAAAAGCTCAATATCATCAGTCAGAACAAGGCCAGGAGCCGACTGTGGAACAGACCATCAATTGCTCCTATGCAAGTTCAAGCTGAAACTGAAGAAAATCAGAGCAAGTCCATGAGAGCCAAAATATGACCTTGAGTATATCCCACCTGAATTCAGAGACCATCTGAAGAATAGATTTGATGCATTGAACACTAGTGACCAAAGACCGGGCGAGTAGTGGAACGACATCAAGGACATCAGCCATGAAGAAAGCAAGAGGTCACTGAAAAGACAGGAAAGAAAGAAAAGACCAAGATGGATGTCAGAGGAGACTCTGAAACTTGCTCTTAAGCGTCGAGCACCTAAAGAAAAAGGAAGAATTGATGAAGTAAAAGAACTGAACAGAAGATTTTAAAAGGCCTCTTGAGAGCACAAAGTAAAGTATTATAATGACATGTGCAAAGAGCTGGAGATGGAAAACCAAAAGGGAAGAACACGCTTGGCATTTCTCAAGCTGAAAGAACTGAAGAAAAAATTCAAGCCTCAAGTTGCAATAGTGAAGGATTTCATGAGGAAAATATTAACTGCTGCAGGAAGCATCAAAAGAAGATGGAAGGAATACACAGAGTCATTATACCAAAAAGAATTAGTCGATATTCAACCATTTCAAGAGGTGGCATATGATCAGGAACAGATGATACTGAAGGAAGAAGTCCAAGCTGCTCTGAAGGCACTGGCGGAAAACAAGGCTCCAGGAATTGATGGAATATCAATGGAGATGTTTCAATAAACAGATGCAGCGCTGGATGTGCTCACTCATCTATGCCAAGAAATATGGGAGACAGCTTCCTGGCCAACTGATTGGAAGAGATCCATATTTATGCCTATTCTGAAGAAAGGTGATCCAACCGAATGTGGAAATTATAGAACAATATCATTAATATCACACACAAGCAAAATTTTGCTGAAGATCATTCAAAAACGGCTGCAACACTATATCGACAGGGAACTGCCAGAAATTCAGGTCTGTTTCAGAAGAGGACGTGGAACCAGGGATATCATTGATGATGTCAAATGGATCCTGGCTGAAAGCAGAGAATACCAGAAGGATGTCTACCTGTGTTTTATTGATTAGGCAAAGGCATTTGACTGTGTGGATCCGAACAAACTATGGATAACACTGCTAAGAATGGGAATTCCAGAACACTTAATTGTGCTCGTGAGAAACCTTTACATAGATCAAGAAGCAGTTGTTCGGACAGAACAAGGGGATACTGATTGGTTTAAAGCCAGGAAAAGTATGCATCAGGGTTGTATTCTTTCACCATACCTATTTAATCTGTATGCTGAACAAATAATCCGAGAAGCTGGACTGTATGAAGAAGAATGGGGCATCAGGATTGAAGGAAGACTCATTAACAACCTGTGTTATGCAGATGACACAACCTTGCTTGCTGAAAGTGAAGAGGACTTGAAGCACTTACTAATGAAGATCAAAGACCACAGCCTTCAGTATGGATTACACCTCAACATAAAGAAAACAAAAATCCTCACAACTGGACCAATGAGCAACATCACGATAAATGGAGAAAAGATTGAAATTGTCAAAGATTTCATTTTACTTGGATCCACAATCAACATCCATGGAAGCAGCAGTCAAGAAATCAAAAGACACATTGCATTGGGCAAATCTGCTGCAAAGGACGTCTTCAAAGTGTTGAAGAGCAAAGATGTCATCGTGAAGACTAAGGTGCGCCTGATCCAAACCATGGTATTTTCAATCACATCATATGTATGTGAAATCTGTACGATCAATAAGGAAGACCAAAGAAGAGTTGATGCCTTTGAATTGTGGTGTTGGTGAAGAATATTGAATATACCATGGACTGCCAAAGGAATGATCAAATCTATCTTGGAAGAAGTGTGGCCCGAATGCTCCTTAGAGGCAAGGATGGTGAGACTGCATCTTACATACTTTGGACATGTCAGGAGCGATGAGTGCCTGGAGAAAGACATCATGCTTGGCAGAGTACATTGTCAGTGGAAAAGAGGAAGACCCTCAATGAGGTGGATTGACACAGTGGCTGCAACAATGAGGTCAAGCATAACAACGATTGTGAGGATGGCGCAGGACCAGGCGGTGTTTCGTTCTGTTGTGCATAGGGTCGCTATGAGTCTCAATCGACTCTATGGCACCTAACAACAACCACAACAACAATGTTTTTATTCTTTTTTTATTTTGATGAGGAGATTTCTACCTTTCTTTGTGGTTACCTTGAAATCTATCCTTACCTTTTTGAGTTTGAACCAGTCTTTTATTCCTTGATATGGCCTTGACTTCCTCTTCATTTAAAAGTTCTGTAAAACTACACCATTTATTATCCCTTTTATTGTTTTGACGTTGTTGTCATTTATAGATTGATGTCTTTGTTTCCCTGTTTTAAGTCTTTAAGCTTTGTTTCATTATCAAGAGTTTTTTTTTTTTTTTTTTTACCTAGGTTGGTATCTGTCTGATGGTGCCCTGTGTCCTAGACTCTGGTAGTTGTCTGATGTTTTTCCTCTAATTAGTGGGCTTTCTTTGATATTTGTTGTAAGTTCGGTTTGGTTTTTACGAATTACCATTTATCTGGAAATACCCTAATTTTGCCATTGTTTGTGAGAGATACTTTTTCAGGATGTAATATTGCTGGGTGGACACCACAGATTCTGCTCGGCGTGACTTGTTTCAGCCAGTAAACGAGAGACTGAGATAGGAAAGTGGAAAGGTGCCTTTATTTCATTCTGCAAGGAAAAGAGACAGAGCTGCTGCTGCCAAGATTGCTCAGTGAGGGTAAGGGTAAAGGTTACTCTTAAGGGCTTTACAAGTAGGGAGTTCATACAAATTATATCAGCAACATTCTTAATCATACTACCAAGGTACAGTGGGGTTTACATATAACTTCATGCATCACGTGTTCAGAAAACAGCAGTTAAAAACCATGCAGAGGCAGGGAAGGTACTATACACAAGTTATTTCATGAACTAAAAGTTTATCTTGAGTGTCAACGTGGCACCTAAACCTGTTTTGGTCAATTTCCTTTAGTTTTGGGCCGTAGTTAATTTTGACTATGCTTCATTATTTTTTCTGTATTCTCCATGATGTTGGTCTATTTTTTCTTTGGTTTTGTCTATTTTCCTCAATATCTTTCCCTGTGTCTTGGAGAGCCATAAATATTAGTCTTCTGAATTCCATATTAGATAGTTCCACTGTCTTTTCATCTACCAGCAATTTATCTGATTTTTTATTTTGGTTACTTGCTGCGACGATGGGCCTGAGTGTTGGGAATGCAATACCTATGACTTCATGGTGATGGTTGGCATTAACATTTGGAGGTGGCTTACCGGGCTAGATGGGAGGAAGAAAGAAAAGGAAGAAAAGAAAAAGGGGAAAAAATTGGCAATGTGGTTGGGCAGGTGAATGGGGGCTGGGAGGACCTGGGGCTGTGCCAGGCTGGTGGCTCTCTATCCACAGCAGCATGGTGGGGGTGGGCAGAAAGGGTGGGAGGAGGCATGTAGGTCTAGGCGGGGGAAAAAAAGAAAAGGAAGAAAGAGAAAAAAGAAAAAAATGGCAGTATGTGGGGGTTGTTCAGTGGGGGTGGGCAGACCTGGGGGCTGGTGGGAAGGGACAAGAGGTAGCACACTAGGCTAGGTTGGAGGGAGAAAGAAAAGGAAGAAAGCGATAAGAAGAAAAAAGAAAAAATCATTAAAAGAAAAATAGCAGTACAGTGGGGGCTGTCAAGTAGGGGCAGGGCAGACTTGGGGGCCAGTGGGAAGAGAAGGAAGGTTACTTTCAGGGCTAGGCTGGTGGGAGAAAGAAGGAAAGAAAAGATAAAAAGAAAAAGGAAAAACAATTAAAATAAAAACGGTGGCATTTTGGGTGCCAGTTAGTGGGGACTGAGCAGACCTAGGGCCAGTGGGAAGGGAGGGGAGGTGACATATGGAGTAGGTGGGGGGAGGAAAAAAAAGGCAGAAGAGAAAGGAAAAAAAAGAAAGAACAAAACATGGTGGCAGGGTGGGGCTTGTTAATGAGGGTGGGATGAACCCAGGTTGGCGGTGGGTCATTGGTGTTCTACCTGTAGTGGCATGGTGGGGGCTCTGTGGGAAAGCGTGGGAGGTGATGTATGGGGCTATATGAGAGGGATAAAGAAAAGGGAGTAAGGGAAAAAAAGAAAAAAAAGCCAAACAAGCAATAAAATGGCACAGTGGGAATGGGCAGGTGGGGTGGCGGTTGACCTGGGACTGCAGTAGACCAGTGGATTCTCTAGCAGCAACAGCATGGTGGGTCCAGTGGGAAGCAGGGGAGGTGGTGTATGGGGCTAAGTAGGAGGGAGGATAAAAGGAAAAAGGAGGAAAAAAAAATAAGGCTTGTGGCTGCAGGGGCTAAGACAGGCCTTTGAGGGGAGGCTCCTATTGTGGACTCTGGTGATGGTGGCTGCTGGGATGGAAGCATTCTTTCTTCAATTTCTCAGAAGTGTGAGTGGTGTGAAAGTGTGTTTCTCTGATTACCATGTGCTCTGTCTCTTGTCGGGAGCTTCTTGAAATTGCTTTCTGTACCCCCTGTCTGGGGTTGGTGCTGGCTGTGTTTCAAGATGGCAGCACTGAGATATATGTGCCATATCTCTCCTCATTCTCCTTTTTCCATCAGTTCCTTCTTCCATACAGTGTTTGATCTAGTTCTTTATCCTTTCATTTGATGCTTAGGGTTACAGGATTGACATTTGTATCTGTTTTACTTAGTTTTTCAGGTCTTTGCTGCAGAGGAAAGGTTATGTCTGTGGTGCTATGTTGACTTCTCATCATTTGATTTCTTGACCATAATTTCATGGGCATTGATTACGGGCCCAAGTAAAATTAAATTCTTGACAACTCCAATATTTTCTTTGTTTACCATGATCTTGTTTATTGATCCAGTTGTGAGGATTTTTGTTTCTTTATGTGGAGGTATAACCCACGCTTAAGGCTGTAATCTTTTTCCTTCCTCGGTAAGTGCTTCAAGTCCTCTTCATTTTCAGTAAGCAAGGTTGTGTCATCTGCATGATGCAGATAGTTAATCAGCCTTCCTCCAATCCTGATGCTGCATTCTTCTTCATGTAGTCCAGCTCCTCAGATTATTTGCTCATCATATAGATTTAATAAGTATGGTAAAAGGATACAACCTTGACACACACCTTTTCCAATTTTAAACCACCTACGACTGCCTTTTAGTCTACGTACAGTTCCACATGTGCACAATTAAATTTTCATTCTTTTGCAATTTTATCCATAATTTGTTTTCATCTACATAACTGAATGCCTTTGTGAAGTCAATAAAGTGTACTTACTCTCATCAAATTCCAAATACTGTGTGTCTTAATCTTAAAAATCTTTACTGTGTATTCTCTGCCAAGATATGGAAGTAAATGGAGATTAAATTTTATAATAACCATTTATTCCACCATTTAGTGGTAGAGAAAACCATTCCCCCAGACCCATTTCTAGTCAGTGTGGCCAGAACAAAGTGCCAAAAAGTAAGCAAATTTAAGCAGGTGCATATAACATGGCTCCAGGCCTTGGGCTCTGAGTCTAGAGCTTAGATCACTGTGAGCCCTTATCATTTGGTCTTGATCATCAGACCAAGTTAGAAGGCTTCCCGATTTATTTTTCTGGACATCTACAATAGTAGAGTGGGACTGGGCAGTGGTAAATCATATATTTTGCAGCAACAATGATAGTGGTAGGAAGAACCTGAGTATACTTGAGCTGCTAAATGAGACGACCACACCATCTAGGGAATCTATTGACAGATGGTATAATAATTACAACAGAAGTTAAAATTTTTGGATGATTTACACCTGTGCCCTGCACTATGCTTAGTACTCTACATGTATTATCACACTGAACCTTTTCAATGGCTATCTTAGTCATTTACTGGTGCTATAACCTAAATACCACAAATGGATGGCTTCAACAAAGAGAAGTTTATTTTCTCGCAGTCCAGTAGGCTAGAAGTTCTAGTTCAGGGTGCTGGCTCCAGGGGAAGGCTTTCTCTCTCTGTTGGATCTGAAGGAAGTCCTTGTGAGGCATCGGTCTTCCCTTGGTCTGGGAGCATGTCAGTGCAGGAACCTCAGGTCCAAAGGACGTGCTCTGCTCCTGGCACTGCTTTCTTGGTGCTATGAGGTCCCCATGTCACTCTGCTCACTTCTATCTTTAACATCTCAAAAGAGATTGGCTTAAGACACTACCTAATCTTGTAGACCTCATCAATGTAACTGCCACTAATCCAGCTTACTACATCATAGTGATAGGATTTACAGCATATAGGGAAATCACATCAGAAGATAAAATGGTAGACAGTCATGCAATCATATAAGGGAATCGCGACCTAGCTGAGTTGACAGGTATTTTGTGGGGGGCGGGGGGGGGGACAATTCAATGCACGACAATGGCCTTTTAAGGTTGGTACTTTGCCCCATTATAGAGTTCAGGAAGATGAGGTTCTAAAAGGATAGACAAAATCACACGGTTAAAAAAAAAAAAAAAGTTGCAGACCTGGGGTAAGAACCTGGCCTGCCTGACTGGATGATCCATTTTCTTAATAATCTCAGTATATAAACTAGTTCATTTATATGGTGTTTGGGAGGAAGTGGTGACTTTGAATCCATAATTATCCCCTCAGGTATAATTTCTTTGGGAAAAACCCCAAATTTCTTGTCAGGTTAATGGAAAAGTATTCTATGTACAGGTTTTTCTATGGACATATCTACATACCCAGAGACAGTAAAAGAGATTTAATTTCATAACATAATAGGAAGATTGTCCTAAAGTTTGTTAGACTTCTGTAGTTGTAAGGTATAGCTGCAATTCCTCACAACTGTTGGGACACAGTTCTCCATGGGTCTCTCACGTTTATGCATGTCTTGGGAGCAGAGGCACTGGCTGCCTTAGACTGCTTTTTTCTTAATGTTTGTATAATGAACTGTTTTAGAAGACAGAGATATCGTCTCCCTCCACAGACAGCACTGCTTATTGTTCACTAGAAAAGATTTGTGTTCCCTTAGCTCTGGGTTCCCTTCTGTAACACGTGCCACTGTATGTACAGGTGTCACTGACCTTCTTTACGTTTCCATGTGGAGATTTGGGATCAACACAAATTCCAATTTGTGGCTACAGTTATTATTATAAGTAACAAACTCTCCTTTATCTTTGACTGAGGAGTTTTCTACCAGAATCCATGAAACTGTGGCCAGCAAACTTCGTAGCTTTCAACTAGGGCAAAATCTCAGACTCTTCATAGATCTTGACACCACACATGATTAATTTAAGAACACAAAAATGATACAGGTTTGTGGACAGTTCATAGACATGAAGAAAGAGCTCAATAACGAGGCCTTGTGAAGGAACAGGGCAACTCCAGAAATCTCAGCAGTAAGATCTTGTTAATCACCTCTCCAGGAGGTTGTCATTGGATGATTTCCAGCCCTCTCTATCTCTACCTGAGATTTTAAATCCTGGATGAGAGAAATGGATTGGTCTTGCTGGGGTCACAAACCCAAACATGCGGTGAAAGAGTTAAGTTCCTGTAATTGGCTCACCCAGTTAGGTTACATGGAGTCAGAGAGAGGAAGTTCCCTGAAAGAGGAACACCGAGCAAATCAAAAGTATACAGCTCCGTTAATTTTTACTACTGGGCTTTCAAGCATATACACATGTCGTTTTAGGCAGGGTTCTCTAGAGGAGCAAAACCAGTGAAATGTATACATAAATATATAGACAGAGATTTATTTGAAAGAAAGAGCTCACACAATTGTGGCGGCTGGCAAATCCATGGATCAGGTGGCAGGCTGAATTCTTCTTCTCATTCATGTGGTTGTAGGGGCTTATTGACCCAAAATCTGCAGGTCAGGTGGTAGGCTGCTGGCTCATGGGGTTGTAGGAGCTGGCAAATTTAAAATCTGCAGGTCAGGTGGCTGGCTGAAGGTTTCTCCGAGAACTGGAGGCCAGATCGCCAGACAAGTGCAGGATTGAGAGAGTGAGAGAATGAGCTTTGCCAGCACATCCACGTATATTGGATGCAGGTCATACCCCAAAAGAAACTCCCCTTCCAACTGACTGGCTGCTTAAATCAGATCACAAAATGGAGAATGATTATGTAATGTCAAATCACTGAGAATCATGGCCGAGCTGAGTAGACACATAACATTAACTATCACACAGGTGTTTACTTGCCTCTGTATGTACACATGTACATCCATGTACACAGACATCTCTTTACATAATTCCCCAAATTTTCATGCTTAATGTAAAAAATATATATATTTTTAATTGAATATCTACTAACTGTGACATACTTTCATAGTACAGGAGTCAAGAGTGAACAAAAACAGCCTTCCTAGAGTTTAAATCCTAAGAGGAGTAAAGAGAAAATAAACAATAAACAGGATAAATAAGTAAATTATACATGTGTTAAAAGGTACTAAATCAAATAGGGCAAGTAAGGGAGTGAGGGTATTGGAGTGATGATTTCCAATAGGATGTTTAGGCCTCATTAAGAAGGTGACATTTAAAGGGAAACATGAAACAGGTGATCAAGTTAGCGGTTGTGCGCTTATTTGGGAAAGGAGTATTCCAGACAGAAACAAGAGCCAGTACAAAGGCCCTAAGACTAGAGCATGCCTGGAGTGTTCTAGAAAATCCGAGAAGACAGTGTGGCTATGGTGGAGAGTTGGAAGAAGAGTGTGGTAGCAGGTGAATTCAGAGAGTTATTAACAGTAAAGATAAATTAGAAGCAGGGTACCAGTAAATCTGGGCTGCTCTTAGTTTAAGTATGATAAGGACAGAAAACTGACTATTGGATCAAGCAACATGAAGTTAAAACAAACTAATGAAAAAGTATTCGCTGCTCCTAAAGAAGACTGCCTCAAAGCACAAATCAGACATAGTAAGGACCTCTAGGTGATGCTCATCCCTTCTTTTGTTCTGTTATAATACTACGTCAATATTGTACCACCTTTGGAGTAACTGTTAAATTTAACCACCACCATCACACTTTTTAATACAGTAATGTGGAACTGGAAAAAAAAAAAAAAAAAAAAGGACATTTAAAAAAATGTTTAAACACACTTAGGGGCTACAATCCTCATTTCTTCCATTAATTATAATGTAATTGATATTTATTTATGTTTAATTTACTCAGTTGCCATTTCCATATTCCCTCACCTCAACTTAGCCTAGTAGCTGGTTGGCACTGACTAAATCTCCATTTCTGAGAAGTCACGGACCTTGGAGAAACTGCTTTCATGAGGTTGTAGGTACCGTTTTTATCTCTAGGCAAGGTAGTACCATAAAGCATGAAAAGGCAATCTCAACATTCTATCATTTGTTCTGATCCCCATAATATAACTGCAACCTAAATTCTCTCTGAAAGTAAGGTAAGTCACCCCGAGTAATACCACAATCTCTTTATTTACTTGTTTGTTCAATAGCTTGGGAAACCTGAAATAACCAATTGCTCTCATTGTTTAGTTCAGTGGCCCCATTATTAAGGAAGAGTTCCTCCCTTGGACCTAAAATTCTATAGACCAGTAGAGAATAGGGATGGAGTGGAGAAAAAGATTGGGAAGAAAATATTTTGGTGAAATTTGAGAATAAAAATTGAAAGCTAATCCCTTCTGCCTCACTCCTTGTGTTCCCACAAGACCAGTCAAATCAAGCCCAATGCTATTCAGTCGATTCTGACTCAGAGCGACCCTATAGGGCAGAGTAGACTCCATGGCAGTGGGTTTGGTTTTGGTTTAATTTTTACAGAATCAGATTGCCACATCTTTCCCCTGCGGAGTGGCTGGTGGGTTTGAACAACATACCTTCTGGTTAGCAGCCAGAGATTAACCATTGTGCCACCAGGGCTCCTCCTGAAAAACCAAACCAAAAAAAAAAAAAAAAAAAAACCGAGCCCACTGCCCTCAAGTAGATCCTGGCTCATAGCGACCCCATACGGTTTTAAAGGCTGTAAATCTCTGTGGAAGCAGACTGCCACATCTTTCTCCTAAGGAGCAGCTGGTGGTTTGTAATTGCCAACCTTCTGGTTAGCAGTCCATATCTTTAACCACTAGGGCCGGTAAAACAACCACGTGTCAATTACTGGCCTTCCAGAAAATGGCCTACTTCTATTTCAAGGTGTGTTCTTAAAGTTGGTGCTGTATTGAGTCCTCAATAGGTCATTCTGGCAAATTTAAGGCAGAATTGTGACAAACAGAAAAAACAAATCGATTTTTCTTGATAATAGTAGCTGTTGGCATTCAGTAGTGAGAGACAGACCAACAGGTTAGCTTTTGGGAGGCAAAGTGAATATTGCTGAGTCTCTAGGAAGCTCCAGTCACAGCCAGCATAGCTACTTTGTCATCCATTTAATATGCACCCTGGAGCACTGGTGGTTCACTAGTTCGGTGCTGGGCTGCTAACCAGAAAGTTGGTAGTTCAAATCTACCAGCTGCTCTTTGAAAACCCGATGGGGCAGTTCTACTCTGTCCTGTGGGGTTGCTATGAGTGGGAATGCACTCAATGAAGACTGGTTTGGTTTTTGGCTGGGGGAGAAGGGCAACTGATATTCTCAGAGTAGGTTAGTGCATCTAACTGATGATTTAAGATTTTTTTGGGTCTTACTTGTGTCATTTATGTGGGATACAAATGTGTATCTATTCAAGGACTGTTCTTAGAGGTTTTTCTACCCATTCCTTTCCCAAATTTCCTAATTAGCAATGGTCTAATCACCTTCCTCCTAGGTCTCTAAAAATTTGGCAAGACCATAGCAGCTTTTCCAGGGTTGATGTGCTCCTGACAATTGGCTGTCTCTTTACCCAAATGAAGTGAAAAAAACACATATTCTGCTGGAGGATCTGCCCACTGGTGAGTCAGAAACATCTCTGAGCCACAGGTGTTCACTGCTTCTTGGTACTGGTGTAATAAGCAGAACCATGTAAACTAGGTCTAGGGGTTTTCATGCCTAGTCATATGGCCATGGGGAACTCCTTTGATGCCATAGTTGTAGGTTGGAAGAAGGATAGAATTATGATAAAACATATGCATCCTGGGGATGTGAGTTATATATTCCTATAGGGTAGCTATTAGTTGCAATTGACTCAATGGCACTGGGCATCATGTACTTCTGTATTTGGGTTTTTTTTCGACTTCTTACAATTAATGAGTAAAAGTTGTTGGTTATGGTCAGTGTTGGGGAAATATAATTAAAAACAAAATCTACTCCCAATCCAGAAAACCTCCGCACAAAAATAGAAAAGAAACAAAATTTTATTATTGAATAAGCATTAAACCAGAATGCAATACATCGCAGACAATCTGCTAAAGAGATTGCAAAGAAAGAAAGGAATCTGACCCTTTAAATAGCTAAATGGGTACAGCCCATTACATTCATGTTTTCAAGATAAAATTGCTAATTTTCTTATATCTTTATGGCAGGATACCTGAAGTTATGCTAACCTCCTTCCAGGAAACTGGGAGGTAAGGACCTGGTTTTCCTTGATGATTACACTTCAAAAGATATAGTCCCCAGGTCCTTGAGGAAATATCCTTGATTTACATACTTTTCAAAGAGACAGAGAAAGAATTTAAAGTTCTAAAGGAAGTTCTGAAAGAACAGAGGAGCTTCGTCCTAAGGATACTAACTAAAAGGTTGGCAGTTGGAATCCACCAGCTGCTCCTTGGAAACCCTGTGGGCAGCTCTACTCTGTGCTATCCAGTTGCTGACTCAGAATCTACTCAACCTCAACAGGTCTAGTTTTTGGTGTTTTCAATTTGTATTTGTCCTTATACCAGTTTCGTGATTATTTGCATCAGCTATGTGACCTGGTGTCTTTTGGTCATTCAGCCTCTACAGAAGGCCACTAATAAGCCAGGAGTTCTTTATTTTAAATAAAAATCATTACTAGCTAAAAGGGGCCTGATTTTGTCCTTATACCTGTGTTGTAGTATGAGGAGATTTTCTCTTATTATTCAGGTTCTTTTAATTATATTTGTTGGTAGCACAAATGATTAAATAGCTCTACTATACAAAAGGAGTCCCTGGTGGTGCAAATAGTTAATGTGCTCTGCTGCCAACCGAAAGGTTGGAAGTTCAACTTCATCCAGAGGTGCCTTGGAAGAAAGGCCTGGCAACCCACTTCAAAAATCAGGCATTGAAAACCCTACGAAGCACAGTTCTGCTCTGATACACATAGGGTAGCAATCAGAGTTGACTTGGCGACAACTGCCATACTGTACAAAAAAGGGGCATTCCTTACAGTATGCAAAAAAGTCAATTTACGTTGGGGACAAACAAACTCAAAAGAAGCTTTTATATTTCAAAATATTGGCCAAAACAAGCATCAGCATTTTTGTTATGAGTATATTACTTATCTAACATGTGTATTATTACATGATTTCAGGAAAAAATTGACGTGAACGACAAATTGAAAATCCTTCAACTTCTTCTGTCAAGAAAGCTCTTTCTTTTCCCCACGATAAAAATATGGTATTGACATTCCTTCAAAGCAAAAGAAAAGTCTGACTTTTCTTCTTGAGGCATGCAAGAGACACTTTCAGATACTATTTCGGGAGATAGCTAATACAAATTATTTTCCTTAAAATTAGCAGTCTGATAATTGTAATGTACACTTCAGTAATCTTCCTTTCCAAGGTTGTATTTTAGTGGTTTATTATTAAAGAGGGATCTACTAGTGTTGGGTACCTGACAGACGAAGAATTCTATCAGTTTTAATCTCAAACAAAAAATCCTCCCTCCACCCCCACCACACTTCAATTGAGAACAAGTCTAGAACATCACCTTTAAACCACTGAAAGCAACTGACATATGTAGGTAGGAAGTCACACTTGAAAAAGTACATAAAAGAACGCTGGTGTTGCAAAGGAGCTCTGGTGGTGCAGTGGTTAAGCACTCGGCTGCCAACGGAAAGGTCGGTGGTTTGAACCCACTAGCCGCTCCGTGGGAGAAAGATGTGGCAGTCTGCCTCCATAAAGATTAAAAAAAAAAGATTACAGCCTTGGAAACCCTGTGGGGCGGTTCTACTCTGTCTTATAGGGTTGCTATGACTTGGAATTGACTTGATGACAGTTGGGTTTGGTTTTTTTTTTTTTTTTTGGTAGTTGCAAGGTTTTTGCCTTATAAAAAAATGATTTGTTCCATTGTTTGGGGAAAGTAGAGGCAATTAGATCTTTTGTCTCGGTCATCTGAAAGCGAAAGCTCCCCTTTTCTAGGCATGGGTCCTCATGAAGAGAAAAGAGGAAGCAACTTGATGTTTGAGATGACACATACACAAAAGAACAGGTTCTCAGTGCTTTTGAGGCAACTAGTCGGTAAAAGCGGAAGCAACTTGATGTTTGAGATGACACATACACAAAAGAACAGGTTCTCAGTGCTTTTGAGGCAACTAGTCGGTCGCAATCGACTCGACAGCACTGGGTGTTTTTTTGGAGTTGTTCAGGATAGGGTTTTGAATGGAAATTAAGGAGCCACAGAGCTAAAGCCTGGAACCACAAGTATGAAGAAACCTTAACTTACCTGGGGGAAATGGATTAATATCCCTCAAAGAACCACGCCAAATTGGGCAGCCCTCTGAAATGAGTGAGTGAAGCAGCACTGCCTATCAGCTCTGTAGAACCGCTTTCCTAATGACGCTGGGCGTGGCAGGAAGGACCAGCAGCACAGGCTGAACCGGCCCCAGTTCTCCTCTGCTTTGGCCTAGAAACCACCCTGACTCCTCTTTTATCTGTGTAAGTCCCCAGGGTCCCCAGAGTTTCTGAAAAATTCAGAGGTAGAAGGCCTCAATGAGGAAATAGTGAATTTTTTGCTAATAAGGTGGGAGTGGGTGAGGAGTTTAGTGACACCTTGGAAAAGCAGGAATTGTAACTGCATATGCACCTTGATTTGTGGAGCAATTAATAAAAATTATATGTCCTTATGTTTTTTTTAATTTTTAAGGAATATTTATCAACTATATTCTCACCCATTTTAGCAAAATTCAGATTTTTTTCTTTCATATTAAATCCTCGTCCACAGAAAAGTATTTTTTTTTTTTTAAATATTTGAAAACATGCAGTAGAAGCCCTCTCACTGGACCTAACTGGTAGCTGGTTGACTATTCCAAAAAATCTCGTAGAGCAGAAAATAAAAAGAATGACTCTTGTATAACTTAAATGTTTTATTTCAACTGAAAACATTTAAATATACATAAAAAAACCAAACCAAACCCATTGTCATCGAGTTGATTTTGACTCATAGCAACCCTACAGGACAGAGTAGAACTGTCCTGTAGAGTTTCCAAGGAGCGCTTGGTGGATTCGAACTGCTGACCTTTTGGTCAGCAGCTGTAGCACTTAACCACTAGGCCACCAGAGTTTCCATATACATATATTTATAAATATTTTGATTTAGAGATGAGGCTTTTACTTTGAGTATTGGACTACTGATTGGAGCTCTTCAAAGTGCATATACCGTAAGCCCAACTGTAATACATTCGTTAAATTCTAATGAATTTACAGATTATCAGAAATTTAGAGACAATGGGAAAATAATCCAAGTACCTAACACATCTGGGTTTTTATGATTTGCTTTTCTTCCGTGATTCTTTTGCTCACATATAATTTTCCAAAACACTGAATTTGTCTCTATTAGAAACAAATAATCTTTTACGTAATTGTACTTCGCTGGGTTACGTAATATAAAATTATATTTCACAAATAGAGCTAACAGAACAATAAGTACAACTACTGTGAATGGTTTGGGAAACAAACTCATCTGACTTAAGTTGTAGGGCCTGAAATACGCAGGCAACCTAGAAAGTAATCTATTGGGCTTGAGTGTTCATTGTGCCATGGAACAAATCAGGGAGATTTACAGAGGGAGGAGAGCATGCTGGTTAATCTATTATATGAAACGTTTTTCTCATTTACATGTAACTTTTATGGCCACCCAATTAATGACAACATAGTCTTTCATTTTTGTGATGCAGTATAATTTTAATAACTCTGGAGATTTTTATTCTGGTAGGGGTTTAGAAAGTTGACAGTAAAAGGGTATAATGAAGAGTTATTGACTCTCCCAACCAGAAAACAGGCACTGTGCTAACTAGATAATTAACATATTAACTAAAAAAGAGTCTCAGTTGTCCAGATGAAAAACTCAAGGCTCACCAGTTTCAGTAGTTTTAAGTAACTTGTCTCAAATTACATAGCTTGAAAACTACAGAGTTGGGATTTGAAATCAATTATGTTTAGTGTTTATAGTCGCAATTATTACAATGAGAAGGTTAGATTCATATAAGTTTTATATTATGACCATTGTAGGGGTGGTCAACTGAAAGCTTAAGGACATTCCTCCCTCTTCAGAACATTACATTCCACCCGAGCAGCAAGTATGAAAATGCCATTAGTGGTTATTATAGTCTATTATTAAAATAAAACTACATCCACTGGAAGGCTTAAACAAATCATCATACAGAAGCAAAGGAAAAGAAGAAATTACATCAAATTTACAATTAGCATCATAAAAAATCAACAGTTCTGGTAATATTGACCAATGTTTTTGTCACGGGAAAATCTAATTCCCTATCATTAAAATCTTGTTCTCGTTTCAAGGCCCAGCTCAAATTTTCATTCCCCTTGCCCCACTTACTCCAAAGATGTTTTCTTTCAGAAGGAATTCAATATTTCTTCTTTTGTTTCTCATAACCCTTTGTTGATATGCTTTTAACAGGTCTGATTATCTTGCATTACTTTTTTTTTTCATTGTTTTTCTTTCCACCTACCTACTCCCCTACCTCCATAAACTATAAATTATTCATCTTAATTTTTTCACTTAGGGTAGAGCCTGACACACAGTGCATTTAATATGAATGCTTGTGTTCTGAATAAGATTCTTCCAGTAACTTTAGACCCTGTTTTCTTAGCCCAACTGCAAGAGCAATCCTTGTCCACATTTTGGCTTGGATATTGTGTTTTTCCCTTGAAAAACTATCATGCTTTCCTCTCTTTGTCAAGTGTAAGTCCTTCATTGACCAGGCATTGGATGATGTAGTCTGTAGAGTGGTCTGTACTTTTTCTAGAATGAAAGGAAAGAAAAAGGCAACAGTGGTCTTAATCCTTGGACACATTCCCCAAGTCATATATAGACAGACAAAGGGACAGAGAAAATGTCATGCCTTTGACTTCTTCCCTGACTTTCTGATTAAATTTAAAATTTTCCTTTAGATCACCTTGGTGGCCACAGGCATTCGCAGAAATCTTTTCAGTGCAGCCTTCACATCCTGGTTCCTCAGACTGTAGACGAGAGGATTAAGTAGGGGAGTGACCACAGTGTAGGTCACCGCCACCAACTGATCCTTGTCTGAAGCAGACTTGGACTTGGGCCGAAGGTAGATGATGGACGCACAGCCATAGTGGACGAAGACCACAGTGAGGTGGGAGGCACAGGTGGCAAAGGCCTTTCTCTTGCCCTCAGCTGAGGGGATCTTCAGGATGGTATTAACAATGAAGCCATAGGATATGAGAATTAAAAGAAAGGGCACCGTGATAACCAGGATGCTGAGGCTGAATAGTGCCAGTTCTTTTACTTGGGTGTCTGTGCAGGCCAACTTGATGACAGGTGCCATGTCACAGAAATAGTGGTTGACCCTGTTGGGGCCACAAAAAGGCATGTCACAGATGAGGTTGGTAGCCACCAAAGCAATTAAGAACCCTGTGACTCCTGACAGAGAAACCAACCCCAACCCTAGCCTTTTGTCCATGATGAGAGTGTACCTCAGGGGATGGCAAATTGCCACATAGCGATCATATCCCATGGCTGCAATGAGAAAGCAGTTAGTGCAGGCAAAACAAAGGAAAAAGAAGAGCTGGGTGGCACAGGCCATGAAGGAGATAGTCTTGGTGGCTGAGAGCAGGTGGACCAGCAGCTGAGGGATGATGACAAATGTGTAGCAAGACTCAGAAAAGGAAAGGATGAACAGAAAGCCATACATGGGTGTGTGTAGCATCCGGCTGAAGTGGATGACAGCCATGATGGTTGCATTGGCTGCCAGGATTGTCAAGTACAGGAGAAGGAAGACGACAAAAAGCAGCAGCTGGAGCTCCCCAAGGCTGGAAAAGCCCACCAGGATGAACTGTGTGACCACAGTGGTTCTGTTGAAACCTTGCATCTGGAAATCCTTCTGTGAATGAGTTTGGGAGAGACAAAATGATAACTATTACTGTAACAAGAACATTTCCCTATTGCCTTCAGTTTGAGTACCATATTGTCCAAAACAACAATAACAATAACAACAAAAAAACCCATCGCTGTTGAGTCGATTCCAATTCATAACAACCCTGTAGAATAGAGTAGAACTGCCCCATAGTGTTTCCAAGGCTGTAATCTTTACAGAAGCAGACTGCCACATTTTTCTCCTGAGGAACAACTGGTGAGTTCAAACTGCCGACCTTTTCGGTTAGCGGCTGAGCACTTAACCACTGTGCCACCAGGGCTCCTTTTGTCATATTGTCAGGCCTAGAATATCGATATAGCCTTTGATGATTTTTATAGGAAATTATTAATCTCCCATAATGGGGGAGTGGTTATTAACTATACTGTAGAAATCACCAAAAGCTAAAAGAAGCAGGTGCTTAATATATTCAAAGGTTATTTAATGAAAAAAAAAAAAAATTTTTTTTAGCATAAGAAAATTCTCCCAGTGTTATAAGTGAAAAGGCAGGATACAAAGCCATATTTATAATAAGGTTATAGAGGATTTTGATTTTCTTTCTGATGTATTTTTATGTTTTCCAATGTTTAGCAATAATCATATTTTAATGTTGTGATTCTAAATATACTTTTATGCATAACAGGCTATTTCCATCTCTGTTTGGCTGCTGTCCAAACATAAATAAACAAGGTTAATCTGCTGCTTCTAAAAAAGATGTTAGTATTTTCAAAGTGAAAAATAAATTTCTTTTGGAATACCCAAATATGTAAATGAGGCATGCCATTTCTGACACCTGTTTTTGCAGGTGATTATTGGTAGCATGATACACATGTACTCTGATCACTTAGAATCATGTCAGGGCTCTGCTGAGATGGGGTGCAATGTGTCAGTGACCAAATGGAATCAGAAGAGAGGTAAAATGATAAATGCAAAAAAAAAAAATTTTTTTTTCAAGTTCAACAACAATCCCTGATTGAGAAGAGCCAGAGAACCCAACCCCTGTCATTTGAGCTACATTAGAAGTCATCTTTGAGGAGTCAGGATACAAGTGGGGTTTTGAGGAAGGGAGATTTCTCATGCTATGATTAGTATACGTGTTCCCATTATTCTGTTTTGAATGGGATGGTGGCACAACAGTTCGTGCTCAACTATTAACCTAAAGGTTGACAGTTCAAATCCACCCAGCGGTGCCATGAAAGAAAGGCCTGATTCCATTAAGATTACAGCCAAGTAAATCCTATGAAGCAGTTCGACTCTGTAACACACGGGCTTACCATGAGTTAGAAATGACTGAATGGCAACGGTTTTGGTTTTTTGATTCACGGCGTTTTGATCTTAGTGACAGAACAGCCACAGCACTGGCCCTAATTTGTTTCAGGAAATGGACTCTCTCCCCAGTCCTCTCTCTACATTGTCCCCTTTCAAAACTTCCTATCAGTCCACATGTGGCAAAGCAGAGGTAACTGCTTCTTAAATGCAAAATTGCTTCCTTCCCTTAAATTTTATAAAATGGCATTTTATAACATGGCTTTCACTTAGAGTGCTATCATGTCGAAACTATTTTATTGCTATAAATGCTCAGAAAATATAAATAACACATATTTTTGAATAAGATAAAGCCTATATTCGTTCCATCTTTTCTTTTTTAACTTGCCCTGCTTTATAGCACTCCTGGCTTTTTTTAAATGACTATAAAAAACAACATACTTTGGAGGCGTGAGTGGATTCCCTCCTCCTTAGGCCTACGTCATTTGCCCTGTTTATATATATTTTTGGTAATTCTTTGTACATCTCCTATTCTTGATCCTTTCCTCTCCCCACTGTAGTTTCAAGGTATTAGCTCTCCTTCAAAATAATGCTTTTTTTCCCCTAAGTTTTCATGTTCCAAAATATTAACTATTTCTTTAAACTTCTCTTGTACTTTTTTGTTCGGTACCCATCATATCTAAAATTGCATAGACAGCACACAGACAGGGTAGGCGTGACTGTCCCTCTATTATAAAATAAGAAATTGAGAAACAGAAATGTTATGTAACCAGTCTGAGGACACACAGCATATGAAAGGTTTTCTGATTCCAGATACTAGGTTTTAAAATCTTAAGCTGTATGCTTTCTTTCTAAGGCTTTCTATTTCATCTTGTTCTTTTTTTTTTTCCCCCTCCTTCTATCATATCTACCTTACTTTGCTTGGATTCACACATACAGGTTCTTATATTTCATAAAGCTAATTGATTTGTCTTCCTTAATTTTCAATTGCCTTCCTGAAAAATGTCCTCTTTCACTCTGGAAATCAGCGCCTTTTATCTCCTTCACACTTCTTCAGAAAGGGCAGTAACAGCAATATTTCTAATTATCATTTCTTCTGCTTTTTAGGAAATTTGAACATGGGACTGTATTTCATGACCAATAAACTGACAGGAAGGTGCATATCTCCAAGACATGAACAATCAAAATGATATTTATTTATTGAATTAATGAATAAAATATAAGGAATAATGAATTCATACTGACATTTGCAATGCAAGATTGTGCTTCAAGAATTTGGTTGTATCTAATATATCCTCTGTTCTTGGCTGTAATCATAGTACTGCTTTCATACCTTTTCTCATTTGACATCATGCCATGTCATTTACATGAATTTAATTCTATAGAACATTACTTGTACATGATGAAAAGAAAGTTTAAATTATTGTCCTTGTACTACATGTATCTCCTTATTAAAAAAAACTCTATATAAGCTGTCTTGATATGTCAGTTTGTTTCCCCAGTATCACAACCCATTTAATTAGCATTTTTATAAAGGCAATAAAGCATAGTGGCTCATGGCATGGACCCTTAGAAGCCAGAATGCTGGAATGTGAATCCTGCTTCTGTCGCTTAGATCTATGAACTTCAATATGACTCAGTGAGTCTGTGAAAAAGATTAGTCTGTAAAATGTAAATAAAAGTGCATACTATGTAGGGTTATTATAAGACTTAGATAATATAAGTAAAGCGCTCGAAACAATGCTTATCACATAGTGACACAACCTACATGTTAGATGTCATTACCATTGTCACGCAGATCATATTCATAGGAGTTGAGGGGCAAATATTCTGACCTTTATACCCATATACAAGGAAGAGCCTGAATCTCTGAATTAGGACAGAGTCATCCTTGCATTTGACTCATAAGTTTACATCCTCGTAGTACCTTAATGAATCTACCCATCGTTTATCCTTTATGGAAGCCTACAACTTCTAGGTTCTCTTTTATGATCCTACTACAATTGCTCTGTATGCTTATGGATTCGGGAGGAGGGCACACACTCGTAAGACATGAGCCAGAAGGCTATGGGATTCCTGCCTATGAGGGAAATAGATTAATTACCGCTTGGATGAGGAGTGGAGCAGGAGGACTGTGGCTAAGACAATGATGTTAAAGAGATGGAATAGCCAGAAAGTGTTGGGATGAAGGGCAAGGGAAGAGACCATTTCAAGAATGTTAAAAAAAATTTTTTTTTTTTTTTTTTTTTTTTTTAATGATCTAGGCCATCCCTCCTCCCAGAGTCCTAATTGTTTTTACCTTCAGGATCATACTCAGATTCAGGAGAATCCAGGTATACCTGTACCACTCAACATCTCCCAACATGTTGGCTAGGGTAAAAGCTATAAAATGTAAGGAGTTGCTTGGGCATGCCACATTTGTATGCTCACTATTCATCGTCTCTGCCATAGATCACTTGGTTAGGTATTTCTACAAACTTTCCTTTGTATCAGACTTTGCAGAAAGCAATATGCTTTCATTTAAGTTACCTCATTTTGATCTCACAACATTGTAGACTCATCTTACAGGTAAGGCAAGTGCACTAGTGTCATTCTCTAAGAAGACAAACCTGTGAACATCCTCATCAGTACACTTACCATGTTGAATTGAACTCATCGGCCTATATGTTTGGCTTCCTCTGTAGATTATAAGATTCTTATGGGCAGGGGTCATGTGTCTTAATAGCTGAATCCCCAGTATCTAGCATAGTTTCTGGTTTGCTATGAGCTCAGTGTTTTTCAACTAAATAGAGTCAAAGAAAATTAAGTAATATGCTCAAATAGTAGAGTCAGAACCAGGATTCAAGTCTTTTAATTTCTAATCAAGTTGTCTATCCACCACATTATGTCATCCATTCTTCATTTTGCCAGAAGAATGTCTGCCCCACATTCTGTTTCTAAGAGACTAAAACATGGTTCCATACTGCTTGTTCAAGCAAAACTCATTGTACTCATTTCTGAATTTTCAGCAGTCTCCAGTCTTAATGAGCTATTTTCTCTTTACATCTAAGATTAAGGAGAGGAGAGGAAAGAACAAAAGGGAGACGGAAACAGGCAAGTCAAAAACATGGCAAAAACATTCAGAAGATATGGAAGATCAAGAGGAGTGCTGTTTCGTTTTAGTCACAGTTTTGTGATTTAACCTGTTTTCAGCAGCCCCCTAAATCATCAGCTTTCGTGTGTGTGTGTGTGTGTGTGTGTCTCAAACAAGAATTTGGTTATATCCAATATAAATTCTAGCCCTGGTCACAATCATAGTACTGCTTTTGTACCTTTTCTCATACTGTTTCACAGACGGCTATTGTCTGTTCTCTTCCTTATTCAAATTCTTCTCCAGGGTACCTTCATGTCCCATCTTCTCCAATAAGCCTTCATTGACTAATTGAGCCAATGCAGATGGTCTTCCTATTCAGCACCAGTTGCTGTCAAGTTGACTTTGACTCGTGGCAACTCCACATGTGTCAGAGTAGAGCTGTGCTCGACGGGATTTTCAATAACCAATTTTCTTGGAAGTAGATTGCCAGTCTTTCTTCTAGGGAGCTTTTGAGTGGATTCAAACCTCTAACATTTCAGTCTGTAGCTGAGCTTGTTAACCATTTACACCAGGCAAGGTCTCCAAGACATATACAGTCAAATTGATTATAAAGTAATATAAGATAATGTCTAACTTATTCATCATATAAGTGGTCAACATGATTGGTTGCTAACAGAAAGATTGGAGGTTTGAGCCTACCCAGAGCCCCCTGGAAGAAAGATCTGGCTATCAGCTTCCAAAAAATGAGCCATTGAAAACCCTATTGAGCACAATTCTACTCTGGCATGGAGGGAGGGGGTTGCCATGAGTTAGAGTTGACTAACGGAAACTGGTACTAGTACTGGAACTATATATGTCTCATCTTTCCAATTAGATTATATGTTCCTTTGGGGCAAGAACCGTAGCAATGTATACTAAATGATCTGCAGCTCCCACTACAGTA
Organism: Elephas maximus indicus; assembly: GCF_024166365.1. Taxonomy (NCBI): domain Eukaryota; kingdom Metazoa; phylum Chordata; class Mammalia; order Proboscidea; family Elephantidae; genus Elephas; species Elephas maximus. Next base: position 196,318,119 of record NC_064821.1, read on the forward strand.
CCGGGTACATAACAAACTATGATTAAATACTTAATGTATGATGATGTAGTTTAATTATACTTTTGTTTTTGAACTTTTTCGGTATACCATGATTTTGCTTAAAATGTGTTCTCTACTTTTCTACTACAATTCATACCATTCCTAAACTTTTGACTTTTCTCAAACTCAACTTTTATTAAAATAAGAAAAAAAAAAGGAACCTATGCTGATGAGCTTTCCTGCCCCTTTGTTACTGTGAGTACTTGACTCCAAAACATTCCAATCTGATAGGTTAAGTGTGATGTGTGTATGTATGTCTGTGTCAATTGTGGCATAAATTGTGTGTGTATGTGCACTCAGAGTGGAACCTTCACTCATTTCAAGAAAAAAAGCAAATAAAATTTTCCTTTGATGCAGAACATTTTTCATAACAATGAAAACCATTCATGCAAACGTATTCAAATGTGAAATGTTTCCTCTTTCAGATTGCAGCTGAGAAAGAAAATACACTTACCTATTTATGTCCAAAGATCAAGGAAGCTGACATATGACTTTGAATTTGATGATTCAAAGTCCTGGAAGTCTTTTAATAGTTGGAAGAGGCAGTTGAAGAAGGTCAACTGGAAAACCGTTGACATCTGTCCTGAAAGGTTAATTGATTGGAAAAAAATGCACTGAAACATTTCATTAAGGGTTTATTTGGATGCTTAGATATCTACACCTTTTAAAATCTTAAATAAGAGCTGAAAATAGCCCAGCCTACATCCATATGTCAGTTCTGATTCTGTAATTAGGTTGAAGGGTATTTATAGTCTTCTGGGATTTTAAACTAGGGCTCTCTGAGACTTAAGGAGAGCTAAAGCAAGAGAGAAAACAAATGACTAAACTTGGACAAGGACATCTTATTAAATACTGGAAGAGAATAATGCACATTACAAAAAAACTTTCTCTGTAAATCAATAAAAATGCAGATAAGCGTTCTCGTGTCTTTGGTGAGTTCAGTTACTTTCTGACAAAAAGGTTGCAAAACAAAAAAAAAAACAAATTTTCCAACCTGGAGGTTTGGTTTACATGAAGATCGATGTGATAAAGCCTAACAGATGAGGGCAGTGGTTGATGAACGCAGGTATGCTATGTGCTTTGGGGATTATGTAGATAGTATCTGCACTGCTTCAGTACCTGAAGCCTGAATTCAAAGTCAAACAACTGAATTTCTTTGTTCCCTTCATGGAGATATTGTAAGGGAACGGCTTTTCTTTAGCAACCATTCCTCAAGTGCCATTCCTTGGAAATCACTGTGTTAGACATCACGGTAATACAAAGATAAACTATAGGAATTGATCTGATCTATTTTTTTTTTTAGTAGGGAAGGAGGACATAAGCACAACTGTGTGTAATAATGAAACATGTGCCAATGAACAACAGGGCTGCTAAAAGGAAAAACACCCCACAGACAAGATTCTCTTGAGTACAACCAGGGCTGAGATGCGGCCAACAACATTAGGAACAAGAACATTCTGGAGAAAGAAAGCTAAGTCATAATAGAAGCATTAAGAAGAAGAAAGGCCTGTCGAATGTTTTGTACCTATTGCATTCAAAGGAAAAAAAAGTGAGAAAGAAGGCTGAAAACTCCTGTTTCTGATAGTTCCTAGTCTGGTATTTGACAAAATCCTCTTTCTGAAAACATCTAAAATTTCTGGGAAAATGTTTTTTAAATCTTCACAAGTATATTCATGAGTTGAAAATATAGTAGGCATTTTCAGACAAAAGCCTGAGAGAACAAGGCTACCAAGAGATGAGCAGAGCACCAGAAGTTGCTTATACTCTGAGGACATTTACCTATTGTTGATTCGACGGAGTCATAAGACTGACAGAAATCAAAATGCATGGCTCACCAAAGCTGAGAATCAAAAAGTAGATCCTCTGCTTTAAGCTGGAACTCTGAATAACAACATCTTGTGACCGTAAAACTTCCTAGCATGTTTTCTGCTTTTAAGATGGGTGACTGAAAGCTTGACATAACTAATACCATGATGGACTTATAAGTTCTTTTTACTTTTTTTGCCTGCCTTTTCCTTTCTGCATACCTTTGTTAATGACTTTGTTTTGCTCTGTCCGGCTGACTGTGACTTATGCCCCCGCCCCCCACCACAGGAAGATTACAGCCCAGATGTCTGGCATGTACATCTTTAGTCTGATAAGGAGATGTCCAGTATGTATTTCTTTTGTCTGATAAAGAGTCTCTTGTAATTACCTTGCAATGAATAACTCATCCGGCCATGCCATCTGTGGGCTACAAAAACATTTCTAACCTTTTTAAAAATCATATATAAGCTCTAATGTAAAAAAAGCCTTTTGGGACTCCTTAGAGACAGTCTGCATTGCTGTTGGAAATCCCGTTGGTGGTCACCTCATAAACAAACTTTCCCACTCTTTCTGACTTGGCATACATTTCAATGGCTCAATGGCTCCAGGGCACAAACCCTAACTGGGCAATAATCTTAATATAAAGATGAACCAGAACTAAATCCAACTCTTTTCCTACTGAGAGGGGGTTCTGAGGGGTAAGTTGTTTTATGGCTGAGCAAGGACATGGGCCAAAGACAGGGAAGAAAATCCCACCCACGAGAGCTTGTAAACATTAGTAGAACCTCCTTCTGATTTGCAGCTCAAATTTTCATCATCAGTTGGCCTAAGAATTCCAAGCTCAGAATTAATTTAAAGTGGACCTAAACTGGTAGTGCCTCTAAGTATCTGCCAGAAGCAAACACAGGTTCTCCCTGGTAGAAGGCAACTTTACTCAGCTTCTGGAAATGAACAAAATAGAAATCATAAAACCAGAATCAAAGGAAAACCATAAAATTCTCAGTGGCCTGATATGTGGAGAAATAAACCAGGCACTACATGATTCCACGTGTATAAAATGATCAAAAAAGGCAAAACTGAGGTGGCAGAAATTAGGATAGACATTATGTTTGGGGAGGTGATACCCAGGAAGAGGTACAATGGAGATTTATGGAATTCTCATAGTATTTGTTTATCTGGTATATTCAATTTTAGAAATCCATCAAGTTATATGCTTATAATTTGTGTGCTTTTCTGTACACATGTTATAAATACTATGCTTTAATTAAAATATTTAATTGCAATATACGGATTAGTAGTTCCTTTAGGAATAGTGAATTAAGTAATTTGAATCAACCTACCCACCAGGAACAACTAGAAAAACTAAAAAAGATAATGGAAAAAATTGGTTTGAAGACATCGAAACCCTAACAAAAAGGTAGGATTAGGATCCAGGAGAAGAAGGAAACCTGGAGAGGTTGTTCTGATATTTGGGGGCACTTTTCTCAGAGGAATTTGGCATTTCTGGGGGAGACTACTGAAAAGTCAAGAGTCTGAGACACATAGAGCTAGAGAACAAAAATTAGAGTTCAAGAGCTTCCAAATGAGAACATCATAGGAGGAAGACTGAACAAGAAATAGAGCACAGGGATTGAAGCCCAGTTTCCCCAGTTTCTAATAGCCTCAAAACCTGGTAGACCCAAAATCCAACCTTTATAACTCCCTACTCTGCCAGCAGATCATAGGGGAATTTTGGGTCTCTTGGGATCAGCATAAGTTTATATCCAGTATCTAATAACCCTCAAAAGTTCTGGGTGTTTTCCCTTAATCAGTGCCCAGGTCCCTCTGGGGAAAGATTTGATCAAGATTCTCAGGATATAATTGTGGCCATATTGCTGTGTCTTTCCTCTAAGTTACCCATCTCTCCCATAATCAAGAGGTTTTTGGCTTGGGAATTGACTTGTTGTTAGCTGCTGTCAGGCCATCCCCTGACTCGTGGCGACCCCACGTATTACAGAGTAGAACTGCTCCATAGGGGTTTCTTGGCTGTAATTTTAATGGAAGAAGATTGCCAGGTCTTTTTTCTGTGGAATCACAGAGTGGGTTCAAACCACCAACCTTCAGGTTAGCAGCTGATCAGAAACTGCTTATAGTACCCAGGCTCCTTGGAAATTGGCCTAGAACTGGGAATTGGGTAACCAAAAAAACCAAACCTGTTGCCTTCTAGTTGATTTCAACTCATAGTGACCCTATAGGACAGAGTAGAACTGCCCCATAGGGTTTCCAAGACAGTAATCTTTATGGAAGAAGGCTGCCACATGTTTCTCCAGGGGAGCAGCTGTCGGGTTTGAAACATCTACCTTTCAGTTAACAGCCAGCCCTTAACCACTTTGACATCAGTAAAAAAACTCCTTGGGAATTGCGTAAGGTGCCATGAATGACCACATTGATAAGTTAAGTATTTGCCCATTAAATATATGTCAAGCTACATGTTTATAGACTATTTCATTTTTAGAAATAATCGTTTCCACAGATTTCTGCAAGTCAAAACACTAATCATTACTGTAAGTTTCAAGCTTATATTGGTTGTTGTCCATTTCTTATCTTTGACAGTTAATTGTTGCCTCCTGCCTTTCATCATCTGGAATACTATTCTTCTCATTGATATCAGGGGGTTCAATTCCTCTTAAACATTTCCACTGTCATCTCCAGTTTGCTGATGACAATCACCACAGAACTCTTCAAGGATGTTTATATTCCTTCCAATGCCTTTTTTTTTTTTAATTTTTATTGTGCTTTAAGTGAAAGTTTATAAATCAAGTCAGTCTCTCACACAAAAACTTATATACACCTTTCTACATACTCCCAATTTCTCTCCCCCTAACGAGACAGCCCACTCCCTCCCTCCACTCTCTTTTCGTGTCCATTTCACCAGCTTTTAACCCCCTCTACCCTCTCATCTCCCCTCCAGGGAGGAGATATGCCAACATAGCCTCAAGAGTCCACCTGATCCAAGAAGCTCACTACTCATCAGCATCCCTGTCCCCATTGTCCAGTCCAATCCCTGCCTGAAGAGCTGACTTCAGGAATGGTTCCTGTCCTGGACCAACAGAAGATCTGAGGGCCGTGACCACCAGGGTCCTTCTAGTCTCAGTCAGACCATTAAGTCTTCTCTTCTTACAAGAATTTGGTGTCTGTATCCTACTACTCTCCTGCTCCCTCAGGGTTTCGCTGTTGTGTTCCCTGTCAGGGCAGTCATCAGTTGTAGCCAGGCACCATCTAGTTCTTCTGGTCTCAGGCTGATGTAGTCTCTGGTTTATGTGGCCCTTTCTGTCTCTTGGGCTCCTAATTCCTTTGTGTTCTCAGTGTTCTTCATTCTCCTATGGTCCAAGTGGGTTGATACCAATTGACGCATCTTAGATGGCTGCTTGGTAGCGTTTAAGACCCCAGACACCACTCTCCAAAGTGGGATGCAGAATGTTTTTTTAATAGATTTTATTATGCCAATTGACTTAGATGTCCCCTGAAACCATGGTCACCAAACTCGTGCCCCCGCTACACTGGCCTTTGAAGCATTCAGTTTACTCAGGAAACTTCTTTGCTTTTGATTTAGTCCAGTTGTGCTGACCTCGCCTGAATTGAGTGTTGTCTTTTCTGTCACCTAAAATAGTTCTTATCTACTATCTAATTAGTGGATACCCCTCTCCTACCCGCCCCCCTCCCTCCCCCCCATAACCTTCAAAGAATATTTTCTTCTCTGTTTATTTCTCGAGTTCTTATAATAGTGGTCTTATACAATATTTGTCTTTTTGCAACTGATTAATTTCACTCAGCATAATGCCTTCCAGATTCTCCCATGTTATGAAATGTTTCACAGATTCCTTACTGTTCTTTATTGATGCATAGTATTTCATTGTGTGAATATACCATAATCTATTTATCCATTCATCCATTGATGGGCACCTTGGTTGCTTCCATCTTTTTGCTATTGTAAACAGTGCTGCAGTAAGCATGGGTGTGCATATATCTGTTCATGTAAAGGCTCTTATTTCTCTAGGATATATTCCAAGGAGTGAGATTGCTGGATCTTATGGTAGTTCTATTTCTAGCTTTTTAAGGAGGCGCCAAATCGATTTACATAGTGGTTATACCATTTTACATTCCCACCAGCTAAGTATAAGTGTTCCAATCTTTCCACAGCCTCTCCAACATTTATTGTTTCGTGTTTTTTGGATTAATGCCAGCCTTGTTGGAGTGAGACGAAATCTCATTGTAGTTTTGATTTGCATTTCCCTAATGGCTAATGATCGTGAGCATTTCCTCATGGATCTGTTAGCTACCTGAATGTCTTCTTTAGTGAAGTGTCTGTTCATACCTTTTGCCTATTTTTTAATTGGGTTATTTATCTTTTTGTAGTTGAGTTTTTGCAGTATCATGTAGATTTTAGAGATCAGGTGCTGATGGGAAATGTCATACCTGAAAACTTTTTCCCAGTCTGTAGTTAATGTTTTTATACTTTTGGTGAAGTCTTTGGATGAGCATAGATTTTTGTTTTTTAGGAGCTCCCAGTTACCTAGTTTTTCCTCTGTGTTGTTAGTAATGTTTTGTATACTGTTTATGCCATGTATTAGGGCTCCTAACATTGTCCCTATTTTATCTTCCATGATCTTTAGATTTTATATTTAGGTCTTTGATCCATTTTGAGCTCGTTTTTGTGCATGGTGTGACGTATGGGTCTTGTTTCATTTTTTTGCAGATGGATATCCAGTTATGCCAGCACCATTTGTTAAAAAGACTGTCTTTTCCCAAGTTAACTGTTTTGGGGCCTTTGTCAAATATCAACTACTCATATGTGAATGGATTTATGTCTGGATTCTCAATTCTGTTCCATCGGTCTGTTTATCCATTGTTGTACCAGTAACAGGCTGTTTTGACTGCTGTGGTGGTATAATAGTTTCTAAAATCGGGTAGAGTAAGGCCTCCCGGTTTGTTCTTCTTTTTCAGTAATGCTTTACTTATCTGGGGCCTTTTTCCCTTCCATATGAAGTTGGTAATTTGTTTCTCCATCTCATTAAAGAATGTCGCTGGAATTTGGATCAGAATTGCATTAAATGTATAGATCACTTTTGGTAGAATAGACATTTTTATAATGTTAAGTCTTCCTATCCATGAGCAAGGTATGTTTTCCCACTTATGTAAGTCTGTTTTGGTTTCTTGCAGAACTGTTTTGTAGTTTTCTTAGTATAAGTCTTTTACATCTCTGGTAAGATTTATTCCTAAGTATTTTATCTTCTTGGGGGCTACTGTAAATGGTATTGATTTAATGATTTCCTCTGCCATGTTCCTTTTGTTAGTGTAGTGGAATCCAACTGATTTTTTTGTTTGTTTGTTTATCTTGTATCCTGACATTCTGCTGAACTCTTTTATTAGTTTCAGTAGTTTTCTGGAGGATTCCTTAGGGTTTTCTGTGTATAAGATCCTGTCGTCTGTAAATAGAAGTAATTTTACTTCTTCCTTGCCATTCTGGATGCCCTTTATTTCTTTATCCTAATTGCTCTGGCTAGGACCTCCAGCACAATGTTGAATAAGAGCAGTGATAAAGGGCATCCTTGTCTGGTTCCCGATCTCAATGGAAATGTTTTCAGGCTCTCCCCATTTAGGATGATGTTGGCTATTGGCTTTGTATAAATGCCCTTTATTATGTTCAGGAATTTTCCTTTTATTCTTATTTTGCTGAGAGTTTTTTTTTTTTTTTAAATCATGAACGGGTGTTGAGCTTTGTCACATGCCATTTCTGCAACAGTTGATAAAATCATGTCATTCTTGTCTTTTATTTATGCGATGGATTACATTAATTATTTTTCTAATGTTGCAACCATTCCTGTATACCTGGTACGAATCCCACTTGGTCATGGTGAATTATTTTTTTGATCCATTGTTGAATTCTATTGGCTAGAATTTTGTTGAGGATTTTTGCATCTAAGTTCATGAGGGATATAGGTCTGTAATTTTCTTTTCTTGTAGTGTCTTTCCCTGGTTTTGGCATCAGGGATGTGCTGGCTTCACAGAATGAGTTTGGGAGTATTCTGTCCTTTTCTGTACTCTGAAATACCTTTAGTATTAGTGGTGTTAACTCTTCTCTGAAAGTTTGGTAGAACTCTGCAGTGAAGCCATCTTGGCCAGGGCTTTTTTTGTTGGGAGTTTTTTAAATTACTTTTTCAATATCTTCTTTTGTTATGGGTGTATTTAGTCGTCCTACCTCTGTTTGTGTTAGTTTAGGTAGGTAGTGTGTTTCTAGGAATTCATCCATTTTTTCTAGGTTTTTAAATGTGTTAGAGTACAATTTTTCATAGGAATCTGGTATGATTCTTTTAATTTCAGTTGGGTCTGTGGTAATATTGCCCATCTTATTTCTTATTTGGATTATTTGCTTCGTCTCCTGCTTTTGGCCAATGGTTTCTCAATTTTGTCAATTTTTTCAAAGAACCAGCGTTTGCTCTTGTTAATTCTTGGAACTGTTTTTCTGTTTTCTATTTCCTTTAGTTCAGCTCCAATTTTTATTATTTGTTTTCTTCTGGTGCCTGTGAGTTTCATTTGTTGTTCTCTTTCTATTTGTTCAAGTTGTAGGGATAATTCTGTAATTTTGGCCCTTTCTTGTCTTTGGATGTGTGCATTTATTGATATAAATTGACCTCTGAGCACTGCTTTTGCTGTGTCCCAAAGATCTGATAGGAAGTGTTTTCATTCTCATTGGATTCTATGAATTCCTTTATTCTATGCTTAATGTCTTCTATAATCCAGTCTTTTCTGAGCAGGGTATTGTTCAGTTTCCAAGTGTTTGATTTCTTTTCTCTGCTTTTTCTGTTATTGATTTCCACTTTTATGGCCTTATGGTCAGAGAAGATGCTTTGTAATATTTCAATGTTTTGGATTCTGCTAAGGCTTGCTTTATGACCTACCTAATATATGGTCTATTCTAGAGGATGTTCCACGTGCACTAGAAAAGAAAGTATACTTGGTTGCTGTTGGGTGGAGTGTTCTGTGTATGTCTTTGAGGTCAAGTTGGTGTATGGTGGCATTTAGATCTTCCGTGTCTTTATTGAGCTTATTTCTGAATATCCTGTCCTTCACCGAAAGTGATGTGATGAAGTCTCCTACTATTATTGTGGAGCTGTCTATCTCACTTATCAATGCTGATAGTTTGTTTTATGTAACTTGCAGCCCTGTCATTGGGTGCATAAATATTTAATATGGCTTTATCTTCTTTGTATATTGTCCCTTTAATCATTATTTAGTGTCCTTCCTTATCCTTTATGATGGATTTAACTTTAAAGTATATTTTTTCAGAAATTAATATTACTACCCCTGCTCTTTTTTGATTGTTGTTTGCTTGATATGTTTTTTTCTATCCTTGCACTGTTAGTTTGTTTTGTGAGTTTTAGTTTGTTTGTGTTTCTAAGTTTAAAGTGTGTGTCTTGTAGGCAACATATAGATGGATCATGTTTTTCATCCATTCTGCCACTTTCTGTCTCTTTATTGGTGCATTTAGTCCATTTACATTCAGGGCAAAGTGCTATCATTTTGATATCTTTTTTTGTGTGTTGTTCAGAGTTTCTTTTTCGCACTTAATTTTATGTGCTGAGTAGATTATCTTTATGTATTGTCTTTCCTCATATTCGTTTTTGTTGATTTTGTTTCTGCTGAATATTTTTTTCTTGTATTTTATTTTGAGGTGTAGGATAGTTTGTCTCCTCTGTGTTTACCTTATTATTTACCCCTATTTTTCTAAATTTATACCTAACTTTTATTTCTTTGTATCGCGTTATCTTCCTCTCTATATGGAAAATCTATGACTACTTTTCTTAGTCCCTCTTCATTGTTTTAATGTTATCTTCTTTTGCATAATAACATTGCTGTTACCTTGTTTTTAGCGTTTTTTTAATCTTGCTTTGTTGTTTTGATTTCTGTGTCTGGGTTGACTTCTGATTGCTCTGCCCAGTGTTCTAGTCTTGGATTGATACCTGATATTATTGATTTTCTAACCAATGCGCTCCCTTTCATATTGCTTGTAGTTTTAGTTTGTTTTTTACGAATTCCCTAAACTGTGTTTACCAGGAGATGTCCTAATTTCACCTTTATATTTAAGACACAGTTTTGCTGGATATATGATTATTGGCTGGCAATTCTTTTCCCTCAATTTTTTAAATAAGTCATCCCATTGCCTTCTTGCCTGCATGGTTTCTGTCGAGTAGTCCGAGTTTATTCTCATTGGCTCTCCTTTCTGGTGACTTTTCGTTTATTCCTAGCTGCTCTTAAAATTCTCTCTGTATGTTTGGTTTTGGCAAGTTTGATTATAATATGTCTTGGTGACTTTCTTTTACCATCTACCTTATGTGGAGTTCAATGAGCATCTTGGATAGATATCTTCTCATCTTTCACAATATCAGGGTAGTTTTCTGCCAAAAAAATCTTCAACAATTCTCTCTGCACTTTCTGTTGTCCCTCCCTGTTCTAGTACTCCAGTCACTCATAGATTATTTCTCTTGATAGAGTCCAACATGATTCTTCAGGTTTCTTCATTTTTTTTAATTCTTGTATCTGATTTTTCTTCAAACATATTAGTGCCAAGTGATCTATCTTCAAGTTCAGAAATTCTGCCTTCCACTTGCTCAGTTCTGTTCCTCTGACTTTCTATTGAGTTGTCTACTTCTGTAATTTTATTGTTAATCTTCTGATTTTCTGATTGCTGTCTGTCTATGGATTTCTCCAGCTTATTAAATTTTTCATTATATTTCTGGATAATCTTTTTAATTTCTTCAATTGCTTTATCTGTGTGTTCCTTGGCTTATTCTGCACATTACAACATTTCCTTCCTGATGACTTGAAGAGTTCTGAATATTAATCTTTTGTATTCTGCCTCTGGTAATTCCAGGAATGTACTTTCATCTAGAAGATCCCTTGATTCTTTGTTTTGAGGGCTTGTTGAGGCAATGATGCTGTTTATGCGACTTGATATTGACTGTTGTCTCTGAGCCATCTACACATTATTGTATTAGTTTATTTTATGTTTGCTTAGTATGTTGTAGCTTCTTGCTTTGTTTTGTTTTGATATGCCTAGATGGGTTGCTTGAGTGAGCTAGCTTGATTATTTTCACCTTTGGAACTCTGATGTCCTGTCCCCAGATGGCTAGAGCTGTTATTAGGTATATCAGTCCAGCAGTCCATTCACTTTTCTTGTACGAATTTAGCTCAGGTGTCCAGGTAGGTGATGATCAAGCGTGTGGTACAGGCTCTGTCCTACAGTCTTAGAGGGGTAGGGATGATTGGTGTAGGTATCAGTACGTGGTTGCAGCAGGGGGTCACATTCTGAAAAAGGCAGGGGGCTGAGAATTGTCCCCCCCAGGGTCTCTGAGGAAATTGTGTTCCTGATCCCTACAGTGTACAGGTGGGTGGGTTCTGCAGATGGACTATGGGCACCCAATGTTTTTGGTTGTAAGAACTGGGAGGTACCAGTTATTCTGTACCCCTGAAGTGGGTAGCTAGGTTACCTGAGTGAAGCCACCAGTCCTTAGGTCCCTGATGTGTGTAGGTGAGGACCTTGTTTAATAGGCAAAGCAATGTTAAATCTCAAATGCCCACCTCTCCATCGTGCAGCTGAAATGGTTGGAGACTGCCAACAATGGCCTATTCTCCTGAAATAGGCCCACACATGTCCATGCAGAGGGGAAAGGTACTGAAAGTCCATGGACCATTTATGCCTAGACAGGAGCCACTTCTGTCCTGAGCTCCCTCAGTTGGTGGAGCTGGCAAATTATCTTTTCCCCCAATTGCAAATTTTTTCCTTGTCTAAGGCCTGGAGGGTGGCTCTAGGTGCTCAACAGGGCCTATCTCAGGCCCAGGAAATTCAGACGCTGAAGCTGGCTTGGGGGCAGGGGGAGGAGGGTGGTAAAACATACACAAGTTCTTAGCTTTTGCCGAGAGTGCTGTTCTTCTCTGGTTCTGGAGGTACGAGTCGGCTGTGTGGCTGGCTGATTCTCCCTGAGGAAACTGTGGCTAAATGCTAGTACCAGCCTGCTACTGCCACTCGGGGAATGGTGTCTGAGAGCTCCCAGTGACTCAGGTCCGGTAACTCCTCTCCACTTCCGAACCGTCTCTTAGTCCCCCTGCCCCTCAGTTTGTTTTCTAAGCTTGCCTTATACTTGTTTCACTTGTGTTTTCAGGTCTTTTTTGTAAAGAGGGCTCGCCGGAAGCATTTGTGTATTCCTCCATCTTGGCTCTCCCTCTCCAATGCCTTTCTTAATGTATTGGTGAATTATTATTCTCCAGCTCCTCCCTTCCCAGCCCCATTCTATCCAACAACAGTGTTTAGGGGTTGGCTGAGGAAATTGCCCAGAAAACTTCTTTTCTAACCCATCCACTTCCTTTAAATAAACAGGACCAAAAAACCCATTGTCAACGAGTGGATTCTAACTCATAGTGACCCTATAGGACAGCATAGAGTTTCCAAGGAGCACCTGGTGGGTTTGAACTGCCGACCTTTTGGCTAGCAGCGGTAGCTCTTAACCACTAGGGTCGCTATGAATCAACTCACTGGCAATGGGTTTTAAAACTGTGGTAGAATATTGGTCCTTTACAGAATCCAACAAAAATTGTAGCATTTTCAACCTGTTAACCGTAAATCAATATTTTGTTTAGAATTAACTAGTCATTTTATTGGAAACCCTGGTGGCTTAGTGGTTAAATGGGGCAGTTCTAATCTGACCTAAAGGGTTGCTATGAGTTGGAATCAACTCGATGGCAACAGATTTGTTGTTGCTATTTTTTTTTTTTTTTGGTGTTAGTAGAATATTAATGCTACTTCTGAATGCATGAGCCAACATATTAAATTCTAAAGCCCAGGTAAGTGTCCATATTAATGAATTTGACAGGTTTGAATTTTAGGTTTCTTCCCTGTTGGTCTAAGGTTTTCATAATCCTCTCCTACATATGCTTCCCTAACTCCCACTGTTACAGATTGGGAGGTCTTAATTTTTTTGATGTTTAAGCTATCTATTCTCAGAGCAGACCCTATACCTCACTATCCAGGTTACATTGTGATCTAGTTCCGGTTGTAGGCATGTAAACAAATGTAGGTGATGGGACAATTACCCCAGGTGTAACCACTGAGTCTTTTATGTGATGACAGTTGATTACCTTAGATGGGTGTATGTGGGGTGGGAGACTGTTGGGGGAAGGTCTTCCTCCATAGGTGAGGGTGGCTTGAGGGAATTGGAGAGTCAAGCACAGCCTCACTCAGATCTCCTGAAGTGTATTCATCTTGTGTCTCAATGTCTCACTTCTTATTTAGCATAAAAGCCCGGTCAGTGGATACTTAAAAACTAGATGTGCGATCAAACTATGGGATTCATTTTTAGCCACCTACTGCTGTCGAGTCGATTCTGGCTCATAGTGACCCTATAGGACAGAGTAGAACTGCCCCATAGAGTTTCCAAGGATCACCTGGCGGATTTGAACTGTCAACCTCTTGATTAACAGCTGTAGCACTTAACCACTACGCCACCAGGGTTTCCTTTTTTAGCCACAGCTGTCCTAAAACTCTGATGATAAGGACCCCTTCATATATGCCATAAAGACATCCTGATTTTCCACGTCTTTTAAATAGTTTATTTATAGCTTGCAACATCCTTTTTGTCTATGTTTACTCTCTTCCATTGTAATGGAAATTCTCTATGATCACTGTTATTTCCATGCCATCTAAGTGGCAATCATAGGATTGCCCAATGATTTACTCTCCTTCTGCTATTCTTCTTATGTCACTGCTAGTACTTTTCTGAGTAATTGGAATGACACCAAATGCCAGGGTGAACTCAACCATTTTCACCCTAGTAAAGAGGTTGTCTGCATATTTGTTTGCTATACTAGCAACCCAATCCTAGATTCCCATTCTGAGAGGTTATTTTCTGAAGTCACTTCTATTCCTAACCACCGTATCAGCTCAGGTCCCATAAAAAAAAGGAAATTCAAGGCATATTGGAACCCCAAAACAATGAACGATCTGGGGTTAGCAGCATCCTAGTTGTTACAGCCTATTACTGTAATTCATATGGGCCAGCCTTCAAGGGAAGAAAGCAGGGTGGAGAATAGGAAAGAATGGATCTGGAGTGAATATGTATGTGCTGAGCATAGGTATAACATTTACTCCAAAATTTAACCAAGATAGTATGATTAAAAAAAAAAAAAAAAGATTCAGGCTAATTTCTTGACCATAGATGTTGTGGAAAAAGATTCCTTTTTTTTTTTTCTTTCAATGTAAAAGCATTTTACCTTTCTGTACATCAATATTTGACCTGCAGTGTCTTTCTGTGGGATAATTATATCGAACTTTCCTATATAAGGTCGCTATGAGTCAGAACTGACTCGATGACAATGGGTTATTTACATTGACCATGGAATTTGCTTTGGCCAAGGACATGTAAGAGTTAATGTGGGCCATGTTTTAGCAGAAGTTTTAAGAACTATGGCATGGATCTACCCACCCTTTTCTCCCTCTACCACAAGAACAGGGTGCCACAGATTAGGGCTGTTTCTTCTGCCTGGATCGCTGAAAAAGCGAGCAGGGCCTTGATGCGGAGGTGCAGCCATCTGACACCCCAAATACAGCGTGTTTAAGAAACAAACTTTGATAGCTGTAAGACATTTAGAAATGTTTGTCACTGCAGCATAACTCAGCGAAGACTGACTAGTAGAGATGCTAAACCCAAAACATAAAATAAAAAATAAAAAAACTCAAGGATTACAAAAACCAAACAAAGAAATGTGTGGCTGTATCAAATTGTGACATAATAGGCTATATAGCAAAAACCATTATTAATGATAAAGGAGTTTGCTTTATAATCCATAAGTCTTAGTTCATTAGGAAGCCATCATAACTTAAACATATGTATAATTTCTATACATATGTTTAGTCTCCTAACAACCCTGTAGGACAAAGTAGAACTGCCCCATAGGGCTTCCAAGGCTGTAAATCTTTACAGAAGCAGATTGCTACATCTTTCTCCCTCACAGCGGCTGGTGGGTTCAAACCAATGACTCTTTGGTTAGCAGCCAAGTGCTTAACCACTGTACCACCAGGGGTCACTATGAGTCAGAAGAGACTCCACTGCAGTGGGTATATGTAGATATACAGGAAAAGTGACTAGAACTAAGGCAAGAAAGAGAAAAATCCACAATCGTTGTGGGAGGTGTAAAATACCTCTTTTGGTAACAGATATAAAAAGAAGACCACGGATTAGTAAGAATATCTAGAAAAAATTTTTTTTTTTTTTTTATAGATTAGTATAATTGCTGAAGTTTTTAATTTAAGAAAAAACTGCAAAATATTTCATGGGACATCACTTGAAGCTTAATAAAAGTTAATTAAAAAATATTTCATGGGACAACTGCAGAATATATATTCTTTTCAAAGAGTGTTGGATCATTTACTATATGTTGATGATAAACTAAACTTCAACTGATAAAAAAAATAAGCTCAAACTGACCATTCTTTTAGCCTACAATGCATATATTAACAGCAAAATGAATAAAAACCACACGGGGCAGGGATATTTATTCATTTTGCTCACTGATGCATGTCAAGTGCTAGAACACTGCCTGGTATTTAACAACCAATAAATATATGTTGAATAAATAAATGAATGAAAAATATAACTAGAGAATCTCCCATGTGTTTTGAACTTAGGAAGCAGAATTCTAAACAACAGGAGTTTAAAAAGAAATTATATTTTCATGAGAAAATACTTCAAAAATATTACACTTGAAAACTTGTTGTTAGGTGCCGTGGAGTCAGTTTCGACTCATAGCAACCCTATGTACAACAGAACGAAACACTGCCGTTTCCTGTGCCATCCTCACAATGGTTGTGATGCTTTGAACCCATTTTGCAGCCACTGTGTCAGTCCATCTCATCAAAGGCCTTCCATTTTTTCACTGACCCTCTCTGCCTTACAAGGCATGATGTGTTCTCCAGGAACTGGTCCCTCCTGATCACCTGTCCAAAGTATGTGATACAAAGTCTCCCATCCTTGCGTCCAAGGAGCACTCTGGTTGTATTTCTTCTGAGACAGATTTGTTCATTCTTCTGGCAGTCCAAGGTATATTTGATATTCTTCACCAACACCATAATTCAAAGGCATCAGTTCTTCTTTGGTCTTCCTTTTCATTTCCCAGCTTTTGCATGCATATGAGGCGATTGAAAACACCATGGCTTGGTTTAGGTGCACCTTAGTCCTCAAAGTGACATCTTTGCTTTTTAATACTTTAAAGAGGCCATTTCCAGCAGATTTGCCCCATGCAATACATTGTTTGATTTCCTGACTGCTGCTTCCACGGATGTTGATTGTGGATCCAAGTAAAATGAAATTCTAGGCATTGATCTTTTCTCCATTTATCATGACACTGCTAATTGGTCCAGTTGTGTGGATTTTTGTTTCCTTTATGTTGAGGTATTATCTATACTGAAGGCTGTAGTCTTTGATCTTCATCAGTAATTCAAGTTCTCTTCACTTTCAGCAAGCAAGGTTGTGTCATCTGTATATTGCAGGTTGTTAATGAGTCTTTCTCTGATTTTCTATAGTAGAGCTTCTCAGATTGTTTGCTCAGCAGACAAACTGAATAAGAATGGTAAAAAGATGAAATCTTAACACTCATCTTTCTTGATTTCAAACCATGCGGTATGCTGTTGCTCTTGATCCAAGTACAGGGCCCTCAAGAGCACAATTAAGTGTTTTGGAATTTCCATTCCCCGCAATGTTATCCATAATTTGTTATGATTCACACAGTGGAAAGCCTTTGCATAGTCAATAAAACCAGGAAACATCTTTGAAAACTTGTTAGATTCAGCTGAAACAGTACTTAGAAGGAATTGCATTGCCATAAATACCTACATGAGAAAAGAATAAGTGCTGAGATGCACATATGTAGTCTTAAGATCATATAATAGAAAAAAAGGCCCCCACAAAAAAAAAAAAAAAGGAAAAGGGAGGTTATAGTAACAGTAGAAGTTGAAATAGAAAAGAAACTAAAAATATAGGTGATCAACAAGGCCAAACACTGGTTCTTTGAAAAGACTGATAAAATCGACGATTTTCTAGTGAGATTGATTGCAGAAAGAGAACTCCAAAAAAACAGTATCAGAAATAGCAAAGGGGACGTGACCACAGGTGTTGCAGGGAATAACTTAATCTGAACATATTAAAGAGCATATAAACATATGTATATATACATGTGCGTGTGTGTATATATATATATAAATTCCTAGTAAAATAAACCTAAACATGATTGAGTCTGTAAGAAATTGAGCATTTATGTAGCCATTAAACAACTGAATCATTCATCATTGAATAAAGAAAAGTCAAGTCCCAGATGGTTTCAACCAAAATATTTGGAACTTTTAAAAATTCTAAGGACCACATGTTATTTACATAGTTTAGATTTATTTTTAAATAACTAAATACGCTTTAATTAAAAAAAAATTCTAAGTCAATTGAAAATAATCTTGCTATTGGAACAGAGCTCAAGGGATACATTTTGCACTGAAACTAAAGAATGAAGGTTTGTTTGATAGGAATGGGGGGCATTTCAGAATGAGGGACTGTGTGGCACAAAAGTGTTCACACATTTGGAACCTCTGAGTGGAATGAAGTGGCTGGAGGGGCAGATGTAAGGAGTTGAGCTTGAGAGTTAGCTTGAGGACAGACCATGGAGGTATGAAGTGTTTATCTCTATTGGTTGCAAATTGTGAAATTTTGAGCAAGAGGGTGATATGATCTGACGTTTTCAAGGTTTCATGCATTAAGACCCGTGAAGGCTGTCCATTTAGCAGGAGAAAGGCTACTAGAAATACAGATTTTAGGAACTGGTTCGTGAACCAGAGAAATTAAAAAAAAAAAACAGAGAAATTAAGTACCATCAAATAATTAAAACAGTATACTTTTACTAGACTTAATGCTGCTCAAAATAGTTTCACCTTTATCTTATTTACAGTAGTCATAAACCAATATAGTGGGAAGGAGCTGTTTAAACTCTTTATTTTACTGATGAGTAGGCCAGAGTCCAAAGTAAGAAACAAATTTACTCACAGTCATTTGCTGAATCACACAGTGAGTTCATGACAGAAAATGTATCCTCTTTCTTCCGCAAATTTTCCTTTTGACTACCCCCCAAAATTAATTAGATTTACTTAATTAATAACTAATTGATGTTGTTATATAGTTCATGCCCACAAATATTTTCTTTTATGCTTACTGCTTCTGTTGCCACATATAGAAAACAAATCTATACTCCAAAATTAGATGTGTTTACTGAAATTGTCTTTCAAACCCACTATCATTTTCTTCTAATCTGATCTATTTAATTTATTTGGGATTAAATTGTGAAAATAGGATGTAATTGGTGTTTTTTTTTTAATATTAAACAATGTGCTCAACTCCATTTCTTTTAAAAATAACTTTCTTCAGTAATTAGAATTATTCTTTTTGGATTTCCCATTCTGTGCTTTGATCCATGGGTTTAGTTTTGCACCATATCACGCTACTTTACTAATAGTAATTTTATAGTACATTTACCTTCAGGCAGGGAAAATTTTATCTCTGTTCTTCAGAATATCCTTGGATATTCATCCATGATTACTTTTTTCATTTGAAGTTCAAGGATATTTATCACATTACCAAAAAAAATAGGATTTTGTTTGGGATTCAGTTGAATTTAAAGCT
Source organism: Elephas maximus indicus (assembly GCF_024166365.1). Lineage (NCBI taxonomy): Eukaryota > Metazoa > Chordata > Mammalia > Proboscidea > Elephantidae > Elephas > Elephas maximus. The sequence goes on from NC_064821.1 coordinate 196,336,712, forward strand.
GAAATAGAGACAAATTGACATCTTTCCAAAATTGAGACATTATGTCCTTGTACATAATGTGTCGCTATACTTATTCAGGTTTTATTCTATATCCCTCAGAAAATGTCTTCATGACTTAATTTTAATAGGTATTGACTAGTTATTGTTAAATGTATTTCTAGATGTTTTGTCAGGTAAATGATTTCAATTCTTCCCTTTGCAGCCACCTTACATCGACCTTCTTACACAGGTGTGTTGAGCTCCCAAAGGAACTCCTATATCCCAGACTTAGTCCTTGATGTGTTCATTTGTAGGCTGTTCATGGATTTACTTTTAAACTTCCAGAGCCCGGTGGGCAGATACAGGGCATCTAGCACGCCCTCCTGTTCCCGTGGATCACTGCTCTGAAGAGTTTGCCTCTTCTACAAAGTTGGTCTGAGCTGTGGTGTACTGATTGTTACCAGAGATGTTTCCTTTGGTCTCTGCTGCCAACCACAGATACAACATCTGCTCTGTAGTTGTGTTATTACACCCCCGGGGAGTGATTGCTGTGTTATGTTTTGCTACAATTCCTTCCCAACTTGCTATTAGAGCTTCATCAGGGGAAATGAGCAACTTTCCTAAGACGTAGGGAATGAAGAAATAAAAACTGGAATCACATTCCAAAGAGAATTCCATGAGGGAAAGTTCAAAGTAAAGTAGAATAGTTGGGAAAATCATCTCAGGAAGTATAGAGGTTTTGGGTGAAAATACGTGTGAAGATATCTATTGAGCATTGAAGGAGGTTGAATCAATACATGAAAGTTGAGTCAGTTAGTGCAGAAAGGACCAGAAATAATTTGCTACAGCACGGCATTTCTAGAATCCTATTTCCGTGAGTTGGTCAATTTCTTCCTATTAGACATCTACTTACTGTATTTTCTGGTCATTGGACTCAAAGTCCTATTGAATGTACTTGCACTTGTGCCACAGGCACATTTTAATTACAATGGGTTGTAGGAAAAGGATGGTTGTACATGCTGGAAAATGTGCATGCCTACTTTTCTAAAGAATTGCCTTCTCAAATTAAACATGCCTACTTTTCTGGAGTGGTGTCTAGAACTAAACTTGTACCAAAACCCCGAAATCTTATTGTCTTTGAGTTGATTCTGACTCATAGCGATCCTATACAACAGAGCCCCATAGGGCTTCTAAGACTTCAAACTTTGCAGAAGCAGATTGTCACATCTTTCTCCCACAGAGCAGCTGGTGGGTTCAAAATGCTGACCTTTCAGTTAGTAGCCAAGTGCTTAACCACTGCGTCACCAGGGCTCCTTACTAGTATCAAAAAAAACCCAAAAAACAAGCAAACAAAAAAACATTGCCATCAAGTTAAGCCAGAGTAGAACTGCCCCATAGGGCTTCCAAGGAGCACCTGGCGGATTCGAACTGCCGACATTTTGGTTAGCAGCCATAGCACTTAACCACTACGCCACCAGGGTTTTCTAAGCTAGTACAGGTAGAACTAAATATTTTACAATGGCTTTTTGTGAAAACATGTGAACTATAAATATCTCATTAAGAAAGACACTAACTTTGAAGAAGTAATGAGTTAACTTTTTTCTCTAAGTATATACCCACTCAATCAACATAATCAACTCCTGATCTTTACAAAATTTGAGATTGTAATATGTGAATGAATAGAAAAACAAAATTTTGTATTTTTTCATGATTTCTCCTTGACTTATATGGAAGATATATCTTTATGATGGGAGAATCTTTGTTGACTAGGCACAAATTTTTTTCTCCTCCTCAATGTAAATGTCTATGTGCTTGTTTACCTGTTGTCTCTCAGCTTTCACCCACTGTTCTATACGTTGCTCATAGATGCTTGGGTTGGGTTGGGATTCTTTCAATTATATTTTTCTTAAACTCTTTTGTCTGCTGGATTCCAATTAGGTACTGCCAGTAGGAGGTACTTGTGGGAGACTTCGAGGACGTATGTGAGAGAAGAGACCTCCCTTCTGCTTCCAGTTTTTGTTGGTATCTCCCAGCAACAGCAGCAGATGGCCATGGCTCCAGCCACCAGCTTTCTTTAGCACACTGAGTACCAGCTTTGCCGTACACTCAGGGGTACCAGCAGCACCCATCCTGTGCCTCTGGACAGACATGGTACCACCTATGGTATGTTCCCACACTCACTGGGCACAGCCCATAGATTATTCACTCAACTACCAAGCCATGACCCCTCCTTAGAAATTCCAGTACCACATCTCCAGTGGCTTTCCCCTGAACTCTTAGTTTTTGTTAATGCTACATATTCCCTGTTTTTCCCCCAGGTCTAAGTACAGTAGCCACTCCTTTCAATCATTATCATGTGAGTTTTCTCAGCATCTTCTTTGTTCTTTCAACCTTCCAGACCCAAGTAACAAATTTCCTGTATCAAATCTCTGCTGTTTGAACTAACCACCACTACTTCTGTTTTATTGCCTTAGTCCTGTTAGAATCTTTCAGATGTCAGAAAATAATATTAAGTAGTGATTATGGGTAAACACTTTAGACTTCTTCCATAATATGGGAGAGGGATAGACAGGGTGAGTGATACAACTGGTGCTTGGTAGAGATTTAGGAACAAGAAAGAGGAATTAGGGAAACCTAAAGGCTCTATGGGGGGTCGATGGAGGGAGTAGGAGGTTGGCAGTCTAGAACAGAGATTTGGGAAGTAATATCTAAAAGCAATATTTGGAGTGAAATGCGGTATATTTCATAATGTGATATGCCACTTTATATCTTCTGGGAACACTTTACTAAATGCTTTTTTGAAAATAAAGATATTCTTGTTGGAGGGGGTGGATATTGATATAAATACAGAACAGGACACAGCTAATCAAGCAGTTACCTTCTGTGAGCTTAAAGTTGGACTTGTCAGTACAAGATTTGGGAAATATATGTCCTAGCAGTGGATGGGGTCTGTCTCCTTATTTATGATTGACCTCCTCAGTGTGTCAAAGGGTATCTTAGGAAATCAGTCCTAATAAGCAAGGCCAGACTGATAGGCTACAAGTCTGCTTTTAATGATATTATATTTTATTATAGCCAGGGTCACAGAAATTCTCTGATCCTGACTTGGTTTAGCTTTTCCTTGGCAAAGCTGGTACTCAGTGTGCTAAAGGAAGCTGGTGGCTGGAGCCATAGCTCTCTGTTGCCCCGGGAGATGCCAACAAATGCTGAAAGCAGAAGGAAAGATATATGCATAATAAAATAGACAATGATAAATGGGAACTCAAAATCCCAATTTATTATCGTTGATTGGATTTATGCCTGAAACTCAAGCACAGGGTTCTCTATAATGCCAGCTAGAGCACATGGCCTAGTTCAGAAGTGTAAGGAACTTCATTCTCTTGCTAAAGCCAACCCCAAATTTAAAGATCTTATCATTTTCCAGAATGTCCAAAGGGGTGTGTGTGTGTGTGTGTGTGTGTGTGTGTGTGAAAGGAGGAGCAGTGAGCACAAGATGTTCAGTACTAACCCATGAGGGTAGGACCAAGATCAACTTAATGCTTTAGTCACATGGAAAAACAAAGAGGAAGGAAAAATGAGCAAAGGAGAGTCATTTGGACTTGCACAACCTTTTTACACACAATAATCCTACTCACTTGTCAGTGCTCCAGTATCTTATCCCAAAGTGACAGCACTCCTAGTATCAGAAATGAGCAAAGTAAAAGGTGAGCGCTTTTCTTATTTTCCCTCCCTGATTGCACACAATATACTAGGATAGGGATTAAGCTACATCACATGATCTGAAGGTCACTTATCTTATGTTTAAGAGGATATCTTTTCCACAGATGCCAACCTTATGTTATTAATAATGAATGCTTATGGATTCTACTCTCTATTAACTAAAAAGTCACAATATTTGCAAGGAATCATGTGAGGGTGTTGAAAGAGCATTAGTAAACGAAGGAGATGATGTGGGCTTGGTATCAATTCTTTACTGACTTGTAGACAAGCTGCTTTAGTTCTCTGAGCATCAGTTTTCTCATCTATAAAATACGGATCCCAGGGTTGCTCTAAAAGGCAAATAAAGTAGCATTTATAAACAGCAGCACGCAGTGAGGGTGTAAACAATCCATTAAACTGATTCACATCAAAGGATTATCAGTTAATTTCCTTCTCATCAAACAACTTGACAGGCTAAAGGCCTGAGCTGAACAGTAGAGACCAGGAAAAGAGAGATTGCTGTCCACAGAAATTAATTTGCTTTAGTCACTGTGATCTTCAAGCCTTGCCTTCAGATTGCCTTCAGGTTTCTAAGAAATGGAAGAAACCCAGTTGCCTTACATAGTTCAGATCTCATCCTTGGCAGACAAACTCTGTACCCCACAATAAAATAGGACCTATGAATGAAATATCTCACTTCCTTCCCTTTTGCTTCAACTCCTGGAAGGTATATGTTTTCTTTACTGAAAACATTGATGGAAGAAAGGGAAAACTCTTAGAATAAAACGATTCAATTCAGTTAGGAGGCTTTTATTGACAAGTGAATTTTGAAAAGAAATCCAATGTGAGGAGACAGCTGTTTGTGAAGCTCCCTGTTTGCTCTCACTTCTGCAGGATGGAGAGAAAACTAAAATGTGTAACTCAAGTTCAGTCCTAAAGTGCATGTGTGGACTCCTGAGTTACAGGGAGAGCAGAGGCTGTTAGCTTTACACAGAGTTTTCCATTTGGTGCGTGTTTAATGACATGGCTTTAAGCTTGGCTGGCTTAGATCTTCTCTTTAACTGAAGGCCTAGTGCAGCTCTTCAAGGACTACTGAGTCAGTTTAGATTGGTGCCAGTGCATAAAAAAATAGAAAAACTAGCTCCCATTAATACATGAACCGCTGCCCTCAAGTCGATTCTGATTCACAGTGACACTATAGGACAGAACAGAACTGCCCCATAGAGTTTCCAAGGCTGCCACACCCTTCTCCCCTGGAGCTGCTGGTAGGTTTGAACTGCCAGCCTTTCAGTTAGCAGCTGAGTGCTTAATGACTATGCCACCAGGGCTCCATTAATACATTAGAAACAAATAAATAATTTTAATGTTTTCTTACATGACCATTAATTGGTATTTCTTATGCACCAGACTTTGTGACAGGAATTTTTCAAACATTATTTCCTTTGAAAATTGTGACCTGACCATTAAATGTCTGAGATTCAGGAAGAGACCCAGAAAAAGGCCAATCTAGAGATGGGAGCTGCCTTTGGCCCTGGAACTGAGCTTCAGGATTGTGCACTATTTTATGGGGTTAGTTTCTAGTCTGGGTGAGATTGGGTGATGGTTTTTGCCAGAACCTAGAATCCTGAACACCTGAATGATTCCCTATAATAACCATCCATTGTTTTTTCTTTAATTGAATATAATTTCAATGGGCAATAATTCATGAGATCATGGCAAAAAGCTGTAATTTTTATGTTTTACATTTGGTGTGGAAGAAGAAACGATCTATGTTCTTGAACACTGTTCCAAGTAGCCTGATCATTTCTGTTCTGGGAATTTTGCCTTATTTATCTTTTGCTTTACTGTTTGGAAAAAGCAGGATCCAGATTAATTGCTATGGCAGGGAAATTGTTCTTTCCACAACTCTATGAAGTGCTGATTTGAACTCTTTATTTCTCAAGCTGTAAATCATTGGGTTGAACAATGGTGTTAGGATAGTGTAGGACATTGACATCAGAGCATCCTGGCTTGAGGGGTAGTTGGATTGAGGTCTTAAGTAGATAAAAGAGGCACAGCCATAATGCACAGTGACAACCATGAGGTGAGAAGCACAGGTGGAGAAGGCTTTGTACCTGCCCAGTGTAGAAAGAAATTGGACTATGGCAGAGATGATGTGAATATAGGATACCAAGATCAATGACAAGGGGATAACCAAGACCAATGCGCAAAGCATGAAGATGACAACCTGACTAAAGTGGGTATGGTAGGATGCCACCTTGAGGACAGGGGAGATGTCACAGAAGAAGTGATGCAATTGGTTGGAAGAATGGAAGGGCAGATGAAATACCAGGGATGTGATAATTTGGGCAACAGTGAAGCCACAAGCATAGGCAGCAGCCACTAGTCCCACACATACCCCATGCCCCACGAGCACTGTGTAGCGCAGTGGGTTACAGATGGCCACGTAGCGATCATAACCCATGGCTGCCAGCAGAAAGGAGTGAGAGCAGCCAAGAAAAAGGAAAGTAAACATCTGAATAGCACATCCCAGAAAGGAGATGGTCTTCTTCTGGGCCAGCAGGTCAACCAGCATCTTGGGTACAATGACAAAAGTGTAGCAGGTCTCAGAGCAGGAGAGGATTGCGAGGAAGAAGTACATGGGGGTGTGAAGGGCCCTGTCCAGGACAATGGTGGAAATGATGATGGCATTGGTGCCCAGAGTGAAGAGGTAGAGGAGCAGGAAGACAATGAAGAGCAGCTGCTGCAGTCCAGCCAGAGATGAGAAGCCCAGGAAGACAAACTCTCTCACTGCTGTCTCATTGACCCGCTCCATGGAGGATACATCATCAAGGCACAATCTGAGAGAGGGGAGGAGACAGTGCCAAGAGAAATCCCTGAAAATCAGTAAAGCCACAGGAAATCAGTTGCCATGTACTTTCAGATTTTGAGTTCTGAATTCATCATCCTTCCTCCCTCCGGTTTCTCCAAAACATGAAAAGAAGTATCTAAAATCAGGCAAAGTGTACATGTAACTTTGAGTATCTAGAGTAATACTAACATCATTGTCAAAAAGAAGTTCTTAACATTTCTCAGATTCAATCACTCCTTCATCTTCACTCCCCTGGTGAAGTCGTTACTCGGGTTCTTAGCTCTCACTCTTACAGTACCTCGTAACTCCATTTGTCCTCCATTTGGCTTCCTTGCCTTCATATTCTCCCAAAGAAGTCTTTCCTGCAGTTGCCAAATAAACCATCTGAATATACCACATTTTTATATAACTCTTTTTAATCTTCAGTTACTATTCATTCTCATTCTCATTACCCTTAATCTCTTTCTCTTAGTTTTAATCTCTCTGTAATCTAGATCCACACTGTCTCCAAATCTGTTTGCCCTAATTCCTGTACGGAACCATCAGCTCCCCTTCTTACATCCTCATTATGCTGGCTCTTGCCTTTGAATTTTTATTCTGCTATCAAAGGCTGGAAAGAGTTCTTCCCTTTTACTTTCCATTTATTTATTCCCAGATGGAATCTATCTATCCATCCTCCAATGCTTATCTCAGAGTCCTCCCTCCTGCAGGAAGTGTCTTTCTTCAGGACTCTTCTTCCTTTTCATTACATTTCCTAACCCCTACTGAAATTTTTTTTACTGAAATCACATTATGGCTATTTTTTGGTCACCACCTTCACATGTCTTCCTTCAATCTATCTTTCCCCTTATGGCAGGCTAGTCTTATGAAATATAAATTGGGTCATATTGAGCCTCTCCTCAGAAGTTTTACTCATGGCTATAACATAAAGTTAAAACTCTTTAGTATTATTTTCCAGGCCTTTCATTTTGGGACCCAAACTATGTTTCTAGGCTCATTTATAGACCTCTTTGGGATGCATTACTATTATGCAAATATGTTGTGTCCTCCCTTGCCTGTATTCGTTGCTCGTGATAGTTTGTTTTCCATTTTTATTTACACATACTTCATTGTAATTCTGAAGACTCAGTAAAATCTACCTTTTTTGGAAGAATCCTCGGTACTTCCTGACACAACTGCTGCTTCTTCAGAGCTCACAAAAGACATCGATTGCCAATTTGATGGAGCATTTGCTTCATTTTGAAATATTGAACTTTTCTCATATCTCTCTTCTGCACTAGATTTTGTACCCTTGAGGGCAAGACGTGAATTCTGTGTATTCTCACCTGATTCTCTTCAGCATCTAGAACTGTATTAAGCAACTGTAGCTTCTCAATAAATACTTTAACACAAGTTTAAAAAGCTAACTTGGCGTGCTGTTATGTATCTCATTCATAGTGCCACAGGTTTCTTAGGACTCACAAAGCATGAGAATCCTTGGTTTTATCTAATTATGGGCAGGAGGATTGCTAAGTACCAATACTCCAGGATCTCTGTACCAGGCAGAACCAAGTTTTATCTATTTAAACCTAAAACAGAAATCTCTGCTAATAATGGGAAAATGGCAGTGGAGAGAACATCTAGCCATTGAAATGCTGTGTACCTAGGATTATTTCCAATTCCTAGTACTTTTGCTGCTTTCTATAGCATATTGAAATGTCAGTAAGAGAGAATTTATAAGGATAGTCTTGCATTTATCCCATTGTAGAAGTATATCCATTAAACTTAACTAATATTAATAACAATAAGAAATGGCAATGTACCTTACCTTAGCTAAGAATCACTGAATTATGAATATTAGGAGGTACGAAACAAGTATTAAGAGCTATGGTTAAAAACCACGTGTCAGGCATTGGACTGTGTGTTAAGGAGGCATATTTAAATAAGACCCAATTCAAGCCCCTCAAGCTTCTCACAATTCAAGGGTGAGACATATACAGAGGAAGAGATTATTATAAAATAATGTGGTAACTGAAATGATAGATCCCAAAAAAACCCTTGGAATTATAAAAGCATCAAGGAAATGCATCTCTCGTACATCCTTGGAAAAGTATTTTTACACGTTTCTGGGTTCCATTCCATCTGTTACAGAAAGATCGGACTAAAGCGTGCTTGAAAAAATATGAGACTGGGTACCTTTTATTTTCTGCTACTTTAATCCAGATGTATAAATTGTTTAGTTAACCACAATTGCATCTTCTGGCCTCTGGGGGAATGCTGTCTCATTCCTGGTGTTTTCTGCTTCCATAATCGCACTTAAAGTTCCATCACCCTCCAAAAGGGACAAATCCCTTTCTTTTTCTCCATCTTATTCCCCTGGTTCTTTGCCCAGGGCTCAACACAAGGTTTTGTTTTTTTTTTTTTTTTTTAAATCATGTAAAATGTTGGTAAATTTAGTGGTAATGTACTATTAGCTTTTTAAATCTGGAATTATCAGTTCTCAGAGCTACTAATAAATTTCTTCATATATCATCTGGAATTTTACTCTCATGAGCACAGGTAAAGTTGGGTGATGTGTGAATAAAATGAGTTTTGAATTTAGACAGATGGGGGCTTGAATCCTGGCTCTGGCGTGCTCTGGTGGTAAGAGCTTAAATTCTCTAACGACCATTTTCTCATTTTTATGGGAGAAGGGTAATTCTTGTCTTTCAGGGCTATTGTGAGAATTAACTGAAACCATGTATGTGAAAAAGACTAGTTCAAAAAACACTGAGTATTCAATAAATGCTTCCCTTTTGTTACTTTATCGTTGCTCTACGGGAACTGGAATCAGAAATATTTTCATCAGTGACATGGTGAGCATTTTGCTCGTGGCAAGTCATTGAAACTGCCTTGTCTGTTTTTTCTCAGGGAGAGAAAATTTAAGAGAGATCGTCATTCCCTTGAGGCTTGCCACACCTGACTAAAAGTAGCTTGGTTTTCTGAGTCCTGTTCTGTATTGAGAGAGAGGTGAGGGTTATCTTTGCTACTTAGTTTTCCTGTAGTCAAAGTTATCTATGCAGGTGTCTATCCATGCAGGTAGAAAGTAATGAAAGTTTCCTGTTTTTTGGGGGGAGGGGAATGGGGGATAAACTAGAAGATTAAATCGTAAGTAATCTTAGTCACATACATATATAAATGTAGGTATTTCTCATTATAGGTGCTGTTATGGATTGAATTGTGTCCCCTCCCCCAAAATATGTATCAACTTGGTTAGGCCATGATTCCCAGTATTGTGTGGTTTTCCTCCATTTCATGATTGATGTAATTTTCCTATGTGTTGTAAACCCTAATCTCTGCCTGTGGTTAATGAGGCACGGCTGGGTTTTGTCAAAAAGGCTTAGGGTGGTATGTAACACCCTTTCTCAGATCACATTCCTGATCCAAAGTAAAGGGAGTTTCCCTGGGGTTTGGCCTGTACCACCTTTTATCTTGCAAGAGATAAAAGGAAAGAGAAGTGAGCAGAGAGTTGAGAACCTCATACCACAAAGAAAGCAGCACAGGGAGCAGAGCCTGTCCTTTGGACCTTGGGGTTCCTGTGCGGAGAATCTCCTAGACCAGGAGAAGATTGAGGACAAGGATCTTCCTCCAAAGCTGACAAAGAGAGGGAAAGCCTTCCTCTGGAACTGATGCCCTGAATTTGAACTTCTAGCCTGCTGGACTGTGAGAGGATAAACTTATGTTTGTTAAAGCCATCTACTTGTGGTATTTCTGTTACAGCAGCACTAGATAAATTATTGGTGATGCATATTATCTAAAGCATGTTTGTTTACATATTTAGGTATCGGCCTCAACTACTTTGAGTTCCTAAAAACTGGAATAGATTAAGTTTAAGGTTCCTAAAAATTCTCATATCTTATTATGTCCTAAGTACTACAAATTTAAATATAAATAAAATCATTGTTCCTTTCTCAGTGCAGAGAGAGACAATTAAATAACTAGCCATATGATAAGACCAGCTATTATAAACATTATTAAGACCATGCAAAATGTACTGAAAATTCCAAGGAGGAAAAAATAATTTCAGGAATGGCTTTGAAGAACAAATAACATTCGAACATCACCTTTAAGCATTTTGATAAAAATACAGGCTGAGTATGAATAGCACTACTTATGTTAGCATTTTGATTGAGCTGATTAATGTTCTCCATAATGTTTTTTGCTCTTCAGAATAGAAACAAGCACCCTGTTGTTTTGCTCTATAAAAAAGTGGAGTCATCTCATTTACAATGGAAAAATATAAGTTTACACAGGCCTATGAAACAAGAGACAGAGAAAAAACACTCATTTTCTCCCTTTTCCTTTCTTCTGTTTCCTTACCATAAGCTTCGTGTTGAGGCCACAAACTCAAAAAACTCAGTTAAGTTCTTTAGGGAGTATTTCATCAGTCCACCAGTGTCACTTTTGACATCTGCAGGTGAGAAAGGAAAAACATAACTCTGTCACCCTCCTTCAATATAAAGGTATTTAGTGAAAAAGACTTCTATTAAATTTTTATTATGGGTTCAAGTCCCAACTCCACCAATTATTAGCTGCCAGACTTTCACACATAACTATCTGAATCAATTTCCTCATCTTTGTAATTGGATTCATTCTGATATCAGCTAAGCTAACTCTCAGGTTTTCTCCAAAATGGATGAGACAGTGTTTTTGCAGTGGCTAAGTGTTATATGATTATTAGTCCTGTTTTTAAAGGTTAAGATTGGAAAGGGGCAGGGAGGGTTGGCAGCTTTGAGAAGAGCTAATGATGCTTTTTGAACTTTTATTGGTAGCAGGAAGGATATAATAGGACAAAGAAGATTTCCTGTCTCAGGATTGGGAAAGGCATGTTCCATTAGTCCTTGTTTCTTACTCAAATGTATCTCTAGAAAGCCAGAGTCATAAATATTATAGCTTTGGAGGATCTTAAAGTTCTAGCCTAGTAATCGTATTCCACCAATAAAGAAACTGAGCTTCACAAAGTGCTATGATGATCCCAAGATAAGAAGCAACTGAGTGGATGTGTTAACAATAGAACAGACGTCTTTGTCTTTCAGACAAAGATGTTTATCATGGACATGGTCACCGTGCAGATATTTTTACTTTCTCTTTGTGTATAGCATTTACTTTTTGAGTGCTTTTCCTGAGTCTACCTGTTTTCTATGTGCTTGTGCTAGTGTTCCTGCCTGTTTTTGAGTTCCCAGAGGGCAGTGTTCCTTGCTTCTATATTATTGGTGAACTATAATTATTTACAGAGCCCTTACTAAGTTCTCTGCTCTGTATTAGGTATTGTAACTTTGTCTAGTACAGCCTTTTCTTCAAAAAGCTTATTTAAGATTTTGACATAAAAAATATTGTTGTCCCCTGTTGAATTAAATCAGAATCAAGATAACCTGTGTGTAAATTTAGGAAAAGCAACGAGTCAGCTAATTTAGAAGATGTATAAAATGTATAATTTTGTGGTAATTCATTTTAAAACTTAAGTGATAATCTAGTTGTTTGGAACCCACATTCTTAATGGTGACTCTCTTTTTTCTGCTACTCATACTGTATCACCATGGGTCCCATCACCTTTCTCTGTCTCTTACCTGAGATGTGGAAACATAGATCCTACTGTGAAGGACAGTTGTTTACTCTCATTTCTTGTCCACTGTCCAGTTCCTGGAAACCCTGGTGGCGTAGAAGTCAGAATCGACTCGACGGCACTGGGTGGGTCCAGTTTCTAAATGTTGTAGATGCTCAGTCTGAGAGGGATGTCTGTGATTCACAGACAGACTCCCATTCACCATTCCATCTCCCTTAGGGGAGCTCTAGACACAGCGGTTACAGAGGATAGAATCCAAGTTGAAGTGCTGAAAGGTGGAAGGTCAAATGGAGCAGAGGCTACTGATCTGTACTCAGGAGTAGAAATGAAATGATGGTCTGGGGACTTACGCCCCGACCAAAGTTAAATGTATCCAGTCTTCTTGTGCCATTTTGTTCTACTGGCCAAAGACAACAGCTCGCAGGTAATAGTGACCATAAAGTGTTGGTTCTTTCATTGTATTTATTGGCAGTGGGTGGTTCTTTTGTGAGTCTCCTGGTACCACAGTCATTGCTATGGAGACGTTGCACTGGGTTTAATTAAAAGCTGAGTTGATTGTGGAAAATAGAGGCAAGTTGCAAAATGCCAAATTGCTCAAAATTGGGCCCAGACAGTAGGGCTTGGGGAGCAGAAGGCTCTAAGCCACTCTCAGACTCAGCATTTTTAGAAAATTTGACTAATTTTAAGTTGATTTCTCAATTTTTCGTGTTACCAAAGGGACAAAAGAAAAGTATTATGCTGATAATACATGGTGAGAAGTACATTATAAAATGCATTTGTTTAGCTTAAAAGGTATTTTTGTACTTATAATCGGGGAGGTGGGCCCCTATCAGGCTGAGAGGGTAGATTGAGCAATAGTTTCTTATAGTGAAGAGCCAGGTTAGAAGAAGCTGAAAGGAGACTCATTTCACCATTGCAACTGCTGAGTTCATTTTTTTCCTGCATCTTCACTCCATCACCCAGAGGCTAATATAATGTGTTGCATGTAAACACTCAATAAACATCCGCTGAATGTTGGGTGAATAAATGGACATAGGCAGCATTACCCCAGTGATAGGAACAAAGCTCCACTTAAGCAAAAATACCATCATTCTTTTTGTCATCTCCAATATTTTGAGTTTCCACTTCCCTTGTGGCTATACTTTCCATTCCTGTATTAATAAATACTGAAGACCCCTAATAATAGCTGGTGTCTAGTAAGGGCTCAAAGAGTATGTGACTCATGAAGAGATAATAGTATGAAGAACACAAGAATTACAGAGAACAAGAAATGATGCTCATGAAGAAGTAGGAAGCAAGGAAGATTAGAATTTAATATATTTGAATTTGAATGCTGAACATTTCACTCACTCCCATTTGTTCTAGTAAATTTTGTATTGGTTTATTGGTTTATATTTGTTTATTTTCCCTTCACTCCCATCCAACTGCTTCACCCTGAAGTTTTAGGGGTAGAGAAAGTGGCCTGGTTAAAGCCAGTCAGGGCATTGGAGTCTCCCTGACCATACTGTTTGATTCAGGAGGAGCACATGACCTGAGTCTGGACAATCAGGAGCAACAAGATTTGGTCTCACAACGTTTGTTTTTCACATCTGAGGAAGTGAGTTTTCTCTTCCTCTGAATTGGATTTCATGACCTGAAGCTGCCAGAGACCACAGTGTTTCACATAAAGGTGGGGTTAAGACTGAAGAAGCAGGGCTATGAGATGCATTCAGATAACTCTGAACTCTGAATCAAGCTGTGCCTGAAACCATTTTACCACTGGAGTTTTTAGCTTACATGAGCCAATCTTCTCGTTTTGTGACATCAAGTTGATTCTGACTCATAGACCCTATATGGCGGGGTAGAACTGCTGTCATCTTTACAGAAGTAGGTCAACAGGTTTTTCTCTCACAGAGCAGCTGGGTGGGTTTGAACTACTGACATTTTGGTTAGCAGGCAAGTACTTAACTATTGCCTACCAGGGCTCCTCCTGAGCTAACAGTTTTTTTTTTTTTTTTAATGCCAGTTTGTGTTGAATTATCTGTTATTTGAAAACCAAAGACTCCTAAATGATAAAATCTTATCTCATTCCAGAGTAGATTTGAGATTACTTAATATGTGTACTATAGATGCAAGCATATGTATAGTAAGTAAATAAACCAAGAAGTTACAGCAAAGGTAAATAATGGTATAATAATAAGGTGAATATAGGAGAAGTCATGGCAAAAAAATATATATCATAAGACCTAATAATAAATTTATTAAATTTGTGTTAAAAATTGAGCACCAAAGTTCATACTAGCTGATTCAAGAGACCGAAACCCTGGTGGCATAGTGGTTAAGTGCTACGGCTGTTAACCAAAGGGTCGGCAGTTCAAATCCGCCAGGCGCTCCTTGAAAATTCTATGGGGCAGTTCTACTCTGTCCTATAGGGTCACTATGAGTCAGGATCGACTCGACGGCACTGGGTTTGGTTTGGTTTTGGTAATTCAAGAGACAATTGAGTTAGCTATTTTTTACAAATATAAAACACATGAAGGCTGTTATTCCAAATAAATAGAAGTGATGACCATATTAATAAAACTCTAATTATTAGAGGTCTGAGCAAAATGGAAGAAGGTCTATAAAACAGTGTGACTATAACGCCTTAAAACATCAGACTCATAGCCTAAGTGAAAAACCAGTTGCCATTGAATTGACTCCAACTAATGGAGACACCATGGGTATCAGTGTAGAACTGTTACCGGAATAAGGTTCTTGCCTCTCACTGGTCAAGAATGATCAGGTAAGGCACTTAGTTTTCCACAGGAGCAAAGCTTTTTGAAGAGGCTTGCAAGCAGAGACGAGGAGAGCCTAGAGCAATGCTAACAAAACAAAATTGGTCCTGAGTTTTTTTAAAAGTTCTTGGGTGGGAAAAGATTCATGTTTATTCATAGGCACAAGAGGGGATATGTTAACTAAGGTGCTTGTGCAGCAGCTTTCCAAGATGGCTCCTGTCCCGGAGCCTCTGGGGGTTCGTAGCAAGACTTATTATGGGGTGTTGCGCCTGCGCAGTGTCTTGCTCCCGGGGTTTGATTCCCCAGCTGGGGCTGTAGCCCCTCACTGCCCCTGATGGAAGGTCACACAGTGGTCACAGGTGGATGTTCTGCACATGTCCCCTGGGTCTGGTTTTCTTCAGCTGCTTCTGAAAGGAAACTTTAAAGAAGTTTGCAGGCTATTTTTAGATAACCCTGCCCCATTCTTCTGGGGAATGGCTTTGTTTCTGTGCCCTGGCCCATTTCTTGTTACTTTATTTGCAGATTTGGGCGCCCCTTTGTTCTCTGTCTTACTAAGTCTGTAGGTTCCACACTCAACCCCCCATTACCTCCCTGATCCCCCCACCCAGTGCCGTCGAGTCGATTCTGACTCATAGCAACCCTATAGTATAGCTTATTTCTCTTTACTTGCTTCTCCTGTACCCATGCCAATCTCTTCGCTATTTCTCAAACAGTCACCCTCTGATCTCAGGGCCTTTGCTCCCTGTCTTAGAACTGTGCTTTGTAGGATTTTCAATGGCTAGTTTTTCGAAAGTAGATGGTCAGGCCTTTCTTCTTAGGTTCCTTTGGGTTAGCAGCCAAGTGTGTTAGCAGTTTTCACCACCCACGGACTTCAGCCTGAATGAAAAGCACAGGTTTATTTATATAGTCTTGGTTTACCAGATCTCTACTTTATATGGATTACTGCTCTGGATTAAGGTTGTCCAGACTTTTCCCCAGTGCAATTCCCACTCTACAACCTCTTCAGTGCCTCAGGAGTTTGGGTTGACAAACCGCAGTGCATGAAGATTTCTTATGACCTTTTTCCAAAACATCCCAGCCCACTCACTCATGTCTCTTCTTCATTAAAACAGACACAAGAGTGTGACTCTAAGGCTTTTCGTTTCTGTTATCTTGGTCCAAAGTGCATTTCAAAATCATCTGACACCCCCACACCACCCACCTTGCCTCTCCCTTCTTTTCACAATAGTTCCTTCTTTTAAAATTATTCTCAGTAATCCTCCACATCTTTGCCTTGTCTTTCTTCTTGCGGTTTGAATTTCAGATGCTTATCTCACTTCTGTGCTCCACAAGCATCTTGCAGAGAGGAACAGAAAGGCTGAGAGTCAAATACATCTCCTTTGCTCAGTTGTTCTTCTTCCACATTCTCTACACTCTTCCTCCTCCACAGTCAGGAGGATAAACTCAAACCTAAAACGTGAGTATTTGCAAAGGAAGAGAGACGAGAAAGAAGGTAGCTCAGTCTATGTTGTCTCTGGGCTGCAGACAGGATGGCCCACAGTCAGACCCTCATTGTATTTTCAGGTAGAATGCAGGACGTGAACTATAACAGGAGAAAATGTCTAATCACAGGACACAAGTAGATATGGGTGTAAGTTAATTTCTCAAAAAAGGAAGCTGTATACAGTCTGAATAACTAATGACTTACACTATCCTGGTCATTCAGGGGATGTAAGGTTGAATGAGGTATAGTTCTTGTGCTCATGGAATTTTAATCTATTTAGGAATCACGAAACATTTAAAAAATAATATTCTGTATGTTAGAATAAGGAGCCCTGGTGGCACAATTGTTAAGCACTTGTCTGTTAACAAAAAAGTTGGCAGTTCAAACCCGCACAGCAGTTCCTTGGGAGAAAGACCTGGCAGTCTTCTTCTGGAAAGATCACAGCCAAGAAAGCCCTATGGAGCCATTGGGGTCAATATGATTCAAAAATCAACTTGATGGCATCTAATAACAATATATTAAAATACCAAATAATTTCTATCCACATGCCCTAAGTTGTTGATTATTCTTTTTCTCTTGCCTTTTCAACTTTGTGCACGAATCAAAGTGTACAGCTGAATTCTTAAAGTGACACCTCCATGTGTTCACAGCCACATCTAGAAGCAGAACTTTACCCAGTCCCTTGCCTAAATCATTATTCTGACTTCTATCACTATGTATTGATTTTGCCAGTTTTTGAAATTTATTAATGTTTTATAGAGCATATAGAGTTTTTGATCTGGCTCCTTTCATTCAAATCATATGTGTGAGATTTATCCCTGATGTTAAGTGTAGCAATAAATTTTCATTGCTCTATAACATTAAAATATATGATTCAATTTCAATTTACTTGTCCATTCTACTATTGATGGACATTTTGGTTATTTCTAGGTTTGTACTATAACGAATAGTATTGTTAAGAACATATTTATACATGCCCTTTAGTAACGTATGACTCTCTTGAAAAATTTTTTTATTACAATATTTTATTATGTTTTTGGTGAAAGTTTACACAGCAAAAACAACAACAACAAAAAAAAAAACCACACCTTTTTTGTTAAAGCTTGCCCATTTAACAATTTCTGTATGTATTGTTCAGAGGATCCCTGGTGGTGCAGTGGTTAAGCTCTTCGTTGCTAACTGAAAGGTCAGTGCTTGGAATTCACCTGCCACTCACTGGGAGAAAGGCATGGCAGTCTGCTTCTGTAAAGATTTACAGCCTTGGAAACCCTATGGGGCAGCTCTAATCTGTCCTATAGGGTCACGTATGAATCAGAGTTGCCTTGAGAGCAATGGGTTATACACATTTTTCAAGTGACGTTGGTTACATTTTTCTCAGTGTGTTAACATTCTCGTATTTACATTCTGGTTTTTCTGTCTCTGTTAATCTAGCTTCCCTGTCCCCACTCACCCACCACCCCACCCCACTTACGTTCTCATCTTTGCTTTATGGAAAATGTTAACCCTTTGGTCACATATAGGTGATTTTTAAAGGACAATAGTACTTATGGGTGATAATTGTTTATTTTATGATCCAATATGTTATTTAGCTGAAAAGTGACCTCTAGGTATGGTTTCAGTATAAAGTTTAAAGGGTAACTCAGGGCTATAGTCTCAGGGGTTCATCTAGGTTCTGCCAGTCCAGCAAGTCTGGTGTTTTTTTTAAGAATTTGGGTCTTACATTTTTTTCCGTTCTATTTGGGGCATCTATTGTGTCCCTGGTCAGAATGGTTGGTAGTGGTAGCTGGGCACCATCTAGTTCTTCTGTTCTCAGGACAGATGAGGCTGTGGTTTCTATAGGCTATTAGTCCTGTAGACTAGTTTCTTCTCTGAGTCTTTGGTTTTCTTCTTTTGCTCCAGATGTGTAGAAACCAATAGTTGCATCTTAAATGGCCACTTTCAAGTTTTTAAGATCCGGGTGCTACTCACCAAACTAGGATGTAGAACATAATGTTTATGAACTATGTTATACCAGTTGACCAAGTTGCCCCATGAGACTATAGATCTAACCCTTCAAAACCAGTAAACCACTCCCATGAGATATTTGGTTATGTCTAGAAAGTATCTGTAAAGGTGCCTTCTATGGGCTTTATTATATATATGATATATATGCAGTACACACAATGACTCTCTTTTTACTTGGTTTACAAAAAAAAAAAAAACCCAAACCTGTTGCCGTTAATTCCGATACCTAGCGACCCTATAGTTCACACTAGGAGTGAAATTACTGGTTCATCACATACTGTTGTAAATTGAAATTGTAGTGTCAGCTCTTTACCTCTTTCTTTGTTCTTTGCCGTATGACTTTCCAGCCGTCCCATTAAAGGCAGAGTATAATTTCCCACCGCTAAGGAGTTCTGGTGGCACAAAGGTTAAGTGCTTGGGTGCTAACCGAAAGTTTGGCAGTTCAAACCCACCCAGTGACTCTGAAGGAGAAAGACCTGGCAATCAGCTCCCATAAAGATTACAGCATAGAAAACCCTATGGGGCCGTTCTCTGTCACACTGGGTCTCTGTCAGTTGGAAATCGATTTGATGGCACCCAATAACAACAACAAACATTGAGCTGGGTTTGGTATTGACATTCATGTTAGACAATGAAACGTGGGCAGAAGTGAAAGTTTGCCAGTTCCAAGCCTAGGCCATAAGAGGGATTGCAGGTTTCTCCTGGGCTTCTTGCATTCTGCTGTCACCATGAAAAGGGTTATCCTCAAGTAACTTTTGTTCTTTTGACCCCAGTCTCCAGAATGAATATACTTCATGCAGATTTGATCTTAACCTACAAAAAGGGGCCAAACCCAACAGATGTACAGCTTGAAGAAGAGCCACCATGCTGAGCCCAGCTTAGATCAGCCAACACTTAGCCAAACCACAGACACACAGCAAGAATTGTAAATAACCATGCTCTGAGATGGTTTGTTACACAGCAAAAGTTAAAGGGTGAAACTATATATGTTTCTTTATACCAACGAGTTACTGGGGGGTAAATTTCGACTCATTGCAACCCGATGTGTGTCAGAGTAGAATGACAATTACTGATTTTTCAGAAGTAAATTGCAAAGCCTTTCTTCTGAAGACTAGAGCCTCCAAACCTTTGGATTAGCAGCCATGCACATTATCTGTTTGCACCACCCAGGGAATCCTCACTGCCAAAGAGTTTTTCAAAGTGGTTGTACCAGTTTATGCTCTTACCAGCACTGTATGGAGGTTCTGAGGCTTCACATCTGCAACAGCATTTGATATTGTAACTCTTTTTTCATTTGAGACATTCTTGGGTGTGTAATGGTACTTACCTTTTATGAGACTAACGAGATTGAGTATCTTTTTATATTTTTACTGGCCAGTTGGATTTCCTCTTTTTTTGAAATTTAATACTTAGCACATTAAAAAAAATAGCACTTATTTCTTTTTATTATTGATTCATGGAAATAGTGTATATATTCTGAATACCAGTACTTTGTTGGTTACTGTACTTCAAATATTTTATCTCCTATGTGAATTGCATTTTCACTTTATTAAAGCATCTTTTGATAAATATAAGTTCTTTGAATAAAGTACAACTTATCTATCTTCTTTCTGAGTAATGGTTTTCATGTGCCGTTTAAGCAACTTTTGCCTCTATAGTTCATAAATTTATTTTTAAATATTATAGAAAGTTTATTGCTTTAACTTAGCCATCTAGTTCTAATATTCATTTGGAATTGATTTTTTGTGTATGGTGTGAGATAAAACTAAAGATTCTTTTTTTTTCCCCCATGTGACTATCCATTTGGCCTAGCAATATTTGTTGAAAACCACTCTTGCATGCCTTGGTTAAACCCTACCTGTTCATATCATTGAATTCCACCTGGCCTCCTTAACCTACACAGCCCTTCCTCATGGGTTTATCTTTTCTGCCTTGTCTTTATCAACTTCTGTCTGTTCGCTCTGGTGGTTTATGTTGCAGCCACATGGAACACTTAAATTTATACATTGGGCTATGCACTCTTTCTCTGAGCCTGTGCACATGCCTGAAACACTTTTGCCACTCTTTACCTCCTTAGTTTTTACTTATTTTTCAGGTTTTAACTTAAATATTGGAAACTGTTCTTGATTTCACCAAGATGAAGTTAGATACTCACACTATGTACAGCCCCTGAAACCCAATAAATTTTTCATCACACTGCATCGGAATTGTCTCTTTGTCTGCAACGTTTTTTGCCTACCTGCCTTAGTTACTCTCACTGTATCTGGAGAGTGATAGATGCCAGATAATTACTTGTCAGATAAATGAGTGGAAGTAATACACACATTCTGGGTTGAGAATATAGAATAAGTCTTGATCAAAATTAAAGGGGCTAGTGGAGACCCATCCTGGTCTTTTCTTTTGTCTCTGCCTTTTCAGTGACCTCTTGCTTTCTTCATGGATGATGTCCTTAATGTCATCCCACAACTAGTCTGGTCTTTGGTCATTAGTGTTCAATGCATCAAATCTATTCTTCAGATGGTCTCTAAATTCAGGTGGGATATACTCAAGGTCATATTTTGGCTCTCGTGGACTAGCTCTGATTTTTTTCAGTTTCAGCTTGAACCTGCATATGAGCAATTGATGGTCTGTTCCACAGTCGGCCCCCGGCCTTGTTCTGACTGATAATATTGAGCTTTTCCATGGTCTCTTTCCACAGATATAGTCAATTTGATCCCTGTGTGTTCTGTCTGGTGAGGATCATGTGTATAGTAGCCGTCTATGTTGGTGAAGGAAAGTATTTGCAGTGAAGAAGTCGATGGTCTTGCAAAATTCTATCATTCGCTGTTTGGCATTGTTTCTATCACCAAGGCCATATTTTCCAACTACTGATCCTTCTTTGTTTCCAACTTTTGCATTCCAATCACCAGTAATTGTCAATGCCTCTTGGCTGCATGTTCTACCAATTATAGACTGCAGCAGTCTGAAATTGAAAAGACAGGAAAGAGAGAAAAGACCAAGATGGATGTCAGAGGAGACTCTGAAACTTGCTCTTGAACATCAAGCAGTTAAAGCAAAAGGGAAAATTGATGAAGTAAAAGAACTGAACAGAAGATTTCAAAGGGCAGCTCAAGAAGACAAAGTGAAGTGTTATAATGACATATGCAAAGAGCTGGAGATGAAAAGCCAAAAGGGAAGAACAGGTTCAGCATTTCTCAAGCTGAAAGAACTGAAGAAAAAATTCGAGTCTTGAGTTGCAATAGTGAAGGATTCTATGGGGAAAATATTAAATGACACAGGAAGCATCAAAAGAAGATGGAAGGAATACACAGAGTCATTATACCAAAAAGAATTAGTCAATGTTCCACCATTTCAAGAGGTAGCATATGATCAGGAACCAATGGTACTGAGGGAAGAAGTCCAAGCTGCCCTGAAGGCACTCGCAAAAACAAGTCTCCAGGAATTGTTGGAATATCAATTAAGATGTTTTAACAAACGGATGCAGCACTGGAGGTGCTCACTCATCTATGCCAAAAAAATATGGAAAACAGCTTCCTGGTCAACTGACTGGAAGAGATCCATATTTATGTCTATTCCCAAGAAAGGTGATCCAAGTGAATGTGAAAATTATAGAACGATATCATTAATGTCACATGCAAGCAAAACTTTGCTGAAGGTCATTCAAAAATGGCTGCAGCATTATATCGACAGGGAACTGCCAGAAATTCAGGCCAGGTTCAGAAGAGGACATGGAACCAGGGTTAGCATTGCTGATGTCAGATGCATCCTGGCTGAAAACAGGGAATACCAGAAGGATGTTTACTTGTGTTTTATTGACTATGCAAAGGCATTCGACCATGTGGATCGTAACAAATTATAGACAACATTGAAAAGAGTGGGAATTTCAGAACACTTAATCGTGCTCTTGAGGAATTTTACATAGATCAAGAGGCAGTTGTTCGGACAGAACAAGGAGATACTGATTGTTTTAAAGTGAAGAAACAGGTACGTCAGGGTTGTATTCTTTCACCATACCTATTCAATCTGTATGCTGAGCAAATAATACGAGAAGCTGGACTATATGAAGAACGGGTCATCAGGATTGGAGGAAGACTCATTAACAACCTGTGTTATGCAGATGACACAGCCTTGCTTGCTGAAAGTGAAAAGGACTTGAAGCACTTACTAATGAAGATCAAAGACCACAGCCTTCAGTATGGATTGCACCTCAACATAAAGAAAAGAAAAATCCTCACAACTGGAACAATGAGCAAAATCATGATAAATGGAGAAAAGATTGAAGTTGTCAAGGGTTTCATTTTACTTAGATCCACAATCAACAGCCATGGAAGCAGCAGTCAAGAAATCAAAAGACGCATTGCATTGGGTAAATCTGCTGCAAAGGACCTCTTTAAAGTGTTGAAAAACAAAGATGTCACCTTGAAGACTAAGGTGCACCTGACCCAAGCTCTGGTATATTCGATCACATTATATGCATGTGAAAGTTGGACAGTGAAATAGGAACACCGAAGAAGAATTGACTCCTTTGAAGTGTGGTGCTGGCAAAGAATATTGAATATACCATGGACTGCCAAAAGAACGAACAAATTTATCTTAGAAGAAGTACAACCAGAATGCTCCTTAGAAGCAAGGATGGTGAGACTGCATCTTACCTACTTTGGACACGTTGCCAGGAGGGATAAGTACCTGGAAAAGGACATCATGCTTGGCAAAGTACAGAGTCAGCAGAAAAGAGGAAGACCCTAAACGAGGTAGATTGACACAATGGCTGTAACAATGAGCTCAAGCATAACAACGATTGTAAAGACTGCCCAGGACTAGGCAGTGTTTCGTTCTGTTGTGCATAAGGTCACTATGAGTCAGAACTGACTCGATGGGATCTACCAACAACAACGACGGGAGATCCGGAAAAAAATTCCTTAAGTTTTATGATCATTTATATCTGCAGATTGATTAGAAGACCTTGGATAAACCAACTTTTATTATAATTTATTAGTTTAACAAATATTTTTGAAAGCATGTGCCAGATATAGGTCTTTATTATTGGAATCACTATCGCCATCATGGACATCCAAAACGTCAGTTCAGTGCCAGTCTGTGTCAGTTCCCGACAAGTGGGAAGTTCTCCAGGGATCAGGGCCCAAGGCAAGTTTGTGAACACTCTCAGATCAGTAGCAAACAGAAAGAAAAGTATTGGAACTATGTGCAAATCAGAGTGTGGGTGCATTTTACAGGTGGTGGTTTGTGTGTGTGTGTTGGGCAGGTGGAGAAAATGGTGTTCTGAGAATTCTGTGGCCACAGAGAATGAAGATGAAAGTTACTTCCCACCCTTTTCAGCTTAATCTTTCCTACAGTAGGAGGAATCCCAGAAACTCTCAAGCTCAAACCATTGAATCAGAAAACCAAAAAAAAGTCTAAAATAAGTGTGCATGTTCTCACTCACTCATTAATATGTAACCAAAGGAATGTCCCAAGGGTGTTTTGAACACTGTATTATGATGAGCTAGGGATAAACTAACAATTTAACATTAGACTTGGGACACTCACTGCCAAAACACTTGTTGCCGCATGGACATATGTCAGAAGTACAGGTATTAAAAAAAAAAAAAATCATTGTTGGTATAAAATAAAATCAACCAAGCCTGCTATCACTCTTCTATTCTCTTACCTTTCTGGTTTTTCTCTATTCTTCCAGTCCAACCTTTTCTTTCTCCTGCCTCCCTGTTATGCTCTTCATTCTGATCTTTTCTTTTGCTCCTCAACTTTACAATGCCATTACATATAGTGACAATGAGATTAATTCTTAAGATCTATCAAATGCTCTGCACTTTTCTGTAGAAAAGTTCTGTGGAGCAGAACTCAAATTTACGTAAAAAGACCAGACTTAATGGTCTGACTGAGACTGGAGGAGCCTACAAGACTGTGGACCCTGGATGCCTCTGTTAACCCAGAACTAAAACCCTTCATTCCTAAAACCCTCTCTTCAGACAAAGATTAGACTGGACTATAAAACAACAAATAATATTCGTGAGGAGTGTGCTTCTTAGTTCAATCAGATACACAAGACCAAATGGGTAGCTCCTGTCTGGAGACAGGATGAGAAGGCAGGAAGAGAAAGGAACTAGCTAAATGGACGCAAGAAACCTGGGATGGACAGGGGCAGTGTGCTGTCACATTGTGGGGATTGCAACTGTTATCATGTAATAATATGTGTATAAAATTTTGAGTCAGAAATTAGCTTGAGCTGTAAACTTTCACCTAAAGCACAGTAAATTTTTTATTTTTATCAAATGCATATTATATCTTAAAACATTGTGCTAGACATTCTAAGGCATTTCCTCTTTGAATCCTTATACTATCATTGGGAGATAAGCACTACTTTCTATCATTGCCAATTCACACAGTTTATTTGTTCATGCTCACAGTGCAAGTGAGGGTGGAACTTACTTTTAAATCCAGCTTATATGACACCCAGGCAAGAGCTCTTAGACTGCATGTTGCTTAAGCGAAAAGTTGGGCAAATGAAAATTTATGCAATTGATATTACGTAATTCAGTTGTTTTATTTTTAATAAACGCTATAGCAAACTCAGTCAAATACATTTGATGAACCTATAAAGGTGACTGAAACATTGTCATTTCTTATAGTGAGACAGGGAGGAAAGATAGAGCTGTGTACTCTTTGCTGTATTCTCTACAGTACCTAGTTTAAGGCCTTGCATATGGTAGCTGATAAGTAAACAAAACTCGGGGCTCTTTCATGGTCAACTTTTTCACAGTTTCTGACATCAACCCCAACCCTAGTTTACAAAGGCAGTACAATGAAGAGAGACTATGAAGGAAAGTTAACATTTTTTAATGCTTTCTATCAGACAAGCACTGAATTGCTTTGTGTACATTAACTTATTCAAGTATTACGATGGCAAACTGAGGTAGGTATTATAGGTTCCATGTTACGTAGGGAGTAACTGTTAATGAAAGAGTTCAAACCTGGCCCAAGGTACTTTAAGTGGAAAATTATCTGAATCAGGGTTCAAACTCAGATCTTGTGACTCCAAAGTCTGTCTTTTCTACTCTATCACCAATGTCCTAGAACTTTAATTTTTTCTTATCTATCCATTAGTGAATTCTTATTTCTTCTAGAAATCAGCTTATTGTGAATGTTTCCTTTAAACCTGGAAAAACATATAGAAGCATTCAGAGGCTTAAAACAACTGTTTTTTTAGTGTAGGAAGGGCACCAACAGGCTCGGTACACACAAAAAGACAATGCAGTATTGAAGTGTTGACCTGAGAAAATTGACATTCATAGCACACGAAAATATTGATGATTTGAGTCTGAATATTTCCATGTTCATGTGACTTTCTGGAGACTAATTTGTATAACCTACACATTAGTACATTGGGTAAAGGCTAAACCTGAGGAAGAGCTTCCCAATAAAAAGAATCAAGGTTACTTGAAGTCCTTATTTCTTCTTTATTTTTTCAAGGACACCTAGAAAAAAGAATAGATCTGATTATAGAATTGAAGTTTTATCCAGGACGTTTTTATGACTATAACTTCCGTAAATTATTAACTTACTCATACAGTTTTTGGAAATGAGTATCTATTCAGGACCTTCCTCAGAGCTGTCTTCACTTCTTTATTTCTCAGTGTGTAGACAAGGGAGTTGAGTAGTGGGGTGATCACAGTATAGGTCACTGCTACCAGGCGGTCCTTGTCTGAGGAGTACAGGGATGTGGGCCTCAAGTAGATAAAGGAAGCACAGCCATAGTGGACAAAGACCACTGTCAGGTGGGAGGCACAGGTAGCAAAAGCCTTTCTCTGTCCCTCCACTGAGGAGATCTTGAGAATGGTGGAAACAATAAAGACGTAGGAGATGAAGATTAGCACAAAGGGGAACAGCAATACGAGAATGCTGAGGAAGAAGATGACCTTCTCCTTCAGGTTGGTGTCTGTACAGCCCAATTTGATGACAGGGGAAATGTCACAGAAAAAGTGGTTGATTCGATTGGAGGCACAGAAGGGCATACTGAACACCAGGACATTAACAACCACAGAGATCAGGAAACCACAGAAGCTTGAGGCTAGAACCAAGTGCATGCAGGTGGCTCTACTGACAATGAGTGTATAGTTGAGAGGGTTGCAGATGGCAACGTAACGATCATAGCCCATCACAGCAATGAGAAAACAGTTGGTGCAAGCCAAGCCCACAAAAAAATAGAGTTGGGCAGCACACCCAGAGAAAGAAATAGTTGGATTTGTAGAAAGCAGGTTGGTCAGCATTTTGGGTACAATGACCAAGGTGTAGCAGGTTTCGGAGCAGGAGAGGACAAAAAGGAAGAAGTACATGGGGGTGTGCAGAGCCTGGTCCAGGCGAATGATGGTCATGATGGTGGCATTGGCTGTCAAGGTGGTCAGGTAGACCAAAAGGAAGATAAAAAAGAGAAGGATCTGCAGATCCCCCAGGTTTGAAAAGCCTGTAAGGATGAACTCATTGATCATGCTTTGGTTCTGTCTCTTCATTGGTCAGTGAGAATCAGATTCAGACAACCTGAAATTGAGAGCAGAGAGTATTTGACAAAAATGAAATGACCCCAAAGGAACCCAATTTGTGTTTCTGTATAAAGCTGATAATACTAGCCAAAAAAAAATAAGTCACCAAAACTTAAGATTATCAGTTAGGGGGTGGGAGAAATCATGAGGTATGAGTAGCAGTAGCATAAATAATCTCCAAATTCAAAGGAATAGAAAAGAAAAATTATCTTTATTTCTGTAAGTTCTTCCCATTCTTCGTATTTGTAAGTACATAGGTTCATACTGTGTTAAATCAAGAAGTGATTTAGAGCTCATCTCATCAAATCCTGTGATTTATGGAAGAAGAAATTGAGACTCAAAATGGTTAAACCATTTGCTTAACCCACATGAGTGGGACAGTCCTTATAAATCACTTATCTTTAAACTCATGATATGAAAATCTGATTCAGAAACAATAACAACAATAAAAACAAACGAAAAGGGTGTCCGTACATCCCCTCGTATCTCTGACTCAAATGTTGCTTGCTCAGTTGTTAATAAAGTAATTTCACATTAGAAGTATTCAGATTCTATTTACCAATGATTGATTATGAAGCCTTTGGAAAGGGCTTGGAATGATCTCATACATGGGGGTTTCTTTTATCGTGAGTTCGTGGAACTCTGGGACCAAGAACTCAATAAAAGTTCAAATCACCCTCCAGACATGGCGAAGCTGGGGCTGAGATCTACACTATTCTTATCTCTGCCTCAATTCCTATTATCTCCAACTGTTTTCTAAAAAAACTCTCACCATTATCTGTGGGTAGAATTTTAATTTGATTTGGAGGTCACATAATGCTAAAACTTTTATATCAGCCACAGAAAATCAGATAATATTTGTATTGGAGAAAAGCTCAGGAATCTTCTAAGCCAATCTGAACCCAGTTCTGTGAACCTCTTTAAAGCAATCTGTACAAGTATTGTACAGTCTCTGTAGCCAACCAAGCAGTTTGTTCTCTTTCTAGACATCTTATTTGTCTAGAACCTTCTCATGCTTAGCCGAACTATGCCTCCTTGCTACATCCATACCAATTGTCGTCTACTTGTTGTCTATAGTTACAAGAAGTTCAATTCCTTTTTATAAAAGAAAGTCTTTTAGTTATTTGAATAAAACAATTGTGTCCCTTTATGGGGTCTTCTTTTATTCTTGACTAATATTCTCAGTTCCTTCAATTATTTCTCATTACATGTGTCTTAGTTTACATTTAACATCCAAATTTCAAGCAACATTCCGTTCCTGGCACCAAATGTATTCCCTAAGATGAAAGACTGGTAGCATAGTGATTAAGAGCTATGGATGCTAACCAAAAGGTCAGCAGTACAAATCCACCAGGCACTCCTTGGAAACCATATGGGGCAGCTCTACTCTGTCCTATAGGGTCGCTATGAGTTGGAATTGACTCGATGGCAATGGTTTTTGGTTGGTTTTTTAAGATGAAAGAGACTTTTTCCATAGCCCTACAAGGCAATCTAGGCTTTTACTATTAGGCACGTTAAAACTCTTTCAGCCTTTACCCATTACCCAATTCCAAAACTGCTTCCATGTTTTAGGTATCTGTTAGAGCAGCATCCTGCTCTTCCTGTACCAAATTCTGTCTTAGTTACCTAGTGCTGCTGTAACAGGAATACCACAAGTGGGTGGCTTTAACAAACAGAAATTAATTTTCTCACAGTTTATGAGGCTAGAAGTCCAAATTCAGAGTGCCAGCTCTAGAGGCAGGCTTTCTCGCTCTGACAGCTCTGGAGGAAGGTCCTTGCCTCTCTGAGCTTCTGCTCTTGGGTGATCTTCACGTGGGTTGGCATCTTTCTTTCCCCATCTCTGCTTCTTAACTTACTTGTTTAACGTCTTTTATATCTCAAAAGAGACTGACTCAAGATACACTCTATACTAACCCTGTCTCATTAACTTAACAAAGACAACCCATTCCCAAATGGCATAAAAACTTACCTATCACCATGGAGTCAATTCTGACTCATAGTGACCTATATGATAGAGTAGAATTGCCCCTCTAGCATTTCCAAGGCTGGAATCTTTATAGAAGCAGGTTGCCACATCTTTCTCCCTCAGAGCTACTGGTGGGTTCAAACTACTGACCTTTCTGTTAGCAACAGAGTGCTTTAACCACTGTACCACCAGGGCTTACAAACCACAGGCATAGAGGTTAGGGATTGTGACATATATTTCTGGGGGACACAACTCAATCCACAGCAACATAGTTTCTAGAATCCTTTTTTTAATCAACATTTTTGGTGTTATTGAGCATCAGATTATACATCCACCCACAGCTGTAGGCAAACTGGCTGGTCCCCAGCTATTACATCTAACTCATTTCTGTCTCTCTGCCTCTACACATAACGTTAAGTTTCTTTCGTCTGCTATTCTTTATTTCTTACTACCAGTTATTATTTATCTCTACTACAAAAAAATCCCAGCTAAACATTTATCTCCTGAAAGGCTTCCATGAGTAGCCCTAAATGACTTTCATTACTGTTTTCATTTACTTCTCTGTCAGTTTGTTCTGGGATCATTTGCCGGAATGGCAGTAGAGTGAGACTGGGAACGATGCTGTCTCTGGGCCCAGACAGCTTAGGCTGGAGTCGTGGCTCTGCTGCTCTACCACTTCGGAGAAATCACTTCTTTGTACCTCAGTTTTTCTTCTCTGAAATGGCAATAATAGTATGGCAAATTATAGGGGTTTTGTGAGTACCAAATGCTTACAAAAAATGCTTGACTCATAGTGAGCATTCAATAAATGCTATTAGCATGTAGCCCAACCCCCACATGCTACCGTGAGGAAACTGAAGCCCAAAGAAGTAAAACTTAAAGATCTAGTCGCACAGCCATTTGACAGCAGAGATGAGACTGTATTCCAAATATCCTAATCTTTTCTGTCCAGGTCTCTGTCTTCTGAATTACCTGGGTTCTATTTTTAGTTTTGCTTTGCACTGTGTACTTATCCACCCTCCCAGTGACTTAGTCTATCTATCAACGCCCGCTGTCCTCAGCTTGATACTGCAGCAGTTTTTGCTCCACCTTTCTGTCTACTCCTATCTCTTCTTCCGCCACCTCCAATCCTCACCCATGATTTTTCTCCGTATCTATCCTGTTGTTCACACAGCTTCTTCCTATTTCCTAGGTGAAGTCTAGTTTAGGAAGATTTTGCTGATTTACACTCTCAGTTCATCATTTCTAGACTCAAACCTCTAATCCTTCCCTAACTTTACTTTCTTTCATACCCAGAAAGTAATGTCTGGTTGGGTCACTGCCCTCATTACGTGGTCTCTGTCCCTATGTCTTATCTTTTATCTTGGTGTGATGACCCACTTCTTCTGTACATAACGCCTTCTGAATCTTCCTTTGACACCAGAAGCATGCATAGAGTGGATTGACAGATGATTTTGTGAGAAAGAAGAGGGGTCTCTGCAGCTATAATACAAAAGAGACTCTTACATTCACAGCCAGAGTTCTGGCATAATCCCAAGTTCCTTTCTTCTGAATCTATCAGAGTCTAAAGAAGAGAGAGAAACAGGCCAAATTTTGAAGAACATCAGGCACCACCGTTCCCCAGATCTGACTGGGGCAAGTCCAGAGGCCATGAACCTTGAAAGATGAAACAGAGCTCTGCCTGGCAGCTGGTCTGCAGCTGCATGGAGAGCCCTGAGCTTAGCAGCTCTGTGTCCCTGATGGCAGATGCACTGGCAAATGCCTGGGTCTTATACTGCTGGTACACCCAAGGGAAATGTGGCCTTGGAGAGGGGTCCTACTTTGCAATCTAGCCATTAAAAATCTATTGTATTACTTTATATATATTCAGCTCAAAGAAACAAGAAAGAAATCAATGAATTATCTGGGTTATTTGATCTGTGTAGAAGATAGATAGATTTGAATAATGTGATTATTTTCATGGGCCATTTATTTAGGCTCAAGGTTATATTTGCTGAACAAAGAATGAATTATCGTTCTGTCAATTATTAGCTTTTTGGATTCTGGATCCAGATGGATGATTGTAAGGGGTTAAATAAATGAATCCTTGACACGTTTCATATAGTTTCCTCCTCATCCTTAAGGTCTGCAATTGAATAAACCAGATAGTTTTTTCAATAATGCTTCTGCTTTATGCATCTAAATTTTGCTTGCGTTTTAAGGGTACACAAATTCTAATCATTTGTACATTCTTCTACCTGCTAGGCTCTTCTCCTCAAATACATTTATCAGTGCAGCCACCCATCTATGCATTCATTCATTCATTTAAGCAGTATGCGCTGAGTACGTACTACATTCCAGGCACACTGTGTACTTGTGGTGGCGGGGAGGGCAGAGATGAGAATTGCAAAGTCCATGCCAGTGGTGGTTTATGGATCACAGACACCGGCCTCCTGAGGTGCATGTAAAGATGCCTATTGCTGGTTCCTTCTAGGATGCTCTGACTCAGAAATATTTGAGGTGTGTCCTGAGGATATTTTGCCATTTGTTCAGGTGATTTCTTTTACTCTCTGTAGGTTTAGAATTACTGATGTCTGTCTGAAAAGATTTGCTGTTTTGGAGGAGATGGAGAAATCAGTGGAGAATTACACAAGGCAAAGAGGGCTAAGATGGGGACAGGAACAGGCTGTTGTGGTATTGCTGAGGAAAGAGCACAGCTCTCATATTCAGGATCAAATTCAGTGGGTCTCAAATTCCTCAAACTCTCCCATCAACAACCTTTCTCTTCTTGAAGGCAGATGCTTATTGATTTTTGTGCTATCAGAATAGGAAAGAAGTATGGATTTTGTGCTTTAATTTTTAATTCTGAGAAAGAAAAAAATTTCCCAGCTGATATTTGTGTATGATATGTGCTAACACATATTAATTCCCACAGAATATTAGAGTTTTGTTATTCCAGAGTGAATCTTAGGGAAAGGTTCAGATATTTAGAGGTGAAAATTATTAAATTGACGGGTCATTTTAGAGACTAAAGGGAATATGGACTACAACAGCAGGCCTTCCATTCTACCCATTTTTTATACTGCAACTATAGCAGCTTTCTGAACACTTACTAGACAACCATCATTATCCATTTATTTGTTTACATAATTTCCCTGATAACTGTATCAAGTCAGGCAATATTATTCCCATTTTATAGAAGGAAACCAAGAAAAACACAGTAGTCCCACTGAGCTGAGGAGAGTGAAATTGACATTTGAGAAGGCCGAAGCAGCTAAAATTTGTGGAACAAAGAAGAGGGAGCAATTCATAAGAGTTCCAAAATATGCATATGTGTACCCTTGGATAATAAGCTGAATACTAAGCTGCTCAAACATAAAATGAAATTCTACAAGATTGGACAAAGAACAACTGGGGAACTTTAAATTAAACAATTCAAGGAGTTCACACAAGGTTGAGATATGTTTGAGTTCCAACGAGCTAGAGTGGAAAAACATCATAGAACATCAGGGAAATTCAGTAAAGACCTCAAAAAAGCTGTACGTTAGTAATAGGAGTGAGTTAGGTTATAGTAAATGTCATCCTAGAAACACTTTAACAAAGCTTAAAACCAAGCCTCAACCCAGTCAATTGATTTTCAACAAAGGTTGAAAGCAATTTGAAGAGGAAAGAAAAGTCTTTTCAGTAAATGCTACAGGACAACTAGCTATTCTCATGCAAAGAAATAAACATGAAACCTTTTTTTTTTATCATAATACAAAAGAAATTATCTCAGGATGTATTATACAGCTACTTAAAATTTAAAACAAGAAAACTTTTAGAAGAAAATATTTGCAACATTAGGATAGGCAAAGTTTTCGTAGAAATGACATAAAAAGCACAAACCAAAACAAAAACAAACTGGATGACTTGGATTTTAGAAAAATATCAAAATAAAAAAAAAAAAAAAACTTTTGCTTTTAGAAAGACACCATTGAAAAAATGAAAAGATAACCCGTAGATTGAGAGAAAACATTTTCAACACACATATCAGGCAGAGGACTTCTTGTATCCAGAATATATTAAGAACTCTTACAAATCAATAAACAAAAGAAAAAGAACCCAATAAAAATGAGCAATATGTTGAATGAGATTTTCAAGTACACAACACACATACACACATACAGATGGCCAATAAGCACAGAAAAAAGATGTGGACATACTAGTCATCAGTGGCATGAAAATAAAAATTACAATGAAATATTACTATATACTATTAAAAAAAAATTGCTGTAGAGTTGATTCCAACTCATAGTGACCCTATGGGACAGAGTAGAACTGACCCATAGGGTTTCCAAGGAGCAGCTAGTGGATTTGAACTGCTGACCTTTTGGTTGGCAGCAGAGCTCTTTACCACTGTGCTACCTGGGAAGCTTTGGTGGTGTAGTGATTAAAAACTCAGCTACTAACCAAAAGGTCGGCAGTTCCAATCCACCAGCTGCTCCTTGGAAACCCTATGGGGTTGTTCTACTCTGTCCTATAAGGTTGCTATGAGTCAAGACCAACTTGACGGCAGTAGGTTAGAATGGCAAAAATTCAAAATACTGATAATAGCATGCCTAAGCAAGAATGTGGAGCAACTGGAATTTCCTTACACTACTGTTTTACTGTAGGGCATGTAAAAGTACAGCCACTTTGGAAAACATATTCTCAACAATAACAACAAATAAATAAAATAAAAACAAAAGAACCATTAAAAAAATTAAACACTCACCTGCCAAATAACCCAAAATTTCCCCCACACATTTATTAACCCAGGACAAATGAAAACACATGTCTACAAATATACTTATTGTGGTGCAATGA
This sequence comes from Elephas maximus indicus, assembly GCF_024166365.1. Lineage (NCBI taxonomy): Eukaryota > Metazoa > Chordata > Mammalia > Proboscidea > Elephantidae > Elephas > Elephas maximus. The sequence goes on from NC_064821.1 coordinate 196,370,410, forward strand.
ACCACTTATTATGGCCCTTCTAGCCATAGATTTTTTCACTCATACACAGTGATCCAGTGGAACTATGCAAATAAAGTGTATGGAACCTGCGATGGTTGTGGATTTGTGTCACTTTGGCTAGGCCATGATTCCCAATAATGTATGGTTGTCCTCCATTTTGATCTGATGTAATTATTGTCCATTTTGTGATGTGTTGTGAATCCTAGCCTCTATGACTGTGGTTGTGTTAATAAGGCACGGTTAAGGATGTATCTTGAGTATTAAGGTGCATCTCGAGGTGGTGACATTACTAGAGGGAGTGACTCAAGTTACTACTCTTACCCCAGTCACTATCTTTACTAAAGGGCATGACAAAGTCACAGCCTTCTCAAGTAGGGGGAGTTTCCTTGAAGGTGTGGTCTGCATGAAATGGATATGAATGCTCTGGGGAAATTCTCTTTCCTTTACTCTGGATCCCACATCCAGTTCTTGGTTGTCTGACTTCCGGTTCTTGGAGCTTGAGCCAGCAGCCTACCATCTGTCCTGTCAATTCTGGGATTCGCCAGCTTCCACAGACCCCTGAGCCAGCAGCCTATCATCTGACATGATTCACCATCTTCCACAGCTTTGTGAGCCAGCAGCCTGTCCTCTGACCTGCCAGTTTGGGTTTGTCAGCCCCTGGAGCCATATGGGTTGGGAAAAGCCTCTAGTCCGGTGTGTGACTCATGGATTTGGGACTTGCCAGCCTCCACAATTGCATGAGCCATTTCCTTGAGATACAGTTCGTGAGTTCTGTGAGACGTTGCAGCAAAACGCGGAACCCAAAGGCTGGAGAGAGAGTCCTGGGGGGCGGGAGGAGGAGTAGTTGATGTTAGAAATGATGGAGTGGGACAGATGTTTGGAAAAGCTTGGTGTTTGGGACATCTTTAACTTCTGTGTCATAAGGAACCAGCCTTGTGCTGATTCTTATAAAAGAAGTTATTCATTCACTTATATGCAAGGGTTTACAGGAGTTTTATATGTAATAGCACCTGATTTTTAAATAGAAAAGAGAAAAACAAATATCCATGCAATGGGACAGAGTCAGCAACAAGAATGAACAACTACTGATACACACAAAACGTGGATAAAATTCAAAATCATTGTGTTGAAAACAATTGTTAAACAAAAGGCAATAAATACTGTATTATTCCACTTACATATAATTCCAGACAATCTGAACTAAACTGCAGGGACAGAAAACAGGTCAACGATTGAATGTGAACTGAGATAGAGGGAGGGCTGGATTGTAAAAGTTCATGAAAAAATTAAGAGTGAAAGAAATGTTTAATATTTTGATTGTGCCAATAGTTTCATAGTTGTATGTATGTATGAAAACTCATCAAATTATACATTCTAAATATCTGTAGCTTACTGTAGCTAAATGTATTAAAGTAGTTTAAAACTAGCCTTGAATGTAACAGATTTATCCACAAAATTAGAAAGCTTCTTGCCAAAGAAAAAACATAAATGTCAAAAATATACTAAAAAAAAACAAAAAAAGAAACTCCGTTGCCATCGACTTGATTCTGACTCATACTGACCCAAGAGGACAGAGTAGAACTGCCCCATAGGGTGTCCAACCTGGTAGTTTCAAACTACGGACCCTTTGGTCAACAACTGTAGGAACATATAAAAGGAAGCCAAATGGAATATTTAGACATAAACGGTAAAATGACCCACATGAAAATTTTATGGGGAAATATTAAACATAGATTTGACACTCAAGAAACATGCTTAGTGAACTTGAATTAGCAATAGAAAATATCCAATATGAAACACAAAGAGGGAAAAAAACTTAAAAGGTCTCAGTAACTGGCAGAAGTATAGAAAAACAATGAAAAATTCATGTGTGTGGAGTGGCAAGGTGAAAGGCAGAAAAAAATTATTGGGAAAAATAATTGCTGAAAATTTCCAAATTTGAAGAAAAACTATGAGCCCATCAGTCTAAGGAATTAAGTGAATCCAAAGCATAACCAACGCAAAGAAAACTATACCAGAGAATATCATATGTAATAGCTGAAACAAATGATAAAAAATCTTAAAATAGAAAATAAAGGGCATATTAAGTAAAGAGGAAGACTAGCGTATATGTTTCCAACAGAAAACAAGCCAGAAGAAAAAGAAATGCTATCTTTACAATAATAAAGAAAGAAACAAATAATAGCTGAGTCTAAGACTTGATGTTCCACGAAACTATCCCTCAAAAATAAAGGTGTAAAAAATATGAAAGGACTTTTTCAGGCAAACAAAAGCTGAGAGGATTTTTGGTGATCAGAGCTCTTCAAGCTGAAAGAAAATGATTCCAAAGAAAAAAGTTAGATCTACTTGAATAAGTGCAGAGCTGAGAACGGTAAATATTCAGTAAATATAAGTGATTTTCTTTCAAATATAATGTGTCTAAAAGAAAGTCAAATATTTACAGCATAAAAACATGTAAAGAGGGGTTTATAAATAATACAAATAGAAAATTTTCGAAAGAGGATAGCTATGACTGAAATTCTCGTGAAATGTTTTACCCTTGCTAATAATAAGAAATATATGTATTTTTATCTTTATCTTGGTTATATCTCAAAAGATTAAACAAATCGTTATAGATGTCATGGAGAAATTGAAATATTCACATATTTTAGGTGAAAGTATAAATTTATATAGTTTTGTGGAGGTTGTTTGCTAACATGATGTATATTAAAATTCAAAATGTTAGTAGATTTTGACTCAGGAATTTTATTCTGTGGATAATGCTAAGGAGATGATTAATAATTGTTCAAAGAACAGATTCATTTTGTTGTTCATAAAACCAAAACTCTGGGAATATTTATAATACCTAACAAAATGGCATTAACAAAATTTATTGTACAATAAAAATTAAAGCTCCTGCATCTAGTACAAAGATTGAGATAGGATTATTTACAGTTGTTTTTGGAGAGTAAAACCACTTAGAGAAGCCACTCCAAATATTTAAAGTAATATGAGGTTTAATATGGGAATTAAAGGCCTGTGTGTCTGTAGGAGGGCTAGGAGGATGACCATCAGGAAGGCTCTTTCAGGATACTCAGACTTGCAAGAACCACGGGGAAGCCACCATCAATGGTCTTGGCTGTTGCAGCCCTCGAGTGAGTGACTCTCAGTAAATCTGAAATCCAAGGGCAAAAGCCAACATCTGTCTAAAAATTGCTAGCACCTCATGCTGCCAGGAAAAAAAAAAAAATGACTTTCCTTCTCTCTCACCATCCAAATCTCTCGCAAATGCTTCTCATTTGTGGAATCCTTCTGGCAAACAGTCTGAAAAATAAACTCCAGGGTTTCCGTTCCTACAGTACAAAGAAGAGCTTGGATGTGTAAGTATGATAGTAAATATCAATAAATTATAACAAGCACAGTTTACCCTTTGGGATATTTAGCATTCACACACATTCTTCTCTTTTGTTTAAATTTCCAAACATCAGGAACTAATATGATGAAAATATGCTTCTCACAAAGAAGTGTGCTGATTCATCTCCAAAAAAGGGAGACACAGTGTTCCATAAGCTAATTACTCTACTATAGCCTTTTCTTTAAAGATTGAATCATAAGGCTTAGCACCAACAACAACCTTA